>NC_133209.1:24421194-24551194 GCF_958299795.1 Porites lutea | reverse complement strand
CTGAAAATTTAAGTACCTAAGCAAAAGCAAACATGAAACATTCTTGTAAATAGCCTGACATAAAAAGGACCAGCGTAAGCCAAACTAGAACTGTATGGAGATTCCAACTCGAAAGTTTTCGTTTTCCCAGTCTATTCCACTCCACGTACGTAAGCCATCGAATGGGTTCTGACACTGTTCTGAAGGCTTTTAACGGATCTCTTTTTATAGGGACGCCAGCAACGCAAACAAACGTGGTTGAGAGGAGGGCATTATGCTGCTACCGAACGGGCATAAACTGACTATAAAAAGGACGGACCTTCTCCATTTCTCCATCAATCACAATAATAGGATACGTTTTATTCCGTTAACCTAGTATGTGATTATATTCGGCTAGACGACAGAAACTAGGAAAGCGGAGACCGATGACAAACAAAAAACAATAACAGCTAAAAAGCCAAGAAGAGAACCAGAGAAGTTAGATAGAGAACCAACCCGATATCAGGCTCTATTTTCTCATTTGTTTCACAATCGAAATTCCGGCCATTGAAGGGGACGTAATAGTGATTAGGGAGCTTAAGCAACGGCGTTTATGAGCGACGGACGTCAATCGGAAGTGGACTTTTTGCATCGTTAGGCAGTAGCTTGGTTGAAACTCTCGGGGTAAATCGTCCTTATAAAAGAACAGAAACTTAACAATACAAATTTGTTAGCGTCAAGACATATAACTAAAAGGAAGAAGGCCTCACTTCCGGTTGACGTGCGTCGCTTAAAGACGTCTTGGCTTGACCAATGGCTGAGCAGCAAATTGGGCACCGGAAGTCGAGTTTAGTCCTTTTTGCGCGCTTTACCGTCGTCAAATGACGTTCCCTTTCTGTTTCTAAATCAGCGGCAGGACTATAGCTCAGTCGATGGAGAACTCGACTGCAGAGCGGGAGGTCGCGGGTTCGATTCCTGGGACCGACCGGGACCGGACCGATACTCTTAGTGAGAAATGAGAAATGGAGGTAACGCCTTTGCCTTACAATGGCCAGACATTCGCGTGGCTCGGATGACCACCTAAATTGGTAGTCCCACCTCCAGTACTTTAGTAATTTCGTGCTCATTACATTGACACTCAAATAATGTCAACTTTTCATTTATTTATTTTTTTTGCTTCTGATCTTTGGTAACCTGCATATCAGCGATATTTTTCGGGTTTTTCAGCCGAAGCGCGTCTGGCGCTCTTCGCTCACCTGAAAAACTCGAAAAAATAACGTCTGTTATGCCGGCTAGATCTTAAGTAACCATCGAACTAGGAAAACAAATACGACAAGAGAGCCAAGGGCCGGATTCAAGACGCGATCCGAAGTTTCGTTATCTTCGACGTATCTTTAACGTTCTCCGAGGTTTTATGGCAAGGAAAAGGTTTTCCGTCTATAACTAACGTTATGGCAACTGAACAAAGAAGGAAAGTCGGCAGTTTCGGTGGCATGAAGTTCAAAAATTTACAGCGCGTCAGACAACACGATAATGGACGCATTCAGTCAATTCTAGCTACGCCAGAGTTACATAGCGAAACGCGGGAGCTATCGACGTGAATCAACGTTTTTTGGTTAGTGAATCAAGTTTCTGTTGATATTATTTGCAAAACACCCTTTCGTATTTATAACCCATTCATACACATAACTTTACAGCGCTGTATTAATTCTAATGTCAACATTTTTTATTATATCAATACTAAAACCATATAATTTGGTTTATATGAACATGTACCTCAATCACCATAAAAGAAAATAAATGACCACTTTTAAAAACTGTTTCACATATTTTTAATAAATTTGAGAACAAAACTCAGTGAGAGTAAAAAAAATGTCAACAGCAGTTTACAAAGTACGTTGTCCTTCTAACCCTACGTGTAGTTGTTCAAATGGTGGATAAAGCTATCCACCGGATAAATCTCTATACAATGGATAACCCAATTGGTTTCCCTAATACTTATCCTCCGGATAGCGATTTATGCGATGGACAACGCTATTCAACATTTAAACAACCGGGTCCTGAACTAAAACAACAAAAGCAAAACTCTTAAAACAGAGCACGCGATAAACAAACATTACTGACAAAATTACTGTTAATTCTGACTTCCACAGGCATCAATTCCAAATTAAACAAACTGTTTTTAAAAACACTAAAACGTGTTATGTTAACCTTTCCTGCGGCCACTTTGAAGTCAAAGCCTTGAGTTACTCAGTGTTCAGTGTACGTTCAATGCACCAACTGTAGTGTGGAGAAAGTTCCACAGTGAGACTAAGAGAATGAAGCTTATTGCGATTCTAGTGCTGTATGTTACGCTGTTAAAATTGGTTCGAAACTACTTTTTTCAAAATAGCTCAACAATTTAAAGCGTTTGATTCCAATAATTTTACTCTGTCTTCAATGTTCTCTTTCCAAAATGCGTAACCTACCAAAAAAAAAAAATGCTGTGTATACTTGACAACTACCTCCATTGCAATGAAAGGTATCCTTAAAGAAGTTAGAACGACCACTGAAAGTTGACATTAAAATGGCTTCAGGCACCTGCTTCGGGGTTTTACAATGTTTTGAGGATTTTGAGACCATCTTCGCATTTTTATTGAACTCGCTCACCAACTCACTCTTTCGGTCAATTTCTGTTTACGCTGGTTGTTTTTCTCGGCGACGAAGAGCTGATTTTCCTTTTGCTGTTCGAAACAATGATTTCTCAAGCCGGCAAGTCAGTTTGGAGCCCACCAAAGCCTTAAACCTTTAAGATTTTCCTCGCTTTCCGGCAACCCAGCCGCAATTTCCTCATGTTTGTTTGTCTTCTTGCCAAAACTGACCCGCATTAGCCTCTCTTTCGCTCGAAAACAAGCACTTGTTCCAGGCCGTTCGGAAATACGAAACTTGCCTATTTCCGTGGCAGGGTCGGAGTGACTGTAGACTTCTGTACATATATTAAAAACGTGGGGGAGGCGGGGGGAGGAACAAACGCGATCAAAAATTCTGGCTATTTTCCAGCATGCAATGCGGTCGTGATGTTGATAATCGAAGCGAGGCAAGGATGAACTAGAACAAAAGTGTGTAGCTTGGCCCAGGAAACAAATAAGAACAAAAAAGCTACTTCTAAGGTAGAACAAGGACTGAATTCTGCCGTGAATGTTGACTTTTGGTTTTGCAATGATGATTTCTGTATATAAAAATCCTGAAGGCAAAAAGCGCGATTTTTGTCCTTTTACCATGACGCTAAAAACGGTCATTTTTGTTCATGTCCAAATTCAAAAGGTGGCCGGTATTTTGCAAAAAGCGCTGACTTTTTGCATTTTTTGGATCTCCCAATTTCAAGGACATTCTACTCGATGTTCACAACTGACAGTTAAGACAATGTTGGCGCGATTGAGAAAGTTGCAATCAGGGCTGTCATTAATTTTTAGAGCAGCTGTAACAGGTGTTATGGGTTACGGCCCCGTAATGACAGCTCTGGTAATGTTTTGAAGCAGTGTAGTCTTCGCTGGTAAGGCCGTCAAGGGGTTAAACCTCTCTACAACATCCACCTCCTTACAATGGCCACTTTCTTCTGCCCCCAAGGTGGCCATGGAGGAGAAGTTTAACTGTATACCAATTATGAATTGCTGCTGGCCACTCCACGGATAATATGTCAGTGGGCTCATAATTGCTGGCCGACAATAAATGTTAAAACTGAAACGGTAGTTGTTTGATGATTCTTTTTCTTTTTGACAGTGGCACCAGTCATAGTTGAACCTAAGGAAGGTGAAGCACCTCTTTTACTCAAGATTGGTGATCCACTGAACATAAGCTGTGTGGCGAAAGGGAACCCTGCTCCTAATGTCACATGGTCAAATAATAACACAGGAAATGCAGTCTCACCAACTTCAACAAACTCCCAGCGATTGATCATTAAGTCGATAGAAGACAAGGATTTTGGTTTTTACACCTGCATTGCCAGAAGTAGATTGAATTATACAACGGTTTCTGTTGAAATCAAGAAAGGTATAATTACTTCGCATGTTGATACATAGTTCATGGTTGTCTCTGAGGGCTGGAGGCCAGGGTTTACTCCTCCTTTCACGAGCATGACTCCTGAGCTACTTTCACAGGAAACGTAAGGAAAATAGAATGAAACGAACTTCTTAGATGTTCAATTCCCTGCCTATTTTATAAGGGTAATTGGACAGTCCCGAAATATAATTTTATGCTATAAAGGCCGTTAAGACACGTTATAAATTGTTGGTTTTATCTTTCTGTCTAAAGGAAAGGCCAAAATGAAAATCATGCTGGATTTTTTTGTGTGGCTCGCTACGAGTTTACTTTTAAAATCTGGTAGGGCGTAAACCAGCCTTTTTACATCACCTCTGACATAAACAGAACTATCAGGCGTTTTCTGTTTATCGTTCAGACCTCGGATAGAGATTATGTAATTTTTGCCTTATTTCACTTATAATTCTGCAGTTTTTCACAGAATAATCTTAAAAGACAAATTGCACTCATTCAATAATCAGGACGATCGAAGCACTCGCTTCCGTTGCCCAACAAATTATAAAAATCTCAACAACATAAAATTCTAATTACATAAACAAGTAAAAAGCAACGAGACAATGTTCCGATATTTCGGCGACATCATGACGCCATTATCAAGGAATAGAAATAAAAATGCGAGTTCAAAAGGAGTTAAAGTACGTTATAAAATTTGTATGAATGAAAGACCTTAGCACGGATTGAATCCGTTTGCACATTCAAAGGCGGTCTTAATTGTTTTATGTAAAGCACCTCATTAAAGAGGCACTCAAATTTGTTCTTGCATTTTTTCAGCACTCTAAAGCAGCTGAAAAGGTCCTTATCGTATTGTTTGCGCACGGGAGATAATTTACTTTTGTGGCCATCCACGCGTGTAAAATATGCCTACGCGTATAACCAACATAGGTACCTGTAGCACACAGGTTACATGGAAAGTGGTACAGTACGCATTAATTGTTGATTAACCACTTGTGGTTTCGTCTCACATTCGTGGAGGTCCTGGCCAATTTTCTTACGCACAAACACGGGTTGGATCGTAGTATGGAGCTTAAGACTTAAATCGTTCAACTGACTCTTAACAAAGTTGGCCGAATCCTGCTCCTTAAAGGGTATAACTACCCGAGTCACGTCACAACTGGTCATTTCCGCCTAGGCATGCGATGGCTGTGGGTCATCAACCTTCGAGCTAACAAAAGTGCTACTGGTGGAGTTGATAAGGTGTTGAGGGTACTTGAAACGTGAAAACAGAGACTTCAAGCACTTACACTCCTCCGAATAATAAGACCATGTCGCAGACAAACGGCACGCACGATCAAGGGTCAGCGGCTGTCATGGCGGCTGTATATGTTTTACTGTGCTACGTTCTTTACATTGTATTTCTGCTTTCTTATGTCTGCTCGCCGCGTCCAAACGATTCACTACACCATCTTAAGGAAAAGGGATTGAAGTCATCTACGTTTTGCACCGTTATCCACGGTTTTCACGATAGTGTTGTCACTCTTCTAAGAAATCGAGTCAACTTCTGCCGCCATCTTGGATATCTTGCACACCGTCGCAAGACGTTTCTAGCTTCAAGTTTGGCGTACGATCCCAACTCAGTTGCTGGGTTCCGGCGTCTTTCTTGTGGCGACATTTCTCCCAATCCCAGTCCAGCTCCTAACTGTAATAAAAACTTACGTTCAGTCTGCCGCAGGAGTGTCGCACATATAACCACCTAGCGATTAAATGCGATGTTTGCTTCTAGTGGTGTCACATCAAATGTGGTAAAGTAATACCTGCTAAATACATCAAACTTGCCTCCTTCACTGTCACCTTCCCATGGAGCTGCCCTGCGTGTGTTACAACTTCAAAGGACCTGCCTTTTTCTGATATTAGAAATCCCAGCTCCGATTTGGATCTTTTCTTCAGACGCTGACGCGAGTATTCTGAATGAATCCTCGGATAACATTAAAATCGTCCATGTCCAACCAACACCATCACCAAACAGCCCTGTCTACCTGTCAGCTCCCAGCTCCCCCTACCCATACCAAGGTATCTTATAGCTTAAAGGGAATGATCATCAATTGCAACGGCCTCAAGGGTCCATCTCGTTTCCCTGAATTTCAAGTTCTTCTTGACTTTCACAAACCTAATATCATCCTCGGCTGTGAATCAAAGCTTGACTGCGAAGTGCCAACCTATTCAGTCTTCCCGCCCACCTATTCCGTGTTCAGAAAGGACCGAAATCGTAATGAGGGGGGGGGGGGGGGGGGTGCTCCAGGCGATTAAGTCCGAAGTCGTTTGCGAGGAAATGCCTAACTTTGGAAAAGATTGCGAAATCCTCTGGTCATCAGTTAAGATCGGTAACTGTAAAACTCTCTACCTAGCATCTTGTTACAAGATGTTTTGGAATAATTTTCAGATTCCTTTTATTGTGTTTTCGAATCCTCTAATCATCACCCTAACATAATAGCAGCAGGAGACTTTAACCTTGGAGATCTTGACTGGTCCGCTGAGGTCCCATTTGCTAACAACTCAGTTACCTCCGTCGGCTCTACACAATAGGCTGCTTTGTATTACAGAGGACTTCTCGCTCACCCAGCACGTGAAAATGCGTTACTCGTCCAACATCTTGAAAAACTTTGGATTATTATTTTCATCTTACCCAAACGTTATCTCTGATGTCCATACTATACCTGGGATGAGTGATCATCTGGCAATCCTTTTTCGAATAAATGTTATAGATTCAAGATCATTTAAGCCTCCACACAAGATTTTTGACCACAAAAGAGTAGATTTTGATGGCTTAAAGAAGTCCATGTCCGATTCTGCAGAGAACGTCCTTGCTTCAGCTCCACAAAACTTTGCTGTAGAAGATAACTCTGGTCCCTCTTTAAAACTACTCTTACAAAGGCCATGGTTAATTACATTCCTCAAAGATGTTTTTCAATGAAATACAAGCTCCCTTGGATAACCCCTGAAATCAAACGTCAAATGAGAAAGAAAGATCGTTTGCAATAAGAAAGCTCTCCGCTACCAGAATCCAGACCACTGGGTGGCGTTTAAGAAACAACGGAACCTCGTTTCAAGAATTGTTAAAGAATCTCGTAGTGATTACTTGAACAATGTTATCGAGGCAAGCCTTCAGGAGAACCCCAAAACATTTTGGCCTCATGTCAGATCTTGTAAATCAGAAGACATTGGTATACCCCCTCTGCGTTATGGCAATAACCTGCGCACTTCTGATAAAAGCAAAGCTGAGGCACTTCATATTATTCTTATTTCTTCTCAGTATTTACTCAAGAGAAACTACCAATCCCTACTAAACCTACCTCCCCGTACAACCTAATTTCTGACATCGACATCTCAGCTCATGGGGTTACAACTTCTTCAATTAAACCTAAGGAAAGCTTGTGGTCCGGATGAAATTCCAGCACGTGTTCGAAAAGAACTGTCCCCATCTATTGCACCTTGGCTTAGTTCTATATTCCAACAGTCCTATGACACAGGGGCAGTACCCTCTGACTGGACTAAAGCCCTGGTTACAGCTATTCATAAAAAGGATTCAAAGTCAAACCCTGCTAATTATCGCCTTATTTCTCTTACTTCCTTATGTTGTAAGGTTATGGATCACATTATTTTGAGTCACATTGCAAAACACTTGGCCGCAAACAATATTCTGATCGATCAGCAACATGGATTTAGACAACGCTTCTCGTGTGAAACTCAACTTATTTCAGCAGTCAATAACTGGGCTAAATGCATTAACTCGCGCTCACAAACTGACGTAATCCTTCTTGACTTCAGCAAAGCCTTTGACTCTGTACCTCATCAGCGTTTACTATTAAAACTGATTATTATGGAATATGTGGAAAGACTGCGGCATGGATTAAGGCCTTCTTAGGCAATCGCTCCTAAGTGGGGTCTGTAAATGGCACTCACTCCAGCCCTCGGCCTGTACCTTCTGGTGTACCCCAAGGCTCAGTACTGGGTCCTGTTTTATTCTTACTATATATCAACGATATTACTGATCAAATCCAGTCAACAATGCGTCTCTTTGCAGATGACAGCGTTGTGTTTAGAGATTAAGAATACTTGTGATCATTCAATGCTCCAGCAGGACTTAGCCAGCTTATGTGAATGGGCTGAAACCTGGCAAATTAACTTTAATATCACCAAATGTTATCATTTAGGGATTACTAATAAGTTTGCCCCCTTTTCCTATAATTGTCTCATGGATGATATTGTTATTGCTAAATCAGCCTCCACCAAATATCTTGGAGTAACTATAACTCATAATCTTAATTGGAATTAACTTGTAGTAAGGCTAATATTTAGCACATTGGTCTTCTGAGAAGGGTGTTGTCGGATTGTTCCACGGATGTCAAATCCAAGGCATACACTACTCTTGTGCGTCCTCAACTAGAGTATGCTTGCTCTGTGTGGAACCCGTATACTAAATGGAATATTCACCAAATCGAACGAGTTCAGCATAGAGCAGCAAGGTTCGTTTTTAGAGACTACTCAAAGTTTAGTCATGTTACTCCCATGTTAAAACATCTTGGTCGGGACACTCTTGAACAAGGCAGACTTTCGTACCAATTATCAATGTTTTATAAAATCCAACAAGTTTTAGTTGGTATCTCCCTTCCATCTGAAGTATATTCAATAACAAGGGCTTCTCGAGCCCCCAATGTATTCCCTTTCCGTCATATTCAATACAGTTATAAAGTCTATAAATATTCGTTCTACCCAAGTTCACTAGTAGCCTGGAATAAGTTACCTGTAACTACTGATATTTTTCCTTACACTAATGGTATGATGCCCACAATACGTTCCATGATTAGGTTACTATAATATTAAATTTTAGTGTAGATAGAATCTTGTGAATAGTAATTTTATATTGTAGATATCTATTTTAGACTTGACATGTAAATAATAATAATAATAGTAATAATGGAATTTATATAGCGCTTATACATCGCTGTTCTAAGCGCTTTATAATGTAAAAAAGGACATAAGAATATCATTAAGCACAAGCTTACATATAACCCTACTGTACATATTGGAAATTTATGGCATACACATCTTAAAAAGGGAAGAAAAAAAACAAATATGATGAAACTGAATGTCACATACCTTTTTAAAAACAAACGTTTTCAACTTAGATTTAAAAAGATTAACATCAGAACAAGCTCGAACTTCAAAGGGGAGCTTGTTCCATAGTCGGGGGGCAGCAACGTAAAACGCTCGCTGGCCATAAGTTTTCATGTTAAAATTTGATTCTTCAAGGCGTAAATGATCCCTTGATGACCGTAATGTTCTTTATTGACGATAAAATTTTAAAATATCTTCAAGATAACGGGGACCGGAGCCATTCAATGTTTTAAAAGTTATTAAGTTTATTTTAAAAATAATTCTCTCCTCAACGGGAAGCCAGTGAAGATCTCTTAGAGTCTCGGTGATGTGATCTCGGTTTTTGAGACCGACGATAATTCGAGCAGCTGCATTCTGAACGGAGTGCAACTTAACTATGTCCCGTTTTTGGGCACCAAAAAGGAGAGAATTACAAAAGTCCAACTTCGAGCTAACAAAACTGTGAATTATAATTTCTGTGGTACTTTTACTGATGTATTTTCTTATTTTAGAAATATTTCGTATGTGATAGAAGGCACCCTTAACTATTGTACTAACATGAGGTGAAAGTGACATTGTGTCGTCAAAAATCACGCCAAGATTGCGAGCCTGTTGAGAGGGCCTGATGTTTTCCATGCCAACAGAAATCGTGGGAGGGGGCAACGAATGACGAAAACGGGAGTGAGGAAAAAGAAATTCTGAAAAAGCATAGTTGTTAATAAGCTTCGTTTGTAACGGTTGTCAACATGCATGACTATGGTAGTGGAGAAGTAAACCAGTATTGGTACGCTTCATGTACAACATAGTCTCAACCTGGGGCGCTCGATTGAGAAGCTCTTTCCCGAGGAAGGGAAGCATCCCATCCTTTTCAGTCTCCATTATAAAACTGACAGCAGAATTAATGGGCCTGGTTGAGGGTGTTTAAGAAATCCGTAGCTGTAATTAGGTCGGATTACAGTGAGGCTGTCATCAACATATCTGCGGTAAGAAACAGGCAGATTGCCTTCCGACTCTAGTTTTTCTTCCAATGATGGCATAAACACATTCGTTAGCGGAGGCCCGAGGGGAGACCCCATAGCATTTTTATTTCTATTCCTTGATAATGGCGTTATGATGTCGCCGAAACGTCGGAACGTTGTCTCGCTGCTTTTAACAACAAAAAAAAACATTTTTATATAGTAGGGCCCTATTTAGAGAATTCGCTATTAGACGGGACTGTTCAGTTAGGTCAATCTGCAATTTTGTAGTACGCAGCTAAGGGTAATAATTGGCTTTGCGCAAAAACTTTCGCAAAAAATCTTATTTTAATTCAATTTACAAAATCACCCGTCCGGCCAGCCACTTCTGAATTTTGCCAAGCGCCAAACTTGTAGTGCGAGCTGTCGGTATTTGAATGAACAGTACCCGGTAATAGATTTACGCTTCAAAATAAGAAAAATGTATTTATTTAAAAAAAAATCGACCAGCCCTAGTAGGAAGAGGTCTTAGAATCATTTTCGTATGCATTTTACACCTAAACACAATAATCTTTAAAACCAGTTGATACACGCCGCTTTTTGAGTACTCCTACATGTCCTACATGCGATGTTCATGTGCGACTGAAAACAACCGGAAAAGCAATAAGAAAGAGATCTTGAAAACAATCAACTCAAGAAATATAATTCAATGAAGCATTTATTGAAATGGACAAAAGTTTTATTCTCGAATACACTTATTGAGATTGAGGTGACCTTTCAGATTTAAGCTAAAGTTTTAAGCCGGCTTCGCCGTGCTTGCTATTTTTCAAGATGAATTCGAGGCAAGAATATAGCTCAAAGCTTTCTTTTTACTACCAATAGCATAACTAAATATTCTTCAAAACCTTTCCTTTCTAGTTGCGGTCAGAAAATGTCTAACGACTTTTTAAGTTCTGTACTAGGTCAGATCATTGCATCAAATGTTACGAACGTGCGTACGTAAAGCGACGGCATAAACAACGCTTGACTTCATAAAACCAGAAAAAAAAACAAAAACAAAAACAAACATCATATGCAATGTAATTACCATGTAATTACCATGCAGTCAAGATGCAGCTTCTGAAAGCCATCAAGTAAGGCCAGAATCGCTTAAGACTTTTGAATCCTCTTACGCATCCAGCAAGGTGTAGTAAGCTTACTAGGAGTAGCTTATTTTTGAAAACGATGATTTCCGACCCCTTTTTTTGTCGAGCGGCGCATGTCTCAACCAAAAATCCAATAAACACGCCAGACATGAATAAAAAAAAAGATTCTCAACAGCAGATGTTGTAGATCCAGTGCAAAAAGACGGTTAAAACATAATATTAAAGATGACACAAAACTCTGTCAGCTTCAGCTATCAGTAAACGAGTTTCCAGATGCTGCATAAATTTTCCACATGAACTCACCTGTCAAATTTTGACAAACCTGAGATAAGAATAGGACGTAGAGCGTAACCAACGCGTGACCATGCTAAGCAAAGTCAAAGGTTCTTTTTGGGGGGTGGTGTTAAGGTGTAAGAGATACCTTAATAGCCACTGCCTTCCCTACCTGTAAAAAGGCTGACTTTTCGCTTCCGAAGTCCGGCCGCTGGCTCATAAGCACAACTTGTTTTATGTGCTGTGTGCGTTGAAAAAAAATCTTGAGCCTGCGATCAGTTGAAAACTAAAAACATGTCAGCAGAAGACTTCAAAAAAAAAAACAAAAAACAAGTAACCTCAATGGGTCGACACTTAAGCCCGCAATAAGGTCACGTAATACTGGTCAGCTGAAACCCTGTTTTGACAGCTGTCACTTGATCATTACATGAATGTGCAATATCACCTCACACTAGCTTATTGTTGCTTGAAGTAGAGTCTTCCCATGAGTCCTTGTGTGATTGAAGTAGAGAACGCATGGCTTCGTTTCATACAAGTTTTCTCCAAACAGAGTATCCGCTGACCAGTCGGAATAACATGGTGTCAGAAGTTAAAATCGTAGTAAAAAGAATTCTCAGGCAGTAGAAAAAGAAGGAGAACGTTACTACCGCCGTTACTGTTGTGGTATTATGTTCTCGTTCGCGAGTCGTTCACGTGGTGAGACGTCGCCATATTGTTTGGCTGAAAGCCTAGAAAGCACTAGAACTGTGAGTATTTGTTTTGTTCAACATGCCATTTTATCAAATACCACCGCCAGCGCCCATGAACGTAAAAGATGATGTATCAAAAAATTAGAAAATGTTCAATGAAGCTTGGTGTTATTATGTTACTACCACCGAACTTAAGGTAATTCCCTTGAAATTGTTCTACTATCAAACTTTTTTTGAAACTTGGCATAATCAACATTCATTACATGAACATTAAAACAATGGAATAAAAAGACGTGGTCACCGTGCTTGTTTACGCTTTAGCAGGATCTTAAACAGGGGTATTTTTGCTGGTAGCGCGTTAAAAATTCGAATCACATTCATAGAGAATCAAAGGGACACAGTCAGCTATGGGACCGCGCTGACCTGGACACCACTTTTGTCAGTTTGAAAAGCGTTTACCTAAGCCCGAAGTCAAATCTACGTTTCGGATACATCTAGAAATCCGCTTCAATCCTGCCTACTGTCTCTTTGGATCCTCGATCTTTTACTGAAAACCTCTCTTTGAGCAAACTCTTACTTATCCTATTACATTATTTTATCATATTTGGTTTAAAACAGTATTCAAAGGAACATGAACAGAAGAGGTAAGAAACGCGTAGGCGCCTGGCGGGAGAAATCGCCTTCGTTTACCAAAACAGAGAAAAAGAAATGAATCAGTAACATTGACGAGCAAATAATCGTTATATATATTTGGAAAATCGATGAAAAAGGTTACATTTATTTAGAAAATCAAGCTTTCTCGACCTTGAACCTGTGACGATGATTCAGACTTTGTGCAATTTCTCACCTCTACTGATGTTCGAATTCGAAAGCATTCGTCGATGTTTGGCTTTCCCCGGAAAAATCCATCGTTGAATTCTCAATAAACAAATGAGTGCTCTGATATGGCTTAGGGTCTAAAATCACGATTTCGGCTTGTAACTATTTCAAGGTCTGCTTAGAGTATTCCGGATACGCTTTTCACTTTCTGTTCAGGCGCGTCTTGTGACATGCAAATCAGCTAAGAAATGGTATCTAATGTGTATGTGCATCAGCTGACTGTGTCCCTTTAATTCTTTGTTACTTGAAACACAAAATTTTATCTTGAAAATAAAGCTCCTTTTAATCAAATAAGCAGTATTCCTTCACTTAAGCTGTTTTTGATTGCCTGGTTGTGGGGATATTGCACTTTTTAGGACAGTTCCGTGGTTAGCTTGAAGTCCGCGCCTTGGGCCAAATACACCCAGCACGGAACTATTTCCCCCCCCCCCCGCCAAAAAAAATCATGTTCTACTATCAAACATCTTCAAATATGTTCTTTATCGGACTGTTCTTAACAATTACCTAAAAAAAAAAAAAAACAGGGGCACCGTGCTTGTTTCCTCACAAACTGCCGTTAAGGATGGGCGTGGTTTTGAGATCGCGGTCAGGATGGAGAGTTTGCGTAGCGAGAACTGGGACAAGATACAAAATAAAGACCATCGCGTTCGAAGTACGCACCCGAGATTAAGCTTGTTTTCGGTTGTTTTTATGTTTGATATCGCCAAGACAGAAATTTATACTTGGATAGAGTACAACAAATACCATGGAATAAGGAAAAGTCAAGATTTGATGAGATTTTGGAGTTATGAATCCTTATTTTGTACTATTTTGTATCGCTGGCGTTTTGTGTTCCAGTGAGCTAGGGTTCGATATTTTTGCTTTTGCGCAACAATGCTCGACAAAGAAACTTGAAGAAAAGGCTGTTGATCGATTCCTATTTTTCACATGTTCTCTTGTTTGGTTTCTATACACAGCAAAATGTCAAAATGTAATGGTAATGTTATGGTAATGTCCTCGTGTTTTTCAGGTGCTACTGTGGGTTTTATTTGTTCGACAAATATTACTCCCTCCACACTCGGAGTTTGAACAACATATATGTACCGTAGCGATCCTAGGCCAGACACTGTTTCGTTAATGCAGTTGGAGAGCCGTAGAGCTGTCCCACATGCTTCACGGTATCTGGACAATTCGTCCCCCAGACACAGCCCCCATCCAAAGCCTCAGCCAGGACATTTAATTCCACACCTCGACGGCTGCGAAGTGAAAAACCATTGCAGACTTCAGGATATCGCACATTTTTTATTATTTTCTTGTTTTTCGATAGCAGACCAGGAAGCCGTTAGCCGATCTGCGGCATTATTTAATTGCCAATAAAAGCTTTAGCTCTTCAAAAGCGGCTCTTGCTTGTCCTTTTCGTGCTAACGGGAAGAAACGCCGCCACCTTGGATATCGCAATATTATGCACAGTAGGGGTGCGCGGTGCAAAACAAGGGAATTACATACCTAAAGTAGTACTGGCTGGGGCTTTGTGCAGTGTTATGGGAATGGACTTTGTGAAAGCAATGAACAGCCTTACTACTCACACTGCATCTGACAAGAAAGAGCCAGAGAGGATTCTTTCTGCCTTAAGTGACCATTTAATGCCTAAAAACGTTACTTTGTTGTTTGAAAAAGTAAAATTGGGTTTTGCCAATCAATCTGAAAATGAAAGCATTGATCAGTATGTAGAGAGATTGCGCCAGCTTGCTGAGTTAAGTGAATTTTACCATCTTTGTGTCAGCTTAATTCGTGACAGATTGGTCTTTGGTACTCGAGACTCTTCCACACTTGACCTCCTACTTCGAGAACGCCCTGTGCCAGGGTTAGCCAGATGTATAAAAGCTCTTCAAGCCAGCAAGTTATCCAGGATTCACAAAGAGCAGTTTAAAAAAAATTGTGGATTCTCCAAGCACTGTTCATGCAGCAGAAAAATATCATTCAGAAAAAGAGAAAAGGAAAGGATACAGTGGTAGTAGCGATGGAAACTTAAGAGGTCGTTACAAGTCTGGAAAAAAAACCATCTGGTCTATGCAAGTTTTGTGGCACCCGTCATACGTATGATAGAGCCAAATGTCCTGCGTCTGGTAAAACCTGTCAAAAATGTGGTAAACAAGTCCACTTTGCTGTGAAGTGTCATGTAAAGAGGCAGTCTCCAAGTAAACCAGATAATAAGGTTCATCAAACAAGTGGCGCGCATCAGAGATTTACAGAGGATAGTGATGAAGCAGACGATTCTATTTCTATCCTAGAGCGTGTTGGACTTGTAAGTAGCAATGTGACCAGATCTTCTTTTATGGTGCCCTTCACCTTTCACACTGAGTACAGCCCTACAGTTACAACTCAGCTGGATACTGGAGCGACATGCAGTGCAATGTCTTATAAAGATTTGTTGAATATTTGCAACTTGGCGAAGTTCAGTTGGATCCACCTGCAGGCAAGATAAGGGTTTATGATGGTAGTGTTGTCAATCCACTTGCTTCTTACACATTTTCAGTCAGCCGAAACAGTGGCCCTAAATGCAAGATAAAATTTGACATCCTGGAGAATGCGCCGTGGCCAATCATAGATGCATTTACGAAGGTTGGATATCCTTAGGAGCGGAAGCGTCTGTTCACTCATTAAATACCGACCTTAAGCAAACCTGGACGGCGACCAAGAGGACGGCGTACCAGGCCCAGGAGACGTGGAACTAATACCGCGTCTTTTTGGCGCGAAAATATAAACTCAAGCAAGCAGAGGTCGCGACGGTCAGACTTACGTTGCCTAAAAAAAAAAAAAAAAAAAACAGGTAAAATAAGAACTTCTGATCGTGGGTTGGAGTTTGCTTCGCCATGACGTCTTTCAGAGATGCCAGAGTTTTGTTACTTCGGCGAAGCGAAGAAAAGGATTCGCGATGCTCAGGAATGTATCAAAGTTGAGTTTTTCGACAAGATTGGGCAAGCAAAGTTTGTAGGTTTGCGATTTTATTCGGGTATTTGACCAAGTGAGAATCGAATTAGTTCGAGATATCTCGAGATCACTTCGATTCTTTGATGTATTCTTCAACTTTTTCGAGGAAGAAAGAATAATTATTTTGGCTTTTCCGGGGTTTGAACCGACTCACCTATGTGACCCGTCAGATCAGTGGAGACTCTAAGATGAGGGATTAGCCGATTGCGCTACCGCGACCCAAGGTAGTTCGGAATGTGAAAAATAGTTATGAAAAGATGCACTAGTTTCGGGACAAGATTGGACGTGCAAGTTTGTGTCCTTTCGGCTATTTCACGAAATGAGACCTGACTACTTCTTGATATCTTGAGATCTCTTCGAGGTTAATCTTTAATTTACTCGAGGAATAAATAGAGGATATTACGTGGCCGCCCAGAGACACGAAATTACTCTTCGAGTGTTGAAAAACATTTCACGAGTGAGCCCTCCTTTTGAACTGTTTTACGATGAATTTAAAGTTACAAAATGCTGTACAAAGATATTTTGTCTTTGTTGAGTGTTACGTGGAAAAATTGCTTTCATGCGTTGCGTGACTTTCTATGTTTTTGGATCATTCATGAATAATTAATTAGGGCATATTTACATTTCAGGATGAGTCAGCAGATTTGCATTAGTTACTGAAATTTTTAAAATATGTCGAAAAGCTACTACTATTGGCCTGTTTAGTATTTTCTAGAACCTTTTACTTATGTTAAACGGTATACAAGTTCCAAGCGAGTTCTTTTGACGAACTAAGTTTTTTCGCACGAGCTGGACTGCTGTGTGACGAAGGTCCATTTTCAAGTTCTGTGTTTACAAGTTGGCTGAAGCCGTAAGATATCTAAAGTTCAAGTGAGAGTTTGTTATTATTGGCAGAGACTGTTTAGTTTTACCTAAGTTCAAGTCAAGTTTGTGTTGGTGGATGCTGTGTTTTAAAGCTTTGCGAAGGCTATGTTCCTTTGGTATCAAACTTCCTTGTGTTAATCCGACATCCCTGCGTACTGAAAGTCAGTGAATAATTATCCTCAAAACCTTCGAACTCTTAACATTGAGTTTTAGCCAATTCCATGCTCAACGTAATTGACTCCTTACCCATGCCGTACATATCTTTAATCGCTATTAGAGGCTGCTATGGTGTTTTTGAAGCCTGATGTGACTAACAAACATAGAGAATTCTTTTTTTCACTGTTTGTTTTGTTAGGCTTGTCATTCACCGCCGGTAACCTCATGTTTGACTTAGGTCTAAACGTTTAGACCCAAGTCAAATTTAGAAGGATTTGTATGGAGTCATCAGAGCATAACTGCGCTAATATCTCAGAGACAATTTGTCCCGAAATGAGAGTTTTTGGCAAGTAGGCCTCTCAGATGTTGCTCTTTTCAGAATATCCTGACAAATCCCATAATTTCACAAATTAACACCTTACTCTTACCATATTTCATTTCTTACTATTCCCCCGCATTTACAACTAATCAGTTCCAACCACGACGCCGAAGTGTACGCTCCGTAGCGTCTTGTTCACAACTGCTTTGTTCGACAACGTGATTTCAGAAGACGAATATCTAATTCCTTATGACCTAAACAGTTCCAAAAACCTTAACTTGCCGTATGACGAATTCAAGAGATTTGACTTGGATGAGATGAAGGATTCAGAGTGTGTTGCTAAGTTCAGAGTCAGCAAAAATGGCCTACCTGCTCTAGCCGAGGCCCTCCAGATTTCTGGGGTATTCACGTGCCGACAACGTTCAATCATCGATAGTATGGAAGGACTGTGCATGCCTTTTTGAAGACTTGCATACCCATGTCGATATTCGTACATGATGGCGCGCTTTGGAAGACCCGCGCCGGTTCTGAGCATGATAACGAATGAAGTGCTGGGTTTTATTTATACCAACCACAGCCACCGAATCTTGCAGTGGAATCCCGCTATCTTACAGCTAGTAAAATTAGAGGAATATGCAAATGCCGTCCAGATAAAGGGAGGTGCCCTCGATAATTGTTTTGGGTTTTATTGATGGCACCGTTAGGCCAATCAGCTGACCAGGAGAAAATCAACGCATCGTCTATGACGGGCACAAACGGGTGCATGCACTGAAGTTTCAGCCTCTTGTGCCGCCAAATCGCCTGATTGCCAATATGTATGGACCTGTAGGTGATCATGAGTATGTTAATGAAATCCTGCCTGTCTATACCGATGAATTTTTTGCACTTATATTCAGTAATCTGCTTGGGGTAGATTTAGGGCGTGGCTGAGGGGACCGCTGCCACACCTTCATGTATGAAATTTTGTACTATTTTTAACGTATTATCAGTAAAATAAATAGGACCTACACACTACATCACCCTTGGGGCGACCAACGTGAATCTTGGGGATCTGGCATATCCTTCAAGGGTGTAACTTCAAGAGCCGTACAAAAATGCTGTTTTGACACCAGCGATGCAAGCATTCAGCACCTCAATGAGTCACGTTAGAATTGCTGTGGAGTGGCTTTCCGGGGACACAGCAAACTATTTAAGTTTATAGATTACAAGAAAAACCTCAAAATTGGCCTCAGTATTGTGGACAATGTATCTTGTTTGCGCCATACTAAGAAATGCACTGACATGTCTTTATGGCAACACTAGATCAAAGTTTTTTTTATCTGGAGCCTCCAAAATTACAAGAGTACTTTATCTGAATGTTTTCAGAAACATTTCTACTCTAAAAATCTCAAAAAAGCAGATCTCTGAAAATTCGTGTCTGAACAACCAGAACTATACATCTGCATGTAAAGTTAAATAAAGCGTAACTCAAGTGTAAATAACAAAAACAAGTTTACAGGATAGGATAAGACATGAAAAAATCTCAGGTCAAGAAAATACACAGATTGTTTGACGGAACCACCTAATGTAAATTTAAGTAAGGGGCAAATAAATTGTAAGTGACAAAAACAACATTAAAGAAGGTATTAGAAATCCTCAGTTCATGAAAATAAACAGACTGTTTATTTGTTACCAATTTAGACATAAGAGGCGTCGTTGAATTATTTTGTTGCTGCATGATTCGCATCATCATGTTCTTTGTGTCTCATGAGTAGCTCTTCTTAGCGAATTTGATAGTGCCTTTCAGATTTTTCACGGAGGAATTGTACAGTTTTCCTGCCTCTTCGTCGTTCTTTCTTGGGCTTGACAAGGCCTTCTCCGGTGTTGTTTCCCTTGTTCGTTGCGCTCAATTTTTCAGTCGCTTCAAGTCTTACTTCTTCGGCACTAGCTTTGTCCATCTCAACCTTTCTCTTCTTGTTCTCCAATCCAGTAACCTGCTCCTCCTCTGCAGCCTCCCATTTCTTATAAAAATCTCCTCCATTGCCTCTATGGAGTAGAAGTAATTGCAGATGACATCTTATGTTATGGCAGCAGAGAATCTATGCAAGAAGCTTTAGCAGAACACGATCGCAATTTAGAGAACTTGAAAAAAGTAGGTTGACTTTGATCGTCCGGGTGAACGTAGTCCTGAATAGGAATGTTGTTGTTGACAGTGAATGACGTTTCGACAACCTGTGCGGTGGTCATCTTCAGGCTAGAGTCAAAGTGAGTTGTATCAAGTTAGCTGATGGTGTTATACTCTGGTTATTGATCTGATTGGTCAATTACGTCGCGATGTAATTGGTCGTATGTCAGTAAAGCCGTGATCTTATTGGCTATGAAGACTCGTAATCAGTAATTGGTGCGTTTCTATCCGTCTATTGTCACAGTTAAACAGTCATCTATTGTTCATGAGGGGACACAAAGGGCTTGCACTGTAAGTATCCCGGAGAGCTCCATACAATTCCTTATAATTTTGTTATAAGGAATTGTATGGAGCTTTCGAGGAGACTTTTCTTAATTAGTTTAGGCGCGGCGGATTTTGTCACGTATGATCAGCGCGAGGTGTTTCTCCCGACACCCTTCTGTCAGGAAAATGTCATCATATGAAAGCAAAACAGACACGATCGCGTCGGCGGGCCGAAGCCGGCAAAAATAAAAGGCTTTTCTTCTTCCATTTCAGAGGTCAGTTTTGTTTCGATCTGGTCTAAAATCAGGTTTTTAGGTTGTCGGTAATAAAATATTGTCTTATTCTGTTCTCAAGGACCTTTAGAAAACGAGACAAACGAGATAATTGACTAGAGAAAGAAGCGTGAAAACGCTTTTTTGGAAGAAATTTTTTTTTAATTCCCGCAGAGATTTTGCGAAATCGCGAAGCGCAATATATTCAGTTTCTTCCAAAGCCGTCATGATTAAGCAGTGTAATGCCATATCACAACTAAAAATGAATTTAGTTTGTATCGCAAAAGCCGCGAAAATAGAGCTGAAAAAACAAATGGATCGGAAAAATTAATAAAATCACCGAGAAACCGTCTCGCGGGAGCTTTGTCAAACAAACCGTTGGTACGGTTTATTTAACCTAACCTGGAAAAGGAGACGTCTGCACACAGAATGCATTTCATCCTACATGTAGTTGTGATTTCCACAACGGACCTCGGGAGCCTCATTGCCGTAATATCTTCTACATTACAGAAACCACAGCAGAATCGCCCTGCTCGCGTGCTAACTTTCCGCTCCAATAAGTATTATGACTATACAGTACCAGTGAATTGTTTCAAAATTTAAAGCGGCCGAAACTTATTTCCATCAGTGCGTAGTTAGTTAGTTAAGCAATAATAATGCACAGCACTGTAGATAACACGGTTCTAGAATATCTGACGGCTTCGCGTTTTGTTCGTCGCTGCATGCGATTTAATCGCTTATAACCTAACAGAAAATGTAAATGTACCTGAAGGAAATGCCGTGTATTGCCTTACCTTAACGCTGTGATGTGTGTAAATTTGTCTTTTGCTGTGGTTTTAGACAATACGACTTCTCCTGACTATCAATTGTGCGTCAAAACAAGCGCGATAATGAAATAGTCGATGTGCCATGGTGTAGCACTTTATGACAAAGTTTTAACTGGAAAACTTGTTGCCGTCTGATGTACACCTGTATAGTATATGTTTGTAAGCTCTGCCTAAAGAATAACTGGGTTACACTGCACCCACGGGTGTGCTACCTAAAGTGCAGCCTATGTTTGTTAGCTCTACCTAAAGAATCACTTGATTACACTGCACCCATGGGTGTGCCACCTAAAGTGCAGCCTATGTTTGTTAGCTCTACCTAAAGCATCACTGGGTTACACTGCACCCATGGGTGTGCCACCATAAGTGCAGCCTATGTTTGTTAGCTCTACCTAAAGAATCACTGGGTTACACTGCACCCATGGGTGTGCCACCTAAAGTGCAGCCTATGTTTGTTAGCTCTACCTAAAGAATCACTGGGTTACACTGCACCCATGGGTGTGCCACCTAAAGTGCAGCCTATGTTTGTTAGCTCTACCTAAAGAATCACTGGGTTACACTGCACCTTTGGGTGTGCCACCTAAAGTGCAGACTATGTTTGTTGGCTCTACCTAAAGAATCACTGGGTTACACTGCACCCATGGGTGTGCCACCTAAAGTGCAGCTTACGTTAACTTTGTTAGCTCTACCTAAAGAATCACTGGCTTACACTGTACTCACGGACGTTTGCCTCGCGCTCTCTTCAAAGACAAAACAGCTATAGTCTGTTTGGCCAAAAATCAAGTTTGTTTCCCTAAAAATTTGACACCATATTAGGGCCCCGAAAGACGTTAAAAGTTCCTCCATAATAGAAGAGTGTTTTGCTAGAGTTTACAAACGTTTGGCTCATGAGTTTCAATATAAAGGTGCAAAAACTTATCAGCATAATTATAGCACACAAACATTGTCATCAAACACCTGGCATGTAGCCTGAATAAGCCAAGCAAATATGAATAAAGCATATAACAAGAAATTTTCGTCAAATGGTCTGGTTAAGTAAATTATACTTCACTTTGCGAAAGAAATTTATCGCTTGTATCCGTGTTACGCATCGAAAAAGCGAGGAGTCATCGCATGACATTAGGTAACAGAGGTAATACTCACGAGTTTCACGAATTCCCATTCCACGATTTTTCGCCGAGTAACAAATTTAAAACTTCAATTCTTACCTTACAATGGTAGGTTCATTTACCTTACATTTGCCAACACTAATAAACATGAACAAAACGATGAAATCCGGCACTCTTCTTTCAGAAGTAGCAAGCCGCATGAAGTAAAATCCACCGATATGCGCTGCATTCTCACTACAAATATAAACATTTGCCGTGAACAAAATACGACGAGGAGGAAAAAATGCCAGATTTTCGCCTCGGCAATGTATTCCAGCTACCAAGCCGGCGTATCTCCAGAAGGTGGACTCGAGGTGGGACAAACCTTGTGATTTTTTAGGAGCCCTTTGCGCGCAAACTAATTTATTCTGGCGCGAAATGAAGATTAAGAAAATGCATCTGAAATCTAATACACGACAAGAAAATTTTCGCACTTTCGAGGAGCGCGACATATTAAATGGGATTAAGTCGGATTAGCTGCCCGCGGAGAAAACATCACTGCGTGGGATGGTACTTCCAGTAAAAAGCCTCTGTGTCCTCTCATGGTCAAATTGTCAGTTCTCCAGTCGTTCTCTCGTAGTTAGTTTTGCTTGATCTCGTCAATAAGTCGTTTGTACGGCGCTGGTAACTGTTGGCTACGATTCAGTGGAGTTTGTTCTAAGTTAGTAGACCAGCTTTCTAAAGTAAGACGTTGATAGTAGTCTGTAGAATACGTTAACGTTATACATGTCGCAGAGTCCCAGTCAATTTGATGTTTCGTCTGTAAATGGTGCTCAGCAATGTGATTGTTGACGTCACCATTCCTCGTCGCTCGTTTGTGTTCGGTCAGTCTCGTGCTTAGGTTTTGTGCCGGTTTCACCAATGTAAGAAGCCTGGCAGTCGCAGCATTTGATCTTGTATACTGCTCCCTGTCTGTCCTCCGGTTTGTCTTTGTCCTTGACATTAGTAAGCAGTCGCCGTAAAGTGGTTATCGGTTTGTGTGCAACACCTATACTGTAAGGTTGTAATATACGTGCGATAGTTTCAGAGGTGCCTCTGATGTACGGTATCGTCGCTGTTGTACCAGGGCCAGAGTTGGTCTGAGTGTCTGAATCAGTGTTACTGTGAGTGTTCCGTCTAACAAAGTCCGTGTTGTAATTGTTCTTACTAAAAACGTTGGTAAGATAATCAGTCTCGTCTTGTAGGCTGTCAGGTGAGTCGCAAACTAGTTGCGCTCGCCTCGTCAGAGTCGGGATAGTAGTAGCCTTGTGAGAGGTCGGATTGTACGAAGACTGGTCTAGTAATCGGTCGGTATGTGTCGGTTTTCTGTAAATAGTCGTTTTTATTTTGTTGTTATGCGTCGAGTGACCAAGCAGTCTAGAAAAGGTATCTTACCATTTCCTTCGATCTCCTTGGTGAACTGTATGTCCGCGTTCTGTCTGTTAAGGTATTCGTGAAAATCGGCGATTCCCTCTTTGTGTACGGTGGTGAATGTGCCGTCAACGTAACGTAACCAAAGAGGTATAGTTCGCGTGTAGGTAGCTAGGGCTTGTTCCTCGATGTAAGAATTAAGCAGATCGAGGAGGGTGTTATCCACCGAGGCCGAAGGTCGGAGTGGATAACACCCTCCGAGATCTGCTTAATTCTTCATATCCTACAGAAGCCGAACTCATTAATTGCTTTATTATTCATTCAAAATAATTCCTAGTTTAAAAACATCGCTAAAACACGTACATGCTTACCCGCATCAATATTAAGTTCATCTTTGATAGCCGGTACGTTTAGGTTTGTCCGAGCTCCGCAAGTATTCTCCAAATAGCAGATGTCGCCCTCCGAGTTGTCTTCTTGCTGTTTTTGCCGTGTTTTTTGCTATCATTTGGCCGAGGTCCAGCTGCAGGTCTTACTCTTGAAACGAGTAAAATGCCGGCCATTTGTTTTTCACAACCAAAACAAGTCAACCTCGTCTCCAGGTCTTCTCGGTAACGGTGCCTTAACCTGTAGCGGGCTGCGTCTTTGACGTCATTTCCTCGTTAAACACAAAATTCTTCCAAATTTGATCATCAGTAATTAGTTATGGTGAATTATGCGTGTGCTTTTAGCCAACAAGAATTGGGGAAATATTTTATAGGAATAATAATGTAATTTAACTGAAGCAATAAGCGATATTCTCTTTGAATATTTTCTACTGTCAACCAGCTCCAACCCAAATCTATCTCCAATAGAAGTTCTTAGTAAGGAAGCCACTGTTGCCCTTTCTGTTGTTGGAGTAATCCTGTTCCTCTGCATCGTCCTGGGGTTCGCCTTCTTTTGCTATATACGGCATCAGCGGAAGCAGATTATGGAGTATCGTAATCAGCTTTTTCCAGTATACACTGGAAAATACCAGGTAAAATACCATGTAAAACGAGCTAAAATTGAAGCTACTACATAACAATCAGTGCCTGCTTGGAAGCTGCAACTTATGATTATGATGATGATTAACTTTCTCATGTCTCATGTCTCATGTCTTATAGTTCAGGCACAGTGCCTTACTAATTGGGGAGACTTATTTGGCTGAAAATAATGTTTGTTGGGCTGCGTAAATTTCACACCCCTCCCATTCCAAGATCACATTCAACACCTACAATGACAACTTTGAACGCGGAAAAACGAGGCAGGGGGATTTCTTTTACTCGTGAAAATTTTGTCTCCGGGGAGCGATCAAATTAGGAAAGGGGTTTTATGTGCAAAAGTCTCTCAACCTTTGTTCAACCGGTTGTATTAACACTAGGACGTTTAAGCGACAACCATGACGGCGGAAATGATATGAATGTGCGATCTTTCAAACTTTATCTTCTTTGATATGTGAAATGTAGGAGACTTTACGTGGCCTGGAGTAGTTGAATTTCTATGGACAGCCAAGTTAAAAAGGGGAATAAAAAATTTATCGTCAGTGCCGGTTAACGTCCTTCGTAAAACGCGCATTGGGACTAACAGTTTTCACGTCGTAGTCGTGCAATTAAGTTTGATCGACCGGGCAGAGTTGTCGTTTTTGGTTCAGTCCCGCAGCTGTTTTTACCTTCTCTTTACCGTTGTCGACTCTCTTTTGCTTTTTCTCTTTAGTAGCCTTTTGGAAGTGCAGGGTGGCTCTAACTATGGCCACTTTACATTCGTGTAAAATCTCATGGCGGTGGACACTTTTGAGAATTATTATACATTGATTCATCAGCATCTGAGTTGCTTGTTCGAGGCCAGTCGACAGTGATAATTTGCAAAATTTTAAGCATAGATTGCTCCTCGTTTTAAAATACATGTATGCTCACACATAGTAAAGATGGCTGACATTTTGTTCATTTCATTGCAGGCTATGGACAGGTCTGTTCCGCAAAAAAATACTCCCGTTTTTTTTTTGTTGTTGTTGTTGTCGACCTACCGTGAACAAGGTGCCGAGTTTCTTTGCGGAGTGGCCATAGATTTAATTAAGTCTACTTTTCAAACATAAACTTTGTTTCTCCTTTGACTCGATTCAAAAAGTGATCCATTGCCCTGAAGTGGGCTTCTCAATTCAGGTAATACTCATGAACCAAAACGTTTCCAGTTGAAGTGGAGGGAATGAAGTTACCATTGCTTAGTTTCCTATTGAATGGTATACGTTAAGTAATGAAATATTTCTTGATTGTTTTAGATTGACCCTAATCGCACACTGCTTGAACAATGTAATGATCTTCCTTATGACCCTGATTTCGAGTTTCCTGAGGACAAGCTCATTCTTGGGGAGGTGCTAGGATCAGGGGCCTTTGGAAGGGTCCTTAAAGCAGAGGCTATAGGAATAAACAATTTTAGTCCCAGAGACGAAAGTCAAAAGAAAAGTCAGCGGCGACCTAAAATGTTTCGTCAACATAGGGCCGGCCATGCGTACCACGATCCCAGAGGCAGTGCTTACACGAAGACCACCGTAGCTATAAAGACTGTTAGAGGTAATGTTTCAAGTCAAGAGATCTCTATTTCACCTTGTATAACATTTACCGTGGAACAAGGATGGCTGGTACTTGTCGGGGTTGGTGGAGGGGGACAAAAAAGGAATTTGGTTTATAGTAGCAGCTGATAATATGTAGGGGACGGGACGAGTTACCAGGTTACCTGCGCGGTAGTGATTTGGTAGACGGGGTAGGGTTGATTTAGGAATCTGCGCCTACCAGTGGAAAAAACTGTAGCCATGCCCCTGTATTCAGCATGGGTGAGGTGGGCAATTCGCGAGGGGCCTCTCTCATGGATGAGTACCGTTCGTGCTCATTCCTGTTGGTTTGTGCCCAGTTAAACTGAACGTTGCTTGTGACATGGTCACATGGACTCCACTAGACCCTATGGAAACTGTACTTTTTTTTTACTGACCGAGTACGATATTTTGGCACTTCAGGGGGAGCTACTGCGGAGGAAGTAAGAGACCTGGCATCAGAGCTGAAAATTCTAATTTACATTGGAGAACATAAAAACATTGTAAACCTCCTTGGTGCTTGTATCAAGCGAGATCGTATCCTTGTCATTCTGGAATATGCACCACATGGGAGTTTACAAAAGTTCTTACAAGGCAAGCGAGATGTTTATGAAGCAACCTGGACTACGACTGCGAGTGACCCAGAGATACGATTTAATATATCAAATCTTGTGGGCTACGCCTACCAGATATCCCGTGGAATGGAATACCTGGCGTCTAAAAAGGTAATTTTCCCCCATTTAAGGATTCCCACATTGCTCAAGAAAATTCAGTTCTAACAAGAGCTATAGTCAAGGTGGCTCTTGGTTATAATAGACCTTTTTATTTTATATTTTATTTTCCCATTTCACACAACGTAATGTTCTCAGGGCAATTTGCATTTTGTCTTTTCATAAAATATACATACATGTATGCTCTTCCTTGTTTTTGTTTTTCTTTGTTCAAAACATATCTGTTTTGTCTAGTGTGTTCACCGAGACTTGGCGGCCAGAAACGTTCTTCTTGGAAAAGACTACGTCATGAAGATCGCTGACTTTGGTCTCGCTCGAGATATTTACAAGAGTGAATTATATGTGAAGACGAACAGTGGTTTTTTGCCAATGAAGTGGATGGCGATAGAATCTTTGTTTTTGAGAGAGTACTCAGAGAAAAGTGATGTGTAAGTACAAATAACATAAAAAATGTATGAAGGAAGAATATCAAAATCTTATGCGGGGATGACAACTATACAAGTGCGTAATTAAGTATTCAAATTAAAAAGAAGCTGGCCTTTTGATTACTGTAATTATTTAAACTTGCGATAACATATTTTAGTAGGCGCTCTCGGATCGGCCGAGAAGTGTGTTTGCGTGCGAGTAATAAACACAGTATATACACACTCAGTGATCTTGGTTTCTTAACCTGATTGATTCGCTATCTCGGACTATTCAACATTGTTTTATAGCTGGAAATTTCTTCTCAACAGCGCGCTGTCTCATTGGTTACTTCGATGTCACATGACATCTAACAATGAAACTGTTTCCCGCTAAAATCTCTGAGCGGGCAACATTACAAAATATCTATGACGTCAGAGGGTAACAGTGCACTGTTACCCACTAATGTTGACCGGTGACCGCCGTTACAGCGAGGTTTAATGAATTTCTAGCTTCAAAATTTCCAGCTTCATAACAAATCACTTAAAGACTGGTCCATTCGGAAACAGTTACGCATAAATCGTGATGTTATTATATAAATCAATCTTGATCTATATAAGTAAATGTTGATGTATATATATCAAACCTGATGTATATAAATAAATCTTGACATATTGTTCCTGTTGGACAAGCATAGATTTCCTCTCTGATTTTGTTGAGATCACTTCGTGTGTATATACTAATACAATTATTCCTTTCAATCTGTGTGAATAGTGGCTTCATAAATTTATTTATTCGCGGCTCGGTATAAGCAGTCACTATTCACTTCGATTTCAAAGAATAATTGTTAAATGTACCCTCTTAACCACACAACCATGCATGGTTTGAAAACCCCGACAAGTTTACTTTATTAATGCCCATAACTTAGAGGCGTGGAATTTGAAAAATCTTTACAAACATGCTATATCAAAGTTTTTATGCTCAAGACGACATTTTAAGCTAAGGGAGAACAATCCGTATTTTAAAATATCACCTTTTTAACTGAAATAATATTCTATGTTGTGGTTGTAAAACACGCGGGAAGCTTGCAGCTAGAGCGTGAAAGAAGTGTAGGGGGAAGCAGTGGCGGATCAAGGATCAGGATCAGGATCCAATTTGTTTTGGAGACCGACCATCCCCCCCCGCCCCCCAACACCCCCCCCCCCATCCTTCCCGTATCTGAAGGTGAGGATCCGCCACTGGGAAGTACCAGACGTACTTGAGTGTTTTTCTCTACTTCCTCTTGAGTAGTACAACAGAATAGAGCACAGTCAAGGCTTCTTTATTTGTTTTATGATAAAGAACCGTTAAATTCCCCACACATTCCCCTTTTTTTAATTTTCAAAGCGAACGAGTGTCGTCAGCATGTTTTACACTCTCTATCATAAAGCACGCTTTTTCAACAAATCAGAGTGCGCGTTATATCTGAACTTTATTATTGAAATGCAAAACAAAACCGTACTGATTACGCGTACAAAACTTCGTCTACATGCAACACTTCGCGACTAGTAAGAATTTCTCTTTTAATGCAACTTTTTCTCAGGAAGTTTGGCACTATAAAGACACCTTAACAGAAAACTGTTTTTCTGTGGTTTGCAGACTGTACCCATTCTCTTGAATTCACCCAACACCCTCTCGTGTTTATATCAGGGTTTGTAAACGCGGCAAAAGAATGCTACTAATAACGATTCTTGAATGTTGCGCTTCATATGCAAGCCATGTAAGTTTTGATTCCAATAATTCCCTTGTAGTAGTGTTAATAGCAGCTTACCTCTGTGTCCTCGAGTCCACAGTTTATCTTAAACAGCTTACAGAGCTTTATTGGCGCCCTTTTGGCCTGGGAATGACCCTGGCTGTGATGACCCTTCGAGTGTGTATGTTTTTAACTTTGACATTTAAAAAAAAAAAATGCAGATGGTCGTTTGGCATTTGCTTGAGGGAGATCTTTACACTGGGCGGCACACCGTATCCCACTATACCCGTAGAAGAGCTCAGAGACTTCCTTAATTATGGAAACCGTATGGAAAATCCCCGCGACTGCCCTTCGGAGATCTACAAAATTATGCAAGATTGCTGGCAGGAAGGACCCGACAAGCGACCTAAATTTGATCAAATCAGCCAGTCGATTGGTACAATACTTGAACAACGCGCTTCCCAGGTGAGACCCTTTTTCTACTGTTTTTGAGGCAAAGGAGGAACTAAGAGAACGTATCCTCTCTCTTATCAGAACTTATTGTACACTAGGTCCTTCAAAGGAAAAAATGAAGTTTATCAAGAGGGGATACTCTCTTGAGTGTATATATCCTTTGTTCTGATGGGGCGAGCGGGAATTTAGCTTTGCAAGAAGAATATGAAGAGATGACTTATACTGTGTGCTCTTCAAAAATTTACCATGTTTGCATGACGGTGGCGGATTCAAATCTTTAACTAAGTGGGGGACCCACTCATTTAGTCCCGTAGACTGCAGTTTGGCCTATAAAGAAGGTGGAACCCCGGGCCCCCGGGGCCCCTTGGTCCCTCCCGTAGATCGACCATGGAATGATATAACACCATCTGCATGCTACTTTTCTTTTCTGTTTTTTTTGAGACTGACGCAATGCAGATGCTTAAGCTATACGGATTATAAAAATTTACGATTCTACAAGATCATGAGAATTTCGACTGCCGGTTGAAAGAAAGATTATGAGGGATGCGCATCTTTTGCTGGTCAGGAGCTAATAATGAGGAGTGAGCAACTTCCATGCGCTTGTGTCACGACGTTTTCGCGGACCAGTTTATTTTTAGAACGGTTTTGGCGCGAATTTTGAATATCTTTTAAATTTCACGAACTAGTCAGCAAAACCTATAGACCTAAAAATGGTATTTTCTGCCTTTTAATAACGTTTAGTTTTCCGTTTTGAAATCTTATACTTCGAATCCGCTCATAGATATGGTGGAGATTTTATTTTCGCGGCAAGAAGTGCTCCTTACAATGTGTCTAAAAATAAACTGATCCGTAAAAACGCCGTGACATAGGCCTAGTATGGAAGTTGCTCGCTACGGCTTCTGGGCTCCTGGCTGGTATGTTTATTCTAAACTTCGATATCGGGCTTATTTTTCACAACAGAGTGTCGCGACCGAGTACCTTCACTTAACAGAAGACAACAACCGTGGCAGAAAAGATTACTACCTTGAGCCACATGATTCAGACCCCACTGTTCCTGTGACGAGAGCAGATGTTTATGGCAGGTTAGCACTCTTTCGATTAAGCATTTGGCTTTTATTGTTGAAGAGTTCAGCCACAAGCGAGTTGGGTTGTCCATACACGGTATTCCTTATCCATAAAAGAGCCAACAAGTCCCAGGCTAAAGAACTTCCCAATATTAGTTCGACAATAAATTCGTTATGTTATGTTAATTCAATAACTGATAGGCAGGGCCAGTTCTGCTTATAAATTAGCTTGGCCACTGAGGGAGCGCTTATTCGGGGAAGAAATAGGTTTTTCAAAGGAGTACTGAGGAGACAGTATATCGTTAATGAGACACGTGCATGGTCATGGTAAAGAACGAAGGGGAGTTAGTTACATTGTTACGTAAGAAATAACATTGCTTAACTCGTGGAAACAGATAATGGTCTTGCTGTGCACGGGAAATTTAAAATTGAGCCGACCGTGTGGCTAATAAGAAACTGTTCCCCTATGTTGATGCCGGCGTTTAATCAAAGGTAAACAAGCGTTCAGAGAATAAGAGAAAGAAAGAGAGGAGGTTCCCTTATAACATCACTTAATATATTTAAGACAGTGTGCTGGAGGTGATTGTTATTAAAGGAGACTCTTTTTTTTAGTTTGGCAGGCAAATATTTAGGGAAAGACGCTTAATCAACGTGAACGCCTTTTATTTTTGGCATTTAAGGCGTAATAGCGTATAAATCTCAGAGTGAGAAAATCTGAGTACAAATCATGTTTCGAGTCCATTGCGTTTGGCATCAAGATTTAAAATAATGATAATAAAATAGAGCATTGCAATCTTGTCTCACAGAATTATCAGCTCGTCGTAAAATGTTTCACGTTGCCTTCTATAATCGTACGCATGATCTAAAATGTATGGTCAATTTTATAGCATCTACTATGGTTGACAGCGTTGTTTTCTTCTTATAGGCGATCAAGTGAAAATATTGCAAACAATCCCTTGCCTCCATTACCAGACGACATGGAAAATCAATTCGATCCGGAATCAGAGGAGAGACAACAGATGCTGAAACCAGAGATTTACGGTGGTTTGTCGGAGAGTGAGGGCGACATAGAACTAGAAGAATTCCATGGTAATGAGCAGGCTGTGGCCTTGGAACTGACGCCTATTGCACACTCTAAAGAATAGGCCGGAAATTCAAAGAAGAAAACTACAATCGTCTGAGACTTGCGCTAAAGTTAATCTTTTTACTTCCAGATTCAATAATAGAGATATTTTAAAAATAGTCCCTACTTTATTTCTGTTGTAAAATGCTGTGATGTGATCGGCTGTTCAAATGAAACCTTATCTGTAGCAAGTTTACATGACTGTATTTGTTTATGTTTTACTGATTTAGTTCGAAAAAACTTAGTTCAGTGACTAGTCCGTCAATGAAATGCAATAGTTTGACCATTTAAATTAAAACCTCTTCAGTAGCGTGTTCACATAAGACTAGCTATTTCGCATGTAGTTCTAACTATTGGTCTCTGGACAAAATTAGATGATGTGACTATCAAAATCGAGCCTTTCTAGTAGTACGCTCACATGCGCGGTTTTTTAGTTTTGAATCTTTTAACGAAAACCTACATGTGTGACTATTCTCAGTACTACATCATATGCATGAAGCTATTTATGGTGTAATTTTTATTGAAACCTCTTCAGCAATAACTCGTTCAGAAAAAATAGCCACATGAATGACAACTTAAATTAAATTGTGTGTGAAAGAAATACCGTCTAGACGGACAAAAAAATCCTACTACTCATTAATGTAATCAGTAGGGAACACAAAATAAAATTGATGAACTAAGAAATAAAATGTAAGTTGAAAACTGTCTACAAGAAAGCTGTATATAATTTAGAACTATTGCAATGAAATAAGATGTAGATATAGATGTAAAATGATTAAAAATTGCAAAGACGGCAGTTGTGGCGTTCATTTTTTAAGAGCCTACAATCGCGTTTACGTGGCGCTAATGATAGATTGACCTCAGAATTTACATGAGAGTTTCAGCTCGAGCGCCTTCCGTAAGTTATCGTAACGAAGCGAGGTAGAGCAAAGTCTGACCGTCGCAGGTTATAAGGAGGTGGTTGCTGGGTTGTGTAGAAATTGCGAACCAGTTGGGGACAAACCAGAATCAGACTGATTATATTCATGTGCATGATTTGGCCATTGCTGGAAAAAAAGCTTTCCATTATCGGGAGTACCTCCCCACCCGGCCCCCGGGGCTCCCCACTAAGTAGCATGCGTAGCAAGCGTTTCTGTGCGGTTTAGGAGCAAAGAACGAGGAACAAGAGTCAAAGACCGCGCGAAAAATGGCACAAGCAAAAGAGCGGGGAGGGGGTGGGGAAGAAAGAAGAAGGAATCCTTTCTTCCCCTCCCCCTCCTCCCTCTTTCATTTTTTGGTTCTCATTTCATTTCTCGCGCGGTCAAAACCAAAATCTTCCACTGTCTTTTTTTGCCCCGAAACCAAACGGAAACGCTTGCCGGCGCAGGCCACCGACTATGACTCGACAAAGCCCGTATCAGAATCATGACCCTTTCAGTAGCTTTCAGTGATAGAAAACGAACAGTTCCTTGTGACCAGAGTCAAAATCTGTAAATGACAATTTTAGTTACTGAGTCTGAGTCTGATAGTGGTTCAGATCTACTAAATGGTACATAATTACGACGTGAAACACTGTTTACTCTGTTTATAGACCTATGAAAAAATCGGCCTAAGTATCTGATAACGATACCGTTTATTAGTTCGGTAGGTAACTAAATTTTAAATTAATATTTTCGCCATAATTGCGCATCTGTGAATAAACTTGAATCTTTATTTTATTTCATCGCAAGAATTCCGCTCCGAGTTATGGGCTCCTGCGCGAATCTCATGTACTGAAAATTAAAGTAGCTAAGCAAAAGCAAACATTCAACGTTCTTTTAAATAGTCTGACATAAAAAGGACCAGCGTAAGCCGAACTAGAACTGTATGGAAATTTCAACTCGAAAGTTTCCGTTTTCCCAGTCAATTCCACTCCACGTACGTAAACCATTGAATGGGTTCTGACTCTGTTCTGAAGGCTTTAAACGGATTCTCGTTTTATAGGGACGCCAGCAACGCAAAAAAAGGTGGTTGAGAGGAGGGCTGCTGCCGAACTGTCATGAACTGACTACAAAAAGGGCGGACCTTCTCCATTTATATCAATCACAATAATAGGATACGTTTTATTCCGTTAAACTAGTATGTGATTTTAGTAAAATCCAACTATATAGTGGTCTCTTATCAATGCTGTGTTCTGATTGGTTGAGCCACTACTAGGCTATATGTTATAGCCCACCAGCAACGAAAAGCGCGGGCTTTTTGGCGGCAAAAAAGAATTAAAGTCTAGCTTTAACTAGCTAATTTTTTTTTTATTCTTGATATTTTTGACCAACTAGTTGGGTTTTACTAAAACAATTATTCCTCTCGCCCTCATGGCCTCTGAGTCAATGACCCATTCAACCGTCGGCCTCATGGGCTATTGACTCAAAACCCGTTCGGGCTCGAGGAATAATTGTTAAATTTTCGGCTAGACCCACTGAGGAGTGGAAGAAAATTACAAGAACGAAGTAAATTAGGAAAGCGGAGACCCATGACAAACAAAAAACAATAAAAGCTAAAAAGCCAAGAAGAGAACCAGAGAAGTTAGATAGAGAACTAACCTGATACCAGGCTCTATTTTCTCATTTGCTTGACAATCGAAATTCCGGCCACCGAAGGGGACGTAATAGTGTTTAGGGAGCTTAAGCAACAGCGTTTATGAGCGACGGACGTCAATCGGAAGTGGACTTTTTGCATCGTTAAGCAGTAGCTTGGTTGAAACTCTCGGGGTAAATCGTCCTTATAACAGAACAGAAACTTAGCAATACAGATTTGTCGGCGTCAAGGCATACTAAAAGGGAGAATGGCTCACTTCCGGTTGACGTGCGTCGCTTAAAGACGTTTTGGCTTGACCAATGGCTGAGCGGCAAATTGGGCACCGGAAGTCGAGCTTAGTCCTTTTCCCGTCGTCAAATAACGCAGTTCCCGTTCTGTTGCTAAATCAGCGGCAGCACTATAGTTCAGTCGAAGGAGCACTCGACTGCAGAGCGGGAGGTCGCGGGTTCGATTTCTGGGACCGACCGGGACCGGACCGATACTCGAAATGAGAAATGGAGGTAACGCCTTTGCCTTACAATGGCCAGACCTTCGCGTGGCTCGGATGACCACGTAAATTGGTGGTCCCAACTCCAGTACTTTAGTAATTTCTTGCTCATTACATTGACACTCAAATAAAGTCAACGTTTTATTTGACATTTTTATTTGATCTATAAAAGACCTGACCAGCAAAAATATACACTGAGCAGACACACTGAATTCTGCAAAGCCGATCGTACTACGTGAAAATTGACTTTGCAAGACATCAACACGACACCGAAAGAACCAAAAACAGAGCGTGGTCGTAGCCGTAGACAGCTGTTTCGCCCGTTTTGGGGCTCGTCGCGAAAAGTTAATTTTCACGTAGTACGATCAGCTTTGCAGAATTCAATGTGTCTACTCAGCGTTTTTTTGCTGGTCAGGTCTTTTATAGATTCTACGTTTTGCGGCATATTCGTTTGCGGTCCTTTGCGGTTTAAATGCCAATTTATTACTTGTTTGGGGGGCCGTAGGTCTTTTATAGATCCGATATGCTGTTCATTTTTCCATGGTTTTGCCCATGTTTCTAAGGTTGGTTTTGTCCATCCAGCTCAATGCAGCGGAGAAATACGACACTATGGGCCCGATGAAATTGCTTAGACACCTGGAAGTTATTATTATTATTTTTTATCGAAAAGATAAAGCAAAATTATGTTTTCTCCTGCTAGACTTTCTGAACTTCTGAAAAAAAAAAAAAAAAAAAAAGCTTGAACATGAGCTTAATGAATTTTAGTGTCTGCATTGACGTTCTTTTCATTGTGAACGGGTGCAATTTTAATATTAAAACTTTAAAGCCGTTTATGACCGAGCACGTTTTTTTTTCTTTTTTCTTTTCAATGATTACTGTGCTTGATCTGAATAAGATAATGAAATTTTTCAAATTAGGGGAATACCATATATAAAAGAAGAGAACTTTGATTGCAAATATGTTAGTTGGAAAAAATACTGATTACATCTTTTTAGTATATAGGTTAGAAAAGTTATGCATAGTCAAAAGTGTTCCAAAGGAGTAAAAACCCAGATCTTTCCATTAATAAATTTTTTTGACACTGTCAGGGACATATGCTTTCCTTGAGTACACATTTGTTCGTCAAAACTCTTGTTTGTGAGGCTGCACTTTGTTTGATTCAGGATCATCTGAAGAGAAATGAACAATAAAGTATGGTAAGATATCAGATACTTCAACACTGCCTTAGCCAACAAAAAAAAAACAACTCAACTTCATATCAAAAAAACAAAGTGAAAACTACTTCACTGTGAAACAACAACCCCTTCAAATATATACCACATTAAATTCATGCAAAATGTAGACCTGATGCTAAGTTTATAGGAATAGAAACAAACGATAATTGACAATGAAACTATAAAGTTTGAATGAGATCTGTATTTGAGTGTTCTCTCATAATTCTGGCAGAAGATCAAAATTGGAAACTGCATATCCTACACAACTACATTCATCAGCATGATCCAACTAAAATTTCAAAAAGACTAAAAGTTTACTCCAAACTTTAAACTCAAATAAGTTTAATTTGTGATGATTATTTTTTTTTCTTGGAAAGAACTTTTGAATACTTAATAGCATGTTAACTCTATCATTCATTCATAACTTTGCTCCAAAGAAATTAAGCCAAAAACAATGGACAGAAAAACAAAAGCATTCCCTAAGCACCCCCGCAGAAAGCCTTGCGTGCAAAAATTTAGTACCAAAAAATTGTACACGGGGGAAATCATGTCCGTAAAGTGCGGTTCCTAACGAGGACAGTAACAAGTAACTCGTTGTGTGCATAATCCCAAGCCAAATTTTTGAGCAAAATAATCTAAACTTCGATCCTTCAATTATAAAACTGCAAGCCTAAATGTACAGCAGCTGTGCACATTGTCAACATAATTTTTTTACACATCAAAATGTTGCTGGACCTATCGAACTGTAGCTCCAAGACGGTATAAGCGTTTTATTGAAAACACTCTCACATCGGATAAAACTCAAATTTCTGTAACATACAAAGCTGTAATAATGTGCAACAATGAAATGTCCATCGATCGACAAAATCACGTTTCGAACTGCGCACTTTAGAAAACTGCCGCAACCCGGCCGCTTTCGATCGACTAGCCACAAGACAATTTACACAGCACGAAAATGGCTAAGAATATTTCTTTACCTTCTTTATAATTTCCTTTTGTACCTAGTGACACGAGATTAAGTTGAACCAAGCGTAAGCTTATTTTTATGCCATAAACAGTGTAAACACACGGAGATTTAGCATCTAAATATAGTTTTTCCAGCAACAAAATACAAGCTTAGCCGTATTAACAAAACAAAGCACGAAAATGTTTGTCCCTCTACTATTTTTTTGTTGAATCCGTGATAAGAAACTTGAACTAAACAACAAAAACATTTTGTTTAGTAATATAATACACTCTTCGATCAACAGTCGAATGGTGTCGAATTTTGACACAAAAATGGGATACACATTTAACAAAACTGTCGCTTCCGTGCAACTCGGTACAAGCTTATTTATATACCAAAACAAAGCTCAATAATTTTTCTTCCACTACTTTATAATTTCTTTTTGTACCGAGTTGCATGGAACATGCAGTAAACAAAGAGAGTAAAAATTACCCACCTTTTCGGCATGTCTTCCACATGCAAACCAGCGATCTCAACGTCAACAACACTGAATCAGACCATGCCACTGCGAGTTTTTGCCAGTTCCAGGACGCTATATTCTCTAGAGAACACACTTCAGTCAAAACTTCGACCAAAATATTACAGGAGAGAGCTTTCTTTGAACCTGTAAATAAACTTGTAAAAAGTCTGTAAACTGAGAGAGGGGCACTGATTTGACCCTGTGAAAGTTCTGTCAATCGAAAAAGGGTGACACCTTTAACCCTGTAAACCCGTCCCTTATTCTTATCAAGTTGATAACAATTGATTCCCATTTCATAAGAGTATCCTCCTTGCCTACCTTTTATAATGGTTGTATATAGAACCTTGTGGTTGTATTGATGGTAGTTACCATCTTGGGGCACTAAATTATCAGTTTTAGTAATGTGAAAACTATCGGTGTTATTCGGTTCGAGATCAGTCCATGCTAATTTATTAGTCATTCTTGAATTCATTATTGTAATAGCTGGGTTTAACATGCGATTTTTCTAAATACTGCTTACTAATAGCATCAGTATCATCTGTTGGGTCTTCAAGATTAATAATCTCGTTTTTAGCCATATTAAATTGGTGGTAAACATATGGATTAGTAATTTGTACAAAAAATGCATTTCCAGTGTTCCGGCTTATTGCTTGATATTGTGAAGTAAGGATTTTGTTATTTAATATTATATGACCAGTCATAGTGCCACCGAACAGTTTCAAATAATTATCATCTATGTATTTTTTGTTAACCCCATCTTTATCATCAGTTGGTTTGGCAAGATGAGTGATTTTATTATTGGACATATTTAGTGGTCCAGCCATAACTCCACTGGATTTATCCAGGAATTGATTTTCTGACCATATTTTTGTAGCAGGCTGATTATCACCATATGGTTGTGCTACATTGTATATCCTATTGCAATTCATATCCAAATTGCCGGTCGTTAATCCACCAGAAACTGATAGTTTAGTATCAAGTTGACTTTTTATTACATCACTGGAAACAGTTCCTTTAGCTACACTTGTCAATTTTTTGTTTGCCATATCATAATTCCCATCTGATGTGAGATTAAAACCAGTGCCTGATGCACCTTTAGGGCCAGTAGGTCCAGGGACACCCTGAGCACCAGTAGGGCCGGGAATACGCTGAGCACCTTAAGGGGCAGTTGGGCCAGGAGGCCCCTGAGGGCCGGTAATATCGCGTTTTTCTTTTGAGTATGATTGATTATAATTAGGTTGCTGATTAAAAATTCCCATCTTATAATATTATATTAGATATTTCCGTAAAAGTTTCTTTTGACAGTCTTCATTGGTTTGTCAACATACAGAAATGAGTACGGCTGTTTAGTGGCTTTAATATACTGATCCTTTGTTACATTCAACTCTCTAGAAATCATATTTCTCTCATTACTGCTAGGGATGAAATAATCGATAAGCGGCTTTTGATTTTTATCACAAATGAAATCGTCAAATATTATAATTTTCTGAGCATTACTTTCCAGACTATTGACAGGTTTAATGTCATCATTATTGCAATGTATTATATCATATCCAACCTGGCCACTAGTGTCATTCATTGTTTCTATAATGTGTCGATACTTTTCCTGTTCCAAGTTTTTACCGTATAAATGGATCTGGTCATAGTAGACTAATGGTTTCATAAGGATGTGGTAAAGTAGATTTGTTTTACCCGACCCTGGATTTCCACATATTAGCATCCTAAAATTGGATTTGGGCATATACTTATACAGTTGTTTGAAGTTTGTATTTTCATCTTCATTGAAATCATAATTTGGAATAGCCATTATACTATATTATGTTAGATAATTTAAGATAAGTTCAGATAAGTTGAGATAAGTTTTATATAACACAATAGTATAATGGATATTGAAAGATTTAAGAGACTCAGTATTCCTAAAATTGAAGCAGGAAAAATGACTGAAGTTGTTAGGGATGTTATAAAGGAAGTTCGAACTGGTTCAGGTGTTGTTTATTATAATAACCCAGCTGACCTACTGGACAGATTGGAATTATTAGGTGGATCCATATTGGCTGGAAATAATGGTGTGAAAAATGAATTTTCCAAAATTGCTCACATAGTGAACAAATTAAGTGTTCTAAATAATAACCAGCTTTATAGTCTGTTGAAGGAATATGTAATCTAATAATATAAATGCAAGAAAGAGCAATCCATATTTCATCTGTTAATAGACAGAAAATCGGGCAGAATAAAGCAGAAGAAATATGACACATGAAATAGCCTTGGATAAGGCCACAATGACTTACAGTTGGCACAATATTTCGGATCAGTATCAAAATAACCAAATAAAATACTCACCTGATGGTGGCAAAACGTGGCCAACCGTTGAATTTGTGGATGGGATGTATACTTACTCAGATCTAAATGACTATCTCCATCAGTGGATGAAAAAGAAAGGTCATCTTACCATCGACGATAAAACTGGTGATAAATACCACATTAACCTAACATTCGTATTGTCAACATATAAGATTCTCATTCAGATCGACAACAATTACCAACTGGATCTGAGAAACAGTAAATTTGGAGAGTTGATTGGATTCACAGAAAAGATTGTCAATAAAACAGAATATGGGACAATTCTTCCCAATATCACAAATTCCATTGATATGATTTATATCAACACCGATGCTATTACGAACAGCATATTGAATGGTGTTAATACTAATACGTTAGCTGTTATTCCAACTGACAATTTGACAAGAAGCTTTCCATTCACATTTGAACCCAGAAGACTATTGTTTAATGAAGTTTCCCAACTTAATATTTCACAAATGAGGTTTTATATCACAGACTCTCTTAAGCGACCAATTGGACTAAATAAGATTGACTGGTTTATGACATTGATATTGCGATCCAAACCAGCATAATATCTAACCTAATATACAATGAGACAATCAGAATTCAAGAAACGTTATGATGTTAAAACAGGGAGATCTGTTAAGAAGCATATTTATGGAAAAGGTGTTACCGATGTTTTCAAAACGATCGGCAGAAAGTTGTTTGGAAAGACGATGAAAGAGGCTGCTAAAACAGCAACCAAGAAGGCTGTTCAGAAAGCTGCTACTAAGACTGGCGAATATGCTGGCGAAAAAGCAGGCGATAAAACTATTCAGTTATTAAGCAAAAAATAATAAAAACACAAAAACACCAGTAGCGACATCGCCAATAGAAAATCCACAAAAGGAACTCACCGATTACGAGATTAATGAGAGGGTGAATCAATTACTGTCTGGAGGCCAGATGAGAAGATTTATCTATTAGGCCAGATGAAAGATTTATGTAATCTATTAATATAATGAATTCTTTTAGAGATCCAAAATATGTTGAACGATATGAAGATGTTATTTTTGACCTAGAAACATCACTAAATACAACTGTCGCCAATAATGCTCACCAAAAGAAAGATGGTTATAGGTTTGTTGTTGATAACAGCGGAGAGGTTACACCATTCGACTGGTATAATGCTCGAATCAGTCTTGATTTTAAAGTAGTCTTACTAGCTAATGGAGGTAATATTGCAGTAGCGGATCATAATGGTATTGTGAATGGGTCTTACTCATTTTTGAAGCATTTTGATATTAAATTGAACGGCAAGAAAGTGTATGATTGTAATGATGCAAATCATGCGGTTAATATTAAAAGCTTACTCGATTACAGTCCGGCTTACGCCAATAAGACAGCAAGTAATGAGTTTTTCTTCCTTGATACATCCAGAAATGCTGAAGAGCGGGAATTTGAAGTTAGTGGTACAAATCAGTTAGCCAAAAGGCGAGCGGCTTACAATAAGGGCTTTGCCCTTCGAAAAGCACTCTTAGGTGTCTCATCCACAGTAAAGACTGAAATACCACTGAACAGATACTCATTCTTCGAAATGTTAGAAGATGAGCTGTTACCTAATACAAGAGTTGAGATGAATTTTGAGATTGAGTCAGATGGTAATCTAATTTGGCAAGCCGGGGGTGATTGCAGGGTGGTTATCACCAGAATGCAATTGTATGTTCCACGGATAACCTTTAACAGTGAGGGCCAATCATCCTATATGAGCCGATACCTTAAAAATTATAAGTGGACTTATTTGAGAGAGAATATTGAAAGATAAAATAGTAGCCAGCAGAGAGCTGGGCATTTCAGAATCTCTTCTGGTATTTCGAAACCCCGACACGTGTTTGTATTCATAATCAATGATGCGAATATCGATGCCCAGACAGCTAATCCATTCTTGTACAACACATTCTCTGTCTCAACTGACCCAAGGACCTTATCCAATTGTCACCTGGAAGTTGGAACCGGAAATGAATACCCGGAAATACATTACACACCAACTACTGATATGACTAGAGTCTTCAGGGATGTGTTGAAATATGTTCACAAAAATAATGAATACGGTGAAGGGTCATTACTCAGTAAATCCAATTTCAGTAGCCTGTTTCCATTCTTATATTCGACTTAACAAAACAGAAAATGGACATTAAGGATGGCATTACAAAACTGACAGTCAAATATGAGCTATCTGGAACAATGGCAGCAGCCTACTCAATTTACGCATTAACATTATATGAGCAAGATGTTGAGCTAATACAGAAGGATGGCAAAATAATACTCAGATGGTAAATTGAATATGGTTAAAATTATATAACATATATTATATACAAGTAATGACGAAATATTATCGTTATGGTGTGTCACTTAGTAAAGGAAAATTGGAAAATCTTTCGAGAGCTTACAATAATAACTCAGCAATAACCATCAGATTAGCCAGAAATGAGTTATCCGGTCCACAAGAATTAATGTTCACAAAAATTCAGATCAATAACCTGAGAAAAGCAATGAGCCAGGGTACAGGGTCGGATATCAAGATATCAAAAACAGAAATCAGAAAGGCTGTTAGACAGGGTGGTAGTTTGTGGGGATTATTAATCAATTTAGGAAGCAAGTTACTACCTATGGCCATGCCAATAGTCAAAAAGGCTGCTGCTCCACTTGTAACAGGAGCGTTATCAGGGTTAGCCAGTCTCGGTGTGGATAAAATATTCGGAAAAGGTCAACGAGGAGGTGTTCTTATTCCAATGGACAAAATAGCACAATTGGTTGCATACAAACATTTACTGACCACGGGGCAGAAAAAGGATATTCTTAAGTCTCTCCAAACTGGCTGTGGATTAGTTATCAGACCGACGAAAACACAGCAGGGTGAGTTTTTAGGAACTCTACTGGCTAGTATAGGATTCCCCCTGTTGCTAAACGTATTAACGGGAAAAGGACTACAGGCCGATAGAACCGGTTCCGCTAATACAACATCTGCTTATGTTCCCGATACAAATAATGGCCACGGAATGTATAATCCGTATCCCTACATGTCGCCACCTTTCTTTGGAACATGGGAAAACCCAGTTGGTGCGAGAGTTAAAAAAAAAAGAAAGGGAAAGGGACTGATGCTCGGAGAAAACAGCCCATTCAATTCAATCCCAATTCTAGGAACAATACTGTAAGATTCATAAACAAACCATTATCGAATATTGATTAGTTACAATGAGTCAAACAATTAGGAATAAAATATTTTAAGGGTATTTATAGCCGTGATAATTTACCAGACAACATACACAAATTGGAAACAGGAATAATTAATCTTGATGATTCAATGGGCGGGGGCAGTCATTGGATTTGTTAAAGAAACGTGGATAGGCAATATTGTGAGTATTTTGATCCGTTCGGATTAATCATGCCCAATGAAATCAAAAATTATCTGAATACAAGCGGTAAAAAAATGGTGTACTCATCAGATGAAATACAAGAAAGAGACAGTGTTTTACGCGGTTATTGGTGCTTATATTATCTCCTGGAGAGACAGAAAGGGAAATCATTATTAGACGTTATACATAACCCCAAATTCAGTTTTACAAATCAAATGATAAATCACCAATTTCTGATAAACTATTTTATGTAATCCATATATATAAGATGACTAAAAAGTTCTAAGTTTATTGCCAAGAAGTTACTACACATTATATGAATCAATATGGATGTTTTGAGTGCTGCAACTGTGAACCCCTGAGTGAAAGTGATTATGAGTCAGATAGCAGCCATGATACTTATGTTCCAGACAGTAGTGAAAGTGATTAGACAATAATTATATAACATAAATATATAATAATGGTGAAATCTTATTGTGTTAAACAGAAGAAGCAAACAGAATGTGTAGAACCTTCGGGTTACAAAACTGCCAAAAATGGTAGACTTATGTTTTGGTGCACTTGTGCTGAATGCGGAATAATCGGTTTAAGTTTGTCAAGAAGGGAAACTAGATCAGCCTGTCCTAGGGGCAGGCGTAATGGACATAGTAGCTGGTACTGCTCTTGATGCGTTTGTACATCACGGGCTTCCATGGATGGGTAAAAAAGCAGTTGAGATGGACAAATATTACGGGTCAGAAGCATTACGCAATAAAAAGTTACAGAAAAAAGCTATAGATTATGCTTTGGGCAAATTAAATCCAATGATCCAGAATGTCGGTTCTCAAGCTCTTAACCAATTATCAACCAAAATACGACCAAAGAAAAACTACAAAACAATCAGGAAAGATCTTGATGGAGGTGCTTTGGATATTCACAAGGCCATTGGAAAATTACCAAGACCCGCAGGCGGTTGGACATTACCAGGGCATAAATACACTGGCCCCTACAACGATCTCGAAAACCAAGTGAGATACAATCCAGAAACTGGTGAAATATTAGAAATTTATGATCAACCAACTGGGCCAACCGATGCAGTGGCCATGCAGCATGATATTGATTATAGTGTTTGTGGTGATAACCGAAAGTGCAAAAATAAAGCTGACCGTAAAACGGTAAAATCATTAGACGCCATTCCCTATAGTAAACGACAATGGGGACACTGGTTAGCTAGAAATCTAATAAACACGAAACAGAAACTCGGTCTTAGTTTAAACTAGAAAAGCCGTCGGGTAGCAGTTGGCAACAACAATTAGCGGATGAATTTCATAAACCAATAAAACGCAGCTTTACTCGGCGGCGTGTTATTACAACCGGTATTGACAAAATTTGGTGCTCAGATCTGGTGGAGATGCAACAGTTCAGCAAATGGAACAAGGGTTACAGATATCTCCTCATGGTACTAGATCTATTTTCCAAATATGGCTGGATTGTCCCACTGAAGGATAAAAAAGGGGACACTGTCACAGAAGCATTCAAAACTATATTCAAAGAGGGCCGTAAACCACAATATCTTTGGACTGATAAGGGGAAAGAATATTATAACAAAAATATAAAAGAACTGTTGGAAAAGAATAATATAACACTATATTCAACCGAGAATGAGGAAAAATCTTGTGTATGTGAAAGATGGAACCATACAATTAAAACCAAAATGTGGAAGCAGTTTACTGTCCAGGGTAATACCGTATATTTAGACATACTACCAAAAATATTGAAGCAGAATAATAACACCAAACACAGTTCCATTAAAATGACACCTGTAGAAGCTAGTAAGAAGAAGAATGAAAGTACCGTGTATTACAATCTATATGGTGATATGAAGCAATTGTCATCTAAGCCCAAATTTAAGGTTGGTGATAAAGTTAGGGTAAGTAAGTTCAAGAGAAAGGTATTCGATAAAGGATACACACCTAATTGGACAGAAGAGATATTCCTAGTCGATAAAATCCAATCCACAAACCCAATCACATACAGATTAAGGGATCTCAATAATGAGGAAATACAAGGCAGCTTTTATGAGCCAGAATTACTACCAGCAAAACAGGATATATTTCGCATTGAAAAGGTCATTCGGAGGGATTATAAGAAGAAACAAGCTCTTGTGAAATGGTTGGGTTATAGTGATGACTTTAATAGTTGGATTCCACTAAGCAACCTGCAAGAATTATCTAACTAATAGTATATATGGACGATCATATAAGAAAGCTTGATACTAAAATCCAGAGCAAGGAATCCAAGCTTAATACACTATTCACTAAAATCCAAAAATTGGAAGAAGAGATTGCGACATTATACCACAAGAAATTAATATCCAAAAAACTAGAGTCAGCTGAGATGACATTAACTGGCGTCCTTGAAGTAATCTTTAAAACGGAGGAGGAAGAGGAGGAGAATGAGTAAACTGCCAGCGTCCATAAAACGTGGACGGTGCATCTAAAGTGTTGGCGTACCCAAAATTGGGACGGCAACAAATAGTGATATTAGACAATTTTATTGGGGACTACCCCACCGTTTTGGCGGGGCAGGTCTAATGTGCTGATACGGCACCTCAGGCCTAGAATACTTTTTAATCTATCATACTTATCATATTTTTGGTCTGTATGATAATATTTATGTAACCTATATATATGATAAGTATGATTGAAAAGAAGTATGCCATTAAAGAGATGAATATCGAACTGACTTCATTTCTTGATAATAAGCAAAATGTTTGTTTCCGAGGAAAAGATATTGCTGAGATCCTCGGTTATAGTAAACCACGAAATGCTATTGAGAGACATGTATCTAAAAATCATAAAATGATCCAATTGTGTTGGGGCCCTGAAACGGGGAGTCAACAAAATACCTCAATTGTTGACGTGGACGTTTCGCCCCTTTTCAATAACACCAGAGAGAAATGGTGCACGTTCATCGACGAGGCCGGTTTTTATGAACTTATATTTAGTTCAAAATTAGAATCTGCTAAAAGATTCCGTGATTGGGCATTTACTACAGTCCTCCCATCTATCCGTAAATATGGCCAATACAAACTGTTTAATAGTCCCTGGAATAAGATGATCATGATTGGCAGTGAGACTGACCTCCATTATAAAGTAGTGGACCTCATAAGAAGATATTATCCAGATTCCATATTAGTGGCCGGTCTGGTTGAAAATCAGGGTACTGAGGATACGAGACTGGATTCGTATAAGAAAGGATATATGAGAGGACAGCGTGATCTAACGGTACTCGATTATCACAAAGATTATAAAGGCCTCTGTATTGAATTCAAATCACCAACTAATAAGTATCACGTTTCAGAAGCACAAAAGGAGATGTAGAAAAAGTACGTTAATAATGGCTATGCATTTATACTCTGTAATGATTATGATAAGATTAGCAAAAATATTCATGAGTATATGAAAGGCATAACAGTACCGTGTAAATATTGTATCAGACAATTCCTTAATAAGGACACACTAAAAATGCATTACAAAATGATCCATCGAATTGAAAAATAAAATTATCACAAACTAAAAACAAGTCAGTATCTATTTAACACACCTTTTTTTATATTCCATAATTATATACAAAATATATATATATATATGGAAGATTATATCCGTCTCTTAGCCAAACAACAATCTCTATCAGGAGGCACTAGTTTGATATCTATGTATATTCCTCCAAATGGTAGAGTAAGCCTTAGTAAACAAAAATTAACCAGTGAATTGGGCCTTGTCTAAAATATTAAATCAGTCAAAAGTCGTACAAAAGCACACGAAAACCGCTCTAAAATCAGCAGTATAGCAATTAAACCAGCTAAAAGAACCAAGAATTTCATGCCGTGGGTTATTACTACAATCTGGCATCATAAAAAATACTTGTGAAGGATACAAAGGATCAGTACTCATTGAGCCTGAGCAAGCAATAGAAAAAGCCGATATAAATGCGGTAAGAGCTTTTATTTAGATCCTATTTTAGATACTTATAAAAAGAAAATAATTGAAAATCCAATAGTCGACAAAATATTGGATATGATTGCAAAAGCAAGTATAGACAGGTTGGATTTTGGACTCTAAAAAATAACCAATAATCATTCTCATGTTGTATTCACAAATGAGGATAAATATCAAAACTATCAGCCAGATCCTGACTCAAAAACCAAAACAATATATAGCTGCAAACTATTATAGTATGGTGATATGATTGGGCTTAGATAATATTAAAATCAAACCGCCCAAAACCGGTTCAAACCGGATTCCCAAGGTCAAGTTCAAAAAGTGCATATATAAGCCAAATATATAAAAACTGTCCTAAACCACCAAAAAAGTGCATATATCAGCAAAATATATAAGAACTGTCCTAGCACCCTCCTATACCAAAAAGTGAATATATAAGCTAATACCATGAGCTCAATATAATTATAACTGTGCTGATAGCCTCCTATACCAAAAAGTTCATATATCAACCAAATATATGAAAATTTCCTTGAATCCTAATTTGTCCAATAAAAAAGTGCATATATCAACAAAATATATAAGAACTGTCCTATTACCCCCATTTTACTAACTACTGATGTGCGTAGATACAGTTCAGTCAAGAACGCAGAAAGAGAGCACTGAGTATGGAAATAAATTCAGAAATCTAGTTCCGAACCATAATGTGCAGCAGTGGCGAACGTTCCCTCCTAATCCACAGGAAAAAAAAAAAAAGCCTTTATATTTTTTTTTGACCAAAGAATAAAAACAAGACAAGCCAAGCTGAGACACAAGGTCGTTTTTGTAGCTTGTGAAGAAGAGTGCAACCAGTTCTCATCAGAGGATGCCGTTGCCCCCGGTGGTTAGGGAAGGGGGGATACCGTATGAAAGGGGCACAACCTCGTCCCCTGGGCTTTTCCTTGAAAAAATGGTTTTCCCGCCCCACCCATTTTTAAAGGAAAAAGCCCTGGGGACGAAGTTGAAAGGGGCGAGGATGCTCGTCGTCTCACTTAGGGGTGTCAATTTCGGATTTTGGAGTCACTTAGGGTGTTCTGGACAAACGGCCATTATATTTAGCGGTAAAGGTCTCTTTTAGTGTTGCACACAAAGGAATATAAAAAAATTATCTGTTTGTGTTTTAAAATGGTTTCTTTTGGGGGTCAAAAAAAGGTTGGACCACGCCCAGATCGATTGGTCTCCTTTAGGGGGTTTAATTCAAAATTTCCGACGTTTATATCCCGCCCCTTTCATATGGGAGCCCCCCCCGCCCCCCCCCCCCCCCCCACCCGGAGTGGGGGTAGTTAAGACATCGATACTAACGAAGAAAAATGTGATGAGGACTAGAACACATGGCCCGAATAATTCTCATCATATATTTCCCTTCGTTGTCGACATGATTAATGCAAAATTGTGTGGACTTGTTGAACACAAAAGAATACAGTCACGTGCTCATCGTTACTACATTTAAACATGATAACTTGTCAAAGGTATACCCGAAATATGTAAAAAAAATAAATGGTCATCTTTAGAGGAATTATAATGTTAGTATGTCAACATTCAAAAAGCCTGACTTCACAGAAAAACCATATTTATTACCTTTGAGGAGATATTGAGAAATCTGATACGGGGGTTACTCCAGAGGCGCGGCAGTGACTCTCACAACCAAATAAGTACTATGTTATATACTTTATTTCTGAGTGACTTAGTCTTTCACTTCACAATTCTTTAACTTCCTTAGGAATGTCCTTCCTCAAATTAACCTTCTTCTTGGTAGTTCTCATGCTTACTCTTTTTCTATAACTGCTTACTCCTTCTTCTAAACTTACTTTTCAACAGCTCTCTAATTATTTGTTTGGTTGTCCATAGCATGTTTACGTTAATAATATAGATTTAGCCAGGGCTATTAAAAAGCGAAGCTCCCGTTAATAAATTCGTAATTTAAATCAAACAATAAACTTGTAATCCACAGATCAGGGCACATTCATTTGACTTTTGAGGCAAAGGCTGAGTGATTTTAGAGAAAAATCAGAATTTGATCGTCCAAGAGTGAAACAAATTTTACATCAAGTTATTTGTACACCGAAAAATAGCAATCATGTTCGATCACAGTAGATTAGGCCTGGAAAACAAATAGACCTATTCATGTATTGTATTTGCATTAGCTGTAGCATCACTGAATGTGGCATTCACCAGTCTCTCCAACATTGCTCCGTTAGAGAGACTATGGATAATTGGACAACCCCGAAATATAATTTTAAGAAACACATGCGCCACGATAGTCCTTGGTGGCAGCCAATTTACACGTTGCATTCCTCTGTCTAAAAGAGAGGCCAAAATAAAAATAAGGCCGGATTTTTTGTGTTCGACAAGTTTAGTTTACTAGTAAATCTTGGCGACGAATCTGGTGGCGTGTAAACCAGCCTTTTAAACATACTTTTTCTCATCACGTCTCAGGTAAACAGTACACAGACCTCGGACAGAATTTGTTCTTTTTTGCCCTATTTAAACCTATAATTCTGCAGTTTTTCTCAATTTTGCATGAGAATTTGCACTCATTCAATATCCACGACGATCAAAGCACGCGCTTCCTTTGCACAACAAATTATAGTATTGAATTATAAAACGTTTTCTGTTAGAAAAATCTGGTCCTATGTGATATGCGGGGTAATAATTATGGGCTTTTAATGAAAACGATAAAAAAAATTCCCAAAATCACTTTTCGGCCAGCCGGACGGGTTCTCACTTTTGACAGGCACCAAATTTCATGATAGAGAAATTGTTATGTTTAGGTTTTATTTCCCTTTATTCATTAAACTGTGTATGATTTTGTTATGTGTAATCTTTAAAAGCGAGTGATATTTACGCGCGGCGTTTTGAGTATTCCTACATGCGATGTTTATGTTCGACTGGAAACAACCGATGCAGCGATGAAAATTGCGAGAGGGACTACTAACAATCAATAAAATAAGTTTAATTCGGTGAAACATGTACAAAGGCAATAATTTTCGTTCCCGAAGAGAAGTATTGAGAGTAAAGTGTCTCAGAAAATCATGAGTCAGGCAAGCATAAGCTTATTTATGTTTTAAGCCGGCTTCCCGGTGTTCGCTCTTTTTCAAGATGAACTCGAGGCAAGAAAATCGCTCAGAGCTTTCTGTTTACAGCCAAAATCATAACTAAATAATCTTCGGAACCTTTTCTTTGAATTTGCGGGTCAAAAAATGTCTAAAGGCTTTGTAAACCTGATACTATTGTAGGTTAGATCATTTCTCGTGTTTTAACTAAAGCCGCATAAACCATACGCTCGACTTCAGGAAACCGAAAAAAAAAAACAAACATCAAAAACAATAATGGCTCAAGCTTACCAGTCGAGATGCTGCTTCTGAAGGTCATCAAGTGTTCCAGAATCGCTTGAGACTTTTCATCCTTCTTACGCCTCAAGCAAGGGCAAGTGAGAGCTCATTTTTGAAAACGATGCCATCCGAAATCGGATTTCCAATGACTTTGACAAGCGCTGCATTTGTCAACAAAAAGCGCAATAAACAAACCAGCCACGAATTACAGAACAATCTTGATAGCAGCTGTATTTCATTTTGTACACCAAGTAGAAAAAGACAGTTTAAAACATCACAAGATGACACAAAACTCTCTCAGCTCCAGCTATCGGTAAGCAAGTTTCCAGACGCTGCAAAAATTTTCCGCGTAAACTCACCTGTCAAATTTTGACCAATCAGAACATAAAAATTGGACGTAGAGCGTGATCAACCCGTGACAGTGAGAAAAGTCAAAAGCGATTGCCTTCCCTGCATGTAAATGTAAAAGCCGGTTGAATTTTCGTGTCCGAGATCAGTTCAAATCAACATTTTAAAAGTGCGGCTCATGAAACACGACTTATTTTATATGCATTTTAAAAAAAATGAACTTGAGCCTGCGATCATTTGAAAAGTAGCAACTTGTCAGCGAATACCTTCCAAATATTACTCGAACTCAGAGGGTCGATACCTGAGCCCGCGATACGGTCAGGCGATACTGGTCAGCAGAAACACTGTTTTGACAGCTGTCAATTAATCAAAACATGGATGTGCAATATCAGGTTGCAGGCTCCCAAACTAGCTAGAAAGTGTGATATTAAACATTGGTGTGCCTGTGTTGCGGACGGACGGAAGGTCGGGTGGTCGGTGTACGGTCACGTGATTGCCGAATTTTCTAGGATGGATAGATTTTCTATAAAGCTATGGGGCTTCGAATTGAGCCCGTGATCAAAAAAAATATCAGCGCAAAACTACGCTACGCTACGTGACCTCAATAGATAGAAAAATGAGCCCGCGATCCACTCAGGTGATGATGGTCAGCATATACTCTAGTTTGACAGCTGTCAATTAACCTTCATTAGAATGTCAAATATTCGAATTAACAGACTACGAGTGTGAGTAGGACATTTCCGTCCGGCATGTAGTGGAAAATGCCAGATCGTGTACCTGAGCGAACCTGAGCCCTCGTTATTAGTTTTTTGATAGCGGTCTGCACATGTCCCATTTTGACAGCTGTCAATTGACCTTAATTTGGCCTGCCAATGTAACTTTAAACGACTGTCAGTCAACTGACAGCCTTGCCCGGCGTAGTTTCGTTTTTATGTTGAATTGGTAAATTTTCTTACCCATGGTGCTCCGCTGCGCGTGCGCTTCGCGCGCGCGGGAGCTCCGCTAATAATGCGTAGGATACATGCATTTACGTTCGAATAAGCATACGATTAATTCGTAACCTAAAATTTCTTTGAAACGCTTTTCTTCAGTTCTGGAGAAGGACAACTACTAAGGAAAACTAACTAAGTAAAGTTCAGTAAAAGAAACACACTTTTGCACAGTTACTTTAAAGTTGTTTGGACCTTTTAAAGGTAGAACTCAAAGTTACAAGCTTCGTTAATGGTAAACAAAGGACGACTCCCATATTCATAAATGTGGAAACAAGATAAATAGATGGGACAAAACTTCCTACCTTTAATTAATCAATCCCTAAAAGCGGAAATCTTTGTCAACAAACACTAGTCTTAAAACTCAAGTTTCCTTCGTAAATTACTAAAAGTGTCCATTAAAAGATAAGTAATTTCCGAGGGACATCAAGTTAGGAGACATGATGTCCCATTCTCAAAAACCTTATTTACTCACGGACACACGAAATGAGAAAATCTTAACTTAGTCACAGTCCTAAAGTCGTGGAATGCAGAAAGAGTGATTTAAAGGTACATGGGGGTATAGATGGGAGTTACCCTTGGTTAGTAACCAACTAAAGAATGACATACATGTTCTGATTTCGTGCGTGATGCAGGGAAGCACACTTTTTAATATCTATTCTTCTAAATAAAGAGTTCATTAGCAACTGTGTTTTATATCTTATTTCATACTTATAATGAACAGTTAAAATGTTCCAGAACCTAAAAAGCTTCCTAAAAGGATATATGTCAATATTCCTTTCAACTTGATCAGATAAAATTTGTCAGCAATCAATCAAGATCACTTTTCACGCTTCGCTTTTTTATCTTTTAAATGTTGTTTATTAGTATTATGTTTGACTTATTCCGTAAAGGATACATTTGGCTAAATCGGGTTAAATATCGGTTTCACTTTAAAAATCATCGGAAAGATATATAGGACTTCCATTAGCTTATAATATTTTTTCATAAATCGAAGAGATAAGTCCCGTGACCAATCTCTAAAAACAGGAGAGTTTGCCAAAATGTCATATAATCGCAGCGTCATAGGTAGCTATAACAACGAAGTCTAGCTATTATCCATTTGTTATCTATATAGAACTACCATTTTACAGCCTTTGCAAAGAATTCATTATTATTACTGAAGTTTTCATCGGTCTTGTGGTCGAGAAGGCTATTTTTCTAACCACGCCAACCAACACCAAAATCCATTTAATTTCAGGCTACAAAAGCCTCGAAAATCACTTGGAAGACATTGGTACTATGCAATCATGTAAACCTGTCCTCAACACATAAGTAAACACAGTTAAAGCTAATTTAGGAGTAAAACAACGCCGAAACTAAAATTGCCTCAATTCAAGTAAAATATGAGCAATTGGGACGTAGTAAGCGTTAGATAGCAAATGGATCCTGATTGGCTGCCCTTAATTCATTGTTTCATCGTCTCGGTCAGCAGACACACTGTCGGTGAGCCTCGACAAAAAGTCACGAACTTTATCAGAACAGGTAAAAATTATTCGAATAATTTAGAAGCAAAAACTCTGACACCGGTTGAGGGCGTCAACAGTCCGGGCCACAACCAGAACTGGATATATGATTTCCTGTCATCTGATTGGCTTACGCAAAACCAAAACATTCCAAGGCCAAGAGAAATGGCGGCGATGTCGCTTCGAAAGCCGCTCCAAAGATACCCATGATACGATAGAATCTTTCCGATCTATCGATCTCTCGACTTTTAGAACTTGCGGGAAATTCCATTGAAAAGTCGTTTTCTTTATGTTTCTTTACTGGAATTACGTGACTCACAGAAGCTCACGAACTATAAGCTTAAATCAGCAACCTCGTTTACGACTTCTTCGCACGATGTAGGCCGCCTGATCTCAAGTTCTCAATTCGGGAGAGCCTAGGAAAGTGAACGCTACCTTAGAGCGTGCATATATACCCTAAACAAGCGTAATTTTGGCCTTGATTTGCATGATTTCTCAAGGGCTGTTGAGGAAATGTTAACTTTTCCCGACATTGTTATTTCAATGTGCACTGGGATAGTGAATATTATATCGACAAACAGGTTTACATCGTTTGAATAAGGGCAGTTTATTTCGTTTAGTTTTTTTTGAAGGGCTTCAGTTATTATCAGAAGATGATGTTTCAGGTACCTTAAGCAACTTCTTATAACATATTCAGGGCGACCCAGATTGTATGAATTCCTTGCTTATAATAAAAAAGAAGGAAATAAACGTGTGAATGTTTATTAATTGTTCAGTTTTAAAAATTGTATGTCACTACAGTTTTGATTTCTAAAAAAAACATATAACATTCTAACATCCCCATTAGAGCTAATATCGTTCTCAGATACTTCTCCTCTTCTGCTTACAATACAATTGTTGCAAGATTTGTATTTTGTACACAAGCATAGGCTACAATCATTCCTCTAAAGGTTAAGCAAATAACATCACTCAGTATAAAACAGTCACTATATTATGGTTCCCCTATCGTATCACAACTGCATTTTCCTCCTTCAAAGCTTCATTGTCATAAGCTGCAAGAAAAAATAATTATGAAGTTAGTAATAATATATTATACTGTCACTGAACACAAACCATCAGTCAGGATGGACACTTATATTGATTTTAATGATAGCTATATTTTTTTGACAGCTACATATATTTTTTTTCATATCATAGGGAAGATATTACTATTTCGTCAAAGCCACCCATGCCAAATTCTCTCCATTTCCTCCTGCTATTTCCCTCTCAACAACTTATGCAAAATAATTGCCCACAAGAAGTCAAGCAGATACGACCAAAATACTAGAAAGAGGCTACAGGGAGTTCAGAATATCAATATCCATAAATGACTGGTCAAATAGATTTAGACAGATACAACAGACCAAAACAAAAGCTTCCAGATTTAAATGCATTGAGGTTTTTGTTTAAAATAAGCCAAAAATAATAGAATATTTTTAGTTATTATTGATATTGTTAAGAGCCCGCGATATTAGTAAAACTCTGCGGCACATGTTGTTGGTTTTATACAATGTACATCTAGAGTGTTACTGTTAGCTGTAACTTCTGCGCTGTACGGCTTGAAAATAGCTCTTATCTTCAGTAATATTGCTAAATTCCTTCTGTGTCTGACTAAAAAAAAATCTTTTAAACAAATGAAACAAAGAGAATCTCTGAAAGTGGAAATGATCCTCACAGTAAAATACTAGAGTTTTTTTCTTACACGTATATGTGTGCCATCCAAACGCTTCTCGGATTTTAATGTCGGTCCCACAGTAAGGCCTGCTCGATCGGTCAAACAACAATCCCGTGCGGCGAAACTACATTGCACCTTGGACTAACCAACGCAATCTGGACAGTTCGGGTTTTCGATAAAGTTTTGTCACCCAACCGGCATCTTTATGCCAAAAAACAACGTGCTTTTCTATCACACTGCAATAGAACATAAAATGAACATGGCGTTACAAAAATTCGCACATGGCGCAACACACTATTGCAAATTCAAACACACAGCACTATTTGAAAATGCTTTGCACTAAGAGAACAAAACCACCATCAACACAGGTCACCCAGGCTCTGTGATAGTACCACAGTACGATTCTAGTAAAATTACAGTGTTTGTATGGGGTAAAAATACGATCCTAAAATTTGTAGGAAATACTAAATATAAGTCAATGAAAGTTACCCAGCAGTTAGTTGTTGTTGTCCTTATTGCTCCAACGAAGTTTCGTGATAATTTGTTCAAATTCACTCTATATACAATTATAATATACAAGGTAGGAGATAAGAGATGCTATCTTCGCCACCATGCTTTCATTCGACACAACTTTTTCCACGAAATTCGAACTCCAACAGAAAATAAACATGCCAGGATCGTAGTAATAGGATAGCAGCAGATATAGAAACCAATGAAGCTTTCCCAGATGGAAAAACGAATGCCGCAGACTTTGACAAACTCGAAGGATGTAATCCAAAAGGGCCGAAAATATGCTCGCCGAAGTAGCCGGGTCAGATCAACGCGTGGCCAAGATAATGAGGCCTGGGCACTGTACAAGAAAAATCCATCCCGGGTGTCCTTGGTTGACCTTTCTAGCGACCGATGCATAGCTTTACCCCAGTTAGCCACCCCTGCTGGAAATACATTTTCTCGAGGGCTATTGTTCACTTGAGACAAACGCGACTCGCCCAAGCAAACTACATGTTCCAGTGGACGCGTCAATAGGAAAAAAGGAAACATGTAAAAGGTGATGTTTGCATTTTGTAAACTCTCGGAAAATTCCAGTTTTCAAAGCGCAAAGCTTAATTGACCACGACAGCGACAACATTAACGACAAACAACAATTTTATAGATTAGCAAAACATCAACTTGAAATGTGCATCACATCATCACACTTAATTTGATTGTTTATTTTAAAAAAGCGTGATGAATGGGCTTTTTTTTATTCATTTTCACGGGTGCACTGGAACATGTAGTTTGCTTGGGCGAGTCGCGTTTGAAACACACCTTTCTATCTTCAAATGTTTTGTGCCTTGTCAGGTAAATCTTTGAGCTAAAACACTCCCGTTTTTAGCCGTTTTACCTCTAGAGAACACGCAAACTTTATCGATTGCCATTTTTTTCACAAGCAAAAAAGGCATGTGCTCGTTCCTCATCATTCAAAGGCGCAGCTCCTAAGGTACTGTGGGAAAAGGTCATTGCTAGGCGTAGGAAAGAGCTGAAAACTGACCCTGGATCCTGTCCCTTGGTTTGGGCGCCATGTTAAAAATTTCGGTGACGTCATCATATATCCAGTTCTGGTTGTGGCCCGGACTAGTCAACAAAACCATTTTTTCAATATGGCATCACAACCGGGTAGGAGATTTGTTTGGCGCGATTTAGTTTGGAGCGCCTTCTTTTATGCATCTTTTTTCTTAACAGCTCCAGGTATGTTAAACTTAACTTCAAACAGCTCAGCTTACTTTTGTTTTTATTTAAACTCGTTATAAATCTAATTGGGTGACAATAATAGAGGACCATAAAACCGCTAGACAGATAGCGATATTAAGTAAAATTCAAAAGTTTAGCCAGCAGAGTTAAATATTAGGAATTCGTGGATACTTTGTTTCGAAAACTTGCGGCTGCCGTAAAGTGAATTTTAATACTCGCCCAAAACGACCTTTCACAAAGAGAAAAGCTTCTAAATAAAGCGATTACGAATTCAACCCCAGGGAAGTTTGGCCACATTTGACAAATTGAGAGAAGCTAAAGAAACGAGATAAAATTCCAAAGAACATAAATTCATCTTTTTATTGACGATTTTATTGCCGTTGTCGTGGAAGTTGCTTCTCTATGTTACTGACGAATTGAGATAGATAGATAGATAGATAGAAAAAAAGGATAGATAAAAAATAGAATAATTTACAATTATACAGCAATATTAAAAATATTAAAAATTTGTGCATATAATATATAAAAGCATTCAAACCGAATCATTTAATTGTACTTAATCATTTAATTAATGTCTTAAGAAGATTTCGCATTTTCACATATTTCTCGAACTGATTTAGCTAGATTAATTTCTTTGCCATAACCATCGGTCAGAAAATGCAAACACAGGTATGACACTTTAATCTGTAAATAGTCAGCTGTTGAATCGCAAATTTGCATTAACTCAACACACCTGTTATCTTTGGCCATGAAGCATGTGGGCGCGAAGATTCAGTCAAGAATGCCGAAAGAGAGCACTGAGTATGGAAACAAATTTAGAAATCTTCAACCGAACCATAAAGTGCAGTAGTGGCGAACGTTCCCTCCTTCCCGAAGAATAAAAACGAGACAAGCCAAGCTGAGAGACAAGGTCGTTTTTGCAGCTTGCGAAGACTAGAACACATGGCCCGAATAATTCTCATCATATATTTCCTTTGATTGTCGACATGATTAATGCAAAATCGTGTGGACTTGTTGAACACAAAAGAATACAGTCACGTACTCATCGTTACTACATTTAAATATGATAACTTGTCAAAGGTATACCTGAACTATGTAAAAAAACAAATGGTCATCTTCAGAGGAATTATAATGTTAGTATGTCAACATTCAAAAAGCCTGACTTCACAGGAAAACCATATTTATTACCTTTGGGGAGATATTGAGAAATCTGATACGGGGGTTACTCCAGAGGCGCGGCAGTGACTCTCACAACCAATATATACTTTATTTCTGAGTGACTTTCTGTTTCACTTCACAATTCTTCAACTTCCTTAGCAATGTCCTTCCTCAAATTAACCTTCTTCTTGGTAGTTCTCATGCTTACTCTTTTTCTATAACTGCTTACTCCTTCTTCTAAAACTTACTTTTCAACAGCTCTCTCCTGACTAATTATTTGCTTGGTTGTCCATAATATGTTTATGTTAATAATAATGCGTAGGATATATTTATGTTCTAATTAGCATACGATTAATTCGTAACCTAAAATTTCTTTGAAAAGCTTTTCTTCAGTCCTGGAGAAGGACAACTACTAAGGAAAACTAACTAAGTAAAGTTCAGTAAAAGAAACACACTTTTGCACAGTTACTTTAAAGTTGTTTGGACCTTTTAAAGGTAAAAGTTAAAGTTACAAGCTTCGTTAATCATGGTAAACAAAGGACAACTCCCATATTCATAAATGTGGAAACAAGATAAATAGATGGGACAAAACTTCCTACCTTTAATTAATAAATCCCTAAAAGCGGAAATCTTTGGCAACAAACACTAGCCCTAAAACTCAAGTTTCCTTCGTAAATTACTAAAAGTGTCCATTAAAAGATAAGTATTTTCCGAGGGACATCAAGTCAGGTGACATGATGTCCAATTCTCAAAACCTTATTTACTTACGAACACACGAAATGAGAAAATCTTAACTTAGTTCTACTCCTAAAGTCATGGAATGCAGAAAGAGTGATTTAAAGGTACATAGGGGGTATAGATGGGAGTTACCCTTGGTTAGTAACCAACTAAAGAATGACATACATGTTCTGATTCCGTCCGTGATGCAAGGAAGCATACTTTTTAATATTTATTCTTCTAAATAAAGAGTTCATTAGCAAATGTGTTTTACATCTTATTTCATACTTATAATGAACAGTTAAAATGTTCCAGAACCTAAAAAGCTTCCTACAAGGATACATGTCAATATTCCTTTCAACTTGATCAGATAAAATTTGTCAGCAATCAATCAAGATCACTTTTCACGCTTCGCCTTTTTATCTTTTAAATGTTGTTTATTAGTATCATGTTTGACTTATTCCGTAAAGGATACATTTGGCTAAATCGGGTTAAATATCGGTTTCACTTTAAAAATCATCGGAAAGATATATAGGACTTCCATTAGCTTATAATATTTTTTCATAAATCGAAGAGATAAGTCCCGTGACAAATCTTTCAAAGCAGGAGAGTTTGCATCTATGGTTTTGTAGTCTATAGTTTTGAGAGCAACTTCTTTCACTGGAATTATAAGGATTTTATTTAGCACGCTCCTTTCAGTTTTGATCGTTTATGGCACTTTAGGGGACAAACTGCAGGATGTTTGAAAATCTATAAGTGGGCAGATCCAACGTGGCCGCCAAAATGCCATATAATCGCAGCGCCATAGGTAGCTATAACAATGGAGTCTAGCTATTATCCACTTGTTATCTGTATAGAACTACCATTTTACAGCCTTTGCAAAGAATTCATTATTACTACTGAAGTTTTCATCGGTCTTGTGGTCGAAAAGGCTATTTTTCTAACCACGCCAACCAACACCAAAATCCATTTAATTTCAGGCTACAAAAGCCTCGAAAATCACTTGGAAGACATTGGTACTATGCAATCATCTAAACCTGTCCTCAACACATAAGTAAACACAGTTAAAGCTAATTTAGGAGTAAAACAACGCCGAAACTAAAATTGCCTCAATTCAAGTAAAATATGAGCAATTGGGACGTAGTAAGCGTTAGATAGCAAATGGATCCTGATTGGCTGCCCTTAATTCACTTGTTTCAACGTCTCGGTCAGCAGACGCACTGTCGGTGAGCCTCGACAAAAGGTCACGAACTTTATCGGAACAGGTAAAAATTATTCGAATAATTTAGAAGCAAAGACTCTGACACTGGTTGAGGGCGTCAACAGTCCGGGCCACAACCAGAACTGGATATATGATTTCCTGTCATCTGATTGGCTTACGCAAAACCAAAACATTGCTTAGACCGCAAAAGGACTAAGGCCGAGAGAAATGGCGGCGATGTCGCTTCGAAAGCCGCTCCAAAGATACTCATGATGCGATAGAATCCTTTCGATCTATCGATCTCTCGACTTTTAGAACTTGCGGGAAATTTCATTGAAAAGTCGTTTTCTTTATGTTTCTTTACTGGAATTACGTGACTCACAGAAGCTCACGAACTATAAGCTTAAATCAGCAACCTCGTTTACGACTTCTTCGCACGATGTAGGCCGCCTGATCTCATGTTCTCAATTCGGGAGAGCCTAGGAAAATGAAGGCTACCTTAGAGCGTGCATATATACCCTAAACAAGCGTTATTTTGGCCTTGATTTGCATGATTTCTCAAGGGCTGTTGAGGAAATGTAAACTTTTCCCGACATTCTTATTTCAATGTGCACTGGGACAGTGAATATTATATCGACAAACAGGTTTACATCGTTTAAATAAGGGCAGTTTATTTCAGTTAGTTTTTTTTGAAGGGCTTCAGTTATTATCAGAAGGTGATGTTTCAGGTACCTTAAGCAACTTCTTATAACATATTCAGGGCGACCCAGATTGTATGAATTCCTTGCTAAAAATAAGAAAGTAGGAAATAAATATGTGAATGTTTATTAATTGTTCAGTTCTAAAAATTGTATGTCACTACAGTTTTGATTTCTAAAAAAAAAAAAAACATTCTAACATCCCAATTTGTGCTAATATCGTTCTCAGATACTTCTCCTCTTCTGCTTACAAGACAATTGTTGCAAGATTTGTATTTTGTACACAAGCATAGGTTACAATCAGTCCACTAAAGGTTACACTCTAAATCAGAAAGATCTGTTTTAGCCCTAAAAACAGAGCCGTTTCGGTGAGTACAATGCAGTCCTATTTTTTGGGTCTAATTTGGCTCCCTTAGATCAGGGCCAATACAGTCCAATTAGCTAGGGCTGATTTGGTCCCAGGGCTGAAAAGGGCCCTACTGTGGGCTGGAATAGCCTTTTGATCGAGCTTTTTTGGCCTAAATTGTGCTCAAATGGCTCCAAGAAGGGCTGAATCAGACTTTGGCAAAAGGGCTGAATTGACACTTTGGGGCTGAAACAGATCTTTTTAATTTACAGTGTAAGCAAAAACATCACTCAGTATAAAACAGTCACTATATTATGGTTCCCCTATCGTATCACAACTGCATTTTCCTCTTTCAAAGCTTCATTGTCATAAGCTGCAAGAAAAAATAATTATGAAGTTACTAATAATATATTATACAATGCACATCTAGAGTGTTACTGTTAGCTGTAACTTCTGCGCTGTGCGGCTTGAAAGTAGCTCTTATGTTCAGTAATATTGCTAAATTCCTTCTGTGTCTGACTAGAAAAAATCTTTTAAACAAATAAAACAGACTCTATGAAAGTGGAAATGATCCTTACAGTTAAATACTAGGGTTTTATTCTTACACGTATGTGTGTCACCCAAACGCTTCTCGGAGTTTAATGCCGGTCCCGCAGTAAGGTCTGCTCGATCGGTCTAACAACAATCCCGTGCGGCGAAACTACATTGCTCCTTGGACAAACCGACGCAATCTGGACAGTGTCGGGTTTTCGATAAAGTTTTGTCACCCAACCGGCATCTTTATGCCAAAAAGACCAACGAACTCCAACAGAAAATAAACATGCCAGGATCGTAGTAATAGGATAGCAGCAGATATAGAAACCAATGAAGCTTTCCCAGATGGAAAAATGAATCCCGCAGACTTTGACAAACTCGAAGGATGTAATCCAATAAGGCCGAGAATATGCTCGCTAAAATAGCCGGGCCAGATCAACGGGCGGCTAAGAAAATGAGGCCTGGGCACCCTACAAAAGAAAATCCATCCCGGGTTTCCTGGGTTGACCTTTTTAGCGACCGATACATAGCTTTACCAAAGTTAGCCACCCCTGCTGGAAATACATTTGCTCGAGGGCTATTGTTCACTTGAGACAAACGTGACTCGCCCAAGCAAACTACGAATTTCGTGGAAAAAGTTGTGTTGAATGAGAGCATGGTGTCGAAGATGGCATCTCTTGTCTCCTACCTTGTATATTATAATTGAATATAGAGTGAATTTGAACAAATTATCACGCAACTTCGAATCGCTGGAGCAATAAGGACAACAACAACTAACTGCAGGGTTACTTTCATTGACTCATATTTAGTGTTTCCTACAAATTTTAGGATCGTATTTTTACCCCATATAAACACTGTAATTTTATTAGAACAGTACTGTGGTACTATCACAGAACCTGGGTTATCTGTGCATCAACAAGCAAATTTTATGCAGATTTCAAAAATTTTTTTTTAAAGGTCAAAACATTGAAACGCACCTTTCTATCTTCAAATGTTTTGCCCTTTGTCAGGTAGATCTTTGAGCTGAAACACTCCCGTTTTCAGCCGTTTTACCTCTAGAGAACACGCAAACTTCATCGAATGCCATTTTTTTCACACTCAAAAAAGACATGTGCTTATTCCTCATCATTCAAAGGCGCAGCTCCTAAGGTACTGTGGGAAAAGGTCATTGCTAGGCGTAGGAAAGAGCTGAAAACTGACCCTGGATCCTGTCCCTTGGTTTGGGCGCCATGTTAAAAATTTCGGTGACGTCATCATATATCCAGTTCTGGTTGTGGCCCGGACTAGTCAACAAAACCATTTTTTCAATATGGCATCACAACCGGGTAGGAGATTTGTTTGGAGCGCCTTCTTTTATGCATCTTTTTTCTTAACAGCTCCAGGTATGTTAAAATTAACTTTAAACAGCTCAGCTTACTTTTGTTTTTATTTAAACTCGTTATAAATTTAATTGGGTGACAAAAATAAAGGACCAAAAAATCGATAGACAGATAGCGATATTAAGTAAAATTCAAAAGTTTATCCAGCAGAGTTAAATATTAGGAATTCGTGGATACTTTGTTTCGAAAACTTGCGGCTGCCGTAAAGTGAATTTTAATGCTCGTCCAAAACGACCTTTCACAAAGAGGAAAGCTAGCTTCTAAATAAAGCGATTACGAATTCAACCCCAGGGAAGTTTGGCCACATTTGACAAATTGAGAGAAGCTAAAGAAACGAGATAAAATTCCAAAGAACATAAATTCATCTTTTTAGTGACGATTTTATTGCCGTTGTCGTGGAAGTTGCTTCTCTATGTTACTGACGAATTGAGATAGGTAGATAGATAGATAGAAAAAAAGGATGGATAAAAAATAGAATAATTTACAATTATACATCAATATCAAAATATTCATGCATAAAATATTCATGCATATAATATATAAAAGCATTCAAACCGAATCATTTAGTTGTACTTAATCATTTAATTAATGTCTTTAGAAGATTTCGCATTTTCACATATTTCTCGAACTGATTTAGCTAGATTAATTTCTTTGCCATAACCGCCGGTCAGAAAATGCAAACACAGGTATGTTTCTTTAATTTGTAAACAGTCAGCTATGAAATCGCAAATTTGCATTAATTCAACACACCTGTTATCTTTGGCCATGAAGCATGTGGGCGCGAAGACGGCGAAGAAGCTGCATAGCTAAAAAAAAAAGTAACCTGTCGATGGGAGAATTTTTGGTTGCCACTTCATCGTACGGTTGTCCAACGGCACGCCCGTTTCAACCGTTTGGACTCTGCATGGGGGCGTGTAAAGTGCCGAATCGAGTACAATGCCAAGAAGAGTACAACGTATAAATCATGACAAATTATGAAATCCCTGAATCGACGCGATGACACCTTCCATGACAAGATGACAGCGGAAACCACTTAACGTACGTGTTCTCGTTCACTTGTTTTTTCACTGTCGCTCATTTTCACCTTGCATTGGTGGCCTCCAGCATTTCTCATTTTGTCACCGCCGCTACAAAATTTTCATGTCGTTCTTCCAACAAAAAAATGGCTCCTTTGTTTTTTATCTCTCGCTCTAGATCTCTGCCGCCCTTTTTCTCGTTGAGTTTCGCTGGCCTGCCGCCGCCTGTCTCTATTTCTCTGTCTTTCTCCGGCATGGACATGAAAATTAATCTGAGCTAAATACTTTAGACAACACGGATACAGAAACAATCGCCGCTTTCCGTTTTCGTCTTTATTGACTCTTTAGTTGTCTCTGCTTTACAAGACGCCGGTGGCTATGCGATTTCCGGCCAAAATAACCTCGAGTTGCTTTTGGTTTGCCATACCTGTTGATTGCGTTATTTTACATTGGTTAGCCTGTGGTGCAGACAGAGGGATGGACGTACGGTCACGTGATTACCAAAATTGCTAGGAACCGCCTTGATGGGTAGATTTACTTAGCCTGTAGCTATGGGGCTCCGCACGTGCGCCCTTAAAATGTTATGAAGGACGATGTTTTTTGTTTATTCATTTAATGTTGTAGAAAAATACATTTCATGACTGATTTCAACGAACATCCATAAAAACGCTGAAATCCTTTCCCCCTGATTCTTCGTAACGCTTACAGGACTATAAAAGACATTTGATAACTCGTTAACCCAGGGTGTCCGTAGGATGAAATTTAACACGGGATCCAACCAGGCCAATTTTAACGTCTGTCACACATTCTCTTATTAGGGTTTGTGAAGAAAAAATAAATTAGGTTAAAGCCTGTCCTGTTTCATCATTTCACATGTTACCTAGAGTTTTAACAAATAGGCCGTAAACTTTAAATAGGATTTAACGAGAGCGATTTTGTTGCTCACTCGATGTATAAAAAAGGGAACCTATCAAATAAGGCGTTTATAAAATAAGCTTGGGCCCGGTGCAGACGCCGAACCTAATACATTGAATTAAATACATGAAAAGTTCGTCGTTTGAATCACTTAGGAACGCCTGTTTCAATTTGGAACGGCTGAGCCGTTCTTTTCGCCTAGCCCGGCCGGGAATTTCGCCTTTGGAGCGACTTTGGAACGGCTTTGATTCAGCCGCCGAACTTTTCATGTGCCTAACCTAATGCGTAAATTATTATAACGTATTTTGTAAGTAGTTTGACCGAAATGAGCATTTTCCCCCCTTCCGAACTTAGTTCAGCGTCTGAATCAATTTAGCCGGTCTAAATAATTTGGGTCGGCCTTAATATCTATTTTTTTACATTGAACATATTTATTAGCTTAGTTTTGATCGGTTTTAAAAGCTTTATGACCCAATCATAATTTTTGGGTTAAAATAGTACGAAATCATTTCAAAAACCGTGTTCATTAAAAGTAGAGCAGGCAAACGTGAACATTTTGTAATTCAAAAATCGGACCCAGCCAGGTTGTTTGCAAGAAATTCTTATTTAAGCTTCAGTAAAGCTTAGATTTTTTTGCATTTTAGCGTCCTATGAATTTTTCCAAATCGCCTCTCAGAGGCTTGCTGTAGTAAAGCATTTTGTAGCACACTCGTAGACAAGTAATGTAAGTCATAAGCCATTACTTGGATGAGACGTCAAAAAAAAAAAAAAGTTTTCTGGACCTAAACGCACATTCACAGACTGCTTTTAAAGCTTAATAGGGAATTTAAGAACCACGAAGAAGACCGGAATTGAGTTACAATGTACTGCGCAAGCGCGACCAGTAAATTTCGTCGTCGATGACGCCAAACAAACGAGAATCACGTCGTTCCGCAATCCACAAGCCTCGGCAGGTATAAATCCACTGTTTTAAGTGATTTTTGAAGTCCTTTGCATTTCCTTATCCTCGTAAACCCAGGTATCGTTCCTTTTTTCTCCTAACAAGCGATGTTGATTGAAAATTCGACTAATGAATGTTTTTATTTCGAAGAATAACAACAGCTGTGGAGGCCGAGCGAGCGAACTCGTAAGTGATAAATTTATGGTAAGGCAAATCATACATCTTTAATATAGAGGAAATAAACTTTATTTGGAAAACACTAAGAGCTATCACATCAGAATGTCTCTTTTTCCAAATCTAAACTCTGACAGACACTCGAACTCGGCCAGCTCATTCAGTTTGAAAGTTGAATAATCTTCGTACGGAAAGCAGGTCTTTTAATTTTTCCTCTCGAAAAGGTCAGACAACACAAAAAATTCTACATCGTCAATGAAATTAGACGTACGACTTAAAAAATAAGATCTTGTATTGTTTTAAAAGACGCCATTGCAAAAACTGTGTTGCGAACGAACATCACAGTTTTACATTTGTGTTAACAATCAGTGTCGTCGTCGTCGACCTACCGACCGACTGCATCTTAATATAAGTTTCCATTTTCCCGCCGTAACTGACGTTCTCGTTCCAGTCATTTCCCAGTCAACAGACCTCATCGTCGTGACCTTCGTCGTGGTTCTGAAGTTCCCTAATATTGAGCTGTTTACAACTTTGCATTGACATCTGCAGCACGTTCATTTTTTATTTAAGCGAAATCTAAATCTGATTTTGGCATTTGATTTGCGGATATTTTAGTTTGTCTCCAAAACTGATTGTTGGTGCCGGGCATCAGCCGGCAGCAGACCATATTCTTGAGCGATTTGAGATTTTTCGTTCAATGGTTCCATGGTTCGATGGTTCGATCAATCTGTGACTGCAGCGCTGTGCAGTCAGCGGTTTGCTTAAGCAAGTGCTTAGCTGCCGCGCCTGTTTTTCTCTTATGTAAGATCTGTGCAGAAATCGTAGTTTATCGGATGTTTGCTGTCTTTTTAAACGGCTTAAACGGTAAGAACAGTTCAAGAAGTCTTGTACGGAATATTGTTTCAGTTTATTTATTTTATTCTAGGTTTCAAGATTAGTTATAGCGAGTATTTTTTTGTCACACAGATTGTTATCTCGGGAATCAGGATAGACCTATTCGGCTAACTCAATGTTGTACCCAATTCAAACCCTTTGGAAATAAAACTTTTTGTTTCAGGAATTTCCATACATTTAAATGAGAATGCCACATTATAATGCAAATACAATACACAAAGAATCTTAACCCCCGGAGATTTGAATTGGGTACAACATTGAGTTAGCCGAATAGGTCTATTGTAAGTTACATAAGTGAACGGCATGTACTGTACATCTAACTGACCTGTGAATAAACAAGTTTTGGCCTTTACGTTATTTGTTAGCAACTCATCTCATCCTGTGTACGATGATTGTTCGATGAAGAAACAGCCTATCAGCACTGCTGTTGTTTTAGGATTTCCTGAATTATTAAAATGAATTACAAAATGGTGTTGAAACCTTAGCGAGTTAAATGAATGTAAGCATATTTGTCATCGTGATCGGTTCATTTTTTATATTACGTTCTGAGTGTTTCATAATGCCAGTAAGTCTAAGTTATTGACTTTAATAAAAAAAGAATTCATATGTTCAACTGTTCTACAAACTGTCTTTGTCCTATTCGCATCGCAACTAACGGCAGCATGTCCCTTCTCAATGAGAACTTCTAGTAATAAAGGTATGAATGTCTTTCAAACAACAGTGAAACTATGCAACAAAATTGATATCATCTCCAGTTCGCAAAGTAAGATTACCAGTGCAAAAAAAATATCCAGTTCTTGTCCAGCATTTACTAACATCTCAACATTTCTATTATCCATGATCTCAACAAGGCACCGCAGAAAAAAAAAAAAGAAGACAAACAAGTGCGAAGAGACATGACGACATCCTGACACCACAACTGCTACGCTACAACAAAATAGATTCATCGTGATCCGAAAACACTTCGGAGGAAATTCGACCGATTTCGCCTTGTACCTATGCGTGCTCGGGGTATCTTTGAATGAAGCAGATGACGTTGCTGCAAGGACTATCCTCAGCAAGGAGCAAAACAGTTTTGCAAGATTGGCATAGCCCGACAAGAAGCGCAATAAAAATCTAAGCAAAATATATCTAAGAAGGCAGTCCAAATTCACCAAATCAGAACGTCTTTGCAGTATTCACGTCGTACTCTCGTACCGGACTTGAACGACCTGGTAAGCTTAATTTTCACCAATCTTTTAATGCTGTTGACCGCGAAACATTCCGACGCGATAAAACTTAACGCTTATGGATAAGTTTATACTGAGAAGATTTGTTGTCTCATTGTTTAAAACGCTTTTCCGCGATCAAATTAAAAACTGGACCCAGAAACGTTATCGGTTTGAAATATAAGGATTAATTGATTTTTGAATGCAAGTGAAGTGTTCCATTTTTGGCATGAATAATGATGTTTTTAAATAAATCCAGCTTGGTCAAGAACTTCTATTTGTCTTTAGTTTTGCCAGTCGATCCCGTGACATACATTATGACAAACATGACTTTTTTTGTTATAAAAATCTACATTTATTGCCAGGCATGAAACCCGTAACTTCAAGCTCCCCTGAGATATATTTGGCGATTTTTTAGATCATTAGTAGTATTGCTTCAGGACAAAACCTTGAAGTTGGGCTGAGCTGCTATAATTTTCATCCTAGAATGTCATCTTAACAAACCTAGCACAACATCATCACAGACACCGACAAAAAATGGATAGATGCATGACATCAGATGATCTTTTTGTGTTTTAAGCTTGTGGTTGCTGTTGTTATGCTTTACAAAATATGCTACACCTGTTGAATAACACATGCTTCCGCAGCCATTCATAAGCAAATGCATTATCGCGACATCATGGAAAGAAGGGTGCTGCCACTAAGATGAGAAAAATTACAGAAAAAAAGTTATTCAAAATTTTAAAACGAAAAACCTGATCGAAGCCAGAAACAAATAAAATAACAAATAAATAAATAATAACAACAATAATTACTGTTATTATTATTATTATTATTATTATTATTATCATCATTATTGTTACTATTATTATTATTATTATTGAAATAATATATTTTATGGAATTTCTAAACTATATAGCAAAGAAAAGCTCAAAAGACTTTTTTTTTTGTCTGGGAGACTTTTACATGTAAATTTAACGTCACTGGTCTAAAATTAGCAATAAATTATTTGACCCTTAACAAATTGGAAAGGGGGATTAATGTTTATTCAGATCGCAATTTGTTACATGTGTAACGGTTATGACTAAAATAGAGAACACAAAATCATAGAGCTGCGTGGTTTCTACCGAAATTTGAACAACTTAATTCGTGACTGTATACATTTGAATGCTTTTTAAGACCAAGACGGTCTTTCTCGCCAGGGCATTATTCTTAAGATTTTTTGCTTAAGACACTGTAATGTATTGTAAATCATTTTACTCATGGAAAGTTGGTCCATGTGCTATTCATAATTTTCTTATTCACATCGATGGGTGTGGCAAAGTGGTATCTAGGAAATTTTGGGCCTCAGAAAAAAATGATCTGATCTTGAATTTCAAGCAGTCTTAAGCCTCAGATTTATGCCTTTTGCAAGCCCTCCATACATGTACATTGCAAAATTGAGTCTATATAATTTATTGACTAATTAATTAGAAATTTGTTTTGACCATAATTTTGCCTTAAGTACTATGAATGAGATATGAAAAAAAAATATTGGCATTGCAAAAGTTTACTAACTTAAAAGGTTTTTCACTAGTGTGAGCCAACTGATGGATCTTTATCTTTATTGCATCTCATGAACTCCAGCTCAAAAGAGAGCAAATTGCCAGCGAGAAGATATCATTTCCTTGGTTAGGTCGCAGGAACTATTTTTGGCTAGCCGAAGTTTGCACATCGCTGAATGATGATAAAAAAGTTTGTTCTTGCTACACTGGCCGTCCATTCATTTCCGTATTATTTTTTAGTTACTGTTAATAGACTCAAAAGGCAAGTACCAGGTCCCAGTTGTTCAAAAGATGGATAGCGCTATCCACTAGATCAATCACTCTCGAGTGGATAACGCGATTAGTCTTCGTAATTCTATCCTTTGAATAGCGATTTATCCGGTAGATACGCTATCCAACTTTTAAGCAACCGGGACCAGATCTTATTTTCCAAGTCTGCTGAGTGATTGAAGGTTTCAATAACTGCTCACCGTGCCAGAGCTAAACCTAAGACTACTGGCGACTGGACCTAGTTCAGTACTGTGCCACTGATTGTGCCTGCTTCTCAGCCTTTGAAATTCGTTATCATTAGCAGTGTCCAAGAGGTCCGCCATATCTCCATTTGGTGTAATGGCATTTCAAAATACCAACATCATTGGTTGCAGCCTTTTTATTTTAAACGCAGCTGCTTGCTTTGTGATCTGCATTGTTTACTAATGAGTGCACATGCCCACCGGATTCAGTATATACAAAATCCGTCTACTCGTCCAACGAGCTCTCTTGTTGTGTCCGCCTGAAAAAACCTTCCACGTTTCGAGGAGAGTGTTACGTACAAGATCCAGTACCAGTTACGAATTAAAGGTCCCCAAAATTAATTCCAAGACCCTCGTGGACAGGGCTTTTGCTAGTGTTGGCTCCTTACTGTAGAACACTTTGTACTCTTCCTGGAGCTATCAGTAATATCCGGAATGTTCATGGTTTTAAGCAGGCTCTGTGGTTTATTAGTATCTTTTGTCTTAATTTCTTGGTAACTGTTTCATATTTTAACTAAAAACGCAATTTAATAACAACCTCGGTGAAATTCTCACCTGCAGTTGGTGTGCTACCACATTTTGACGTCATCTGTGATATAATAGAGACTAGAATTACGTTTACGTAACGGCTAATAGTCCATGGGCCAGCCCTGCTTTTGGTACCAATTCAAGCTGTAAAGAATGCGAATTGATAGGACATTAGGTGAAAATTAAAAATTTGTATGATGCCCTTTCTGTGGAAGTAGCTTTAAAAGTATTTTTTAATGTAAAAGAGAAAGAAATGACCATTCAGAATATCAACAAGGCCAACTAGTATGCGCTAAATATATCTTTTGTAGTTTAATTCATGATGGGAGAAATGAGAAAATTTTACGCCAAAATATAATTATTGTGACGAGAGAGGAAAATTCAAAAGTAGCGTTCAAATGGCATTATGGGAAAAATCCTAATCGTACGGTAGAAAAACAAACAAACAAACAAAACAAAGGCCAAAAAAAAGATCTCCAAATTTTCAGAAAGCGGCGGGTAACGTCCGTGTACGATTATCGGAGGCGAAACGAAGAGTGGAGGCCAAGTATATATTCAAAGTTATACAATTTAATGGTTAAAGGAGATTACATGAGCAATGCCTAAGGTCAACTGAACTACAGTGAAACCTCTATTAAGCGGACATCTTCGGGACCTTCCTAGGTGTCCGTTTAATAGAGGGTGTCTGCTTAATAGAGGTTGTAAAAATAGCGTAATGTTTGTTAACGATCAACCTTCAACGGTTACTCTGTACCGTGATAAAGTTGCATGTTGTTAACGAAGCTATCTAGAGTTCAATTTCATTACCTTTTCACCAACTTTAAATTTGTTTGTAAATGCAAAAAAATTAACTAACTTCAGTTCTTATTTCAAGGACGTAACCCATTACTACGATTGTCAATTCAGTCCGGTGTTCGCTTAATAGAGGTGTCTGCTGAATAGGGGTTCGTTATAAAGGAAAATATTAGACTTTCGTTTCGGGACCCAGCTTAGTGTCCGCTTAATAGAGGGTGTCCGCTTAATTGGGGGTCCGCTTAATAGAGGTTTCACTGTATTGTACAATCATATCAGGATATATAAGTCGAGCGCGGTTGCTAAGTAAGAGGATTAAGGGCTAATCCCACATCCCCCTTTCCAGATATTTTGGTACTTCTATAAGTATGTCTCCGTGCAAAGTTCTATATATATATAATGATAGGAAGCGAGTCAATCAAGTATTTCGATCACGAAAAGAATCACTTATAACAAAGGTTCGTTCAGTCCTAATCAAAACAAAATCTCTTTGTCGGGTTGACTTTCCTTCCGGAACGAGTAGTGGTTCAAGGAACGGGAACTGGAATGGAAGACTTTTGAGCAGACCGCAAAGCATCTTTCTCCTCTGCCAGAACAGGTGGCTGATCCGTAGAAGTTTCAGGAGGATCGGGTAAAGGGCTTCCTGCTGCGTACTTTGCTTCGTTAGGATTTGGATTGAGCTGCCGTCTGTTCAGCTTCTATCCGTTGCGTTACTGTCGGTGTCGAGGTAATAGGAACGTGGCTCTGGTGTTTTAGCTACTACCACCGCGTTCTCTTTACGATCAGGGATATAAACACTATCACACGGTGACAGATGACTTAGCTCTTTAACTGCATGTCGTCGGTTGTACTCTTTTGTTTGCTCGGTCTTAATCTCGGCTTCCTTTTCACGCAATTTCGTTACCTCAGGCCATTGCGGTGTTAGTTTAGATGGGGTAGCTGGAAGGGTGATGCGTAGTCGCCTTCCCATGCATAGGTCGGCTGGGCTGAATCCGTTTTCAAGTGGGGTAGCTCTGTAAGCGAGTAGTGCTTCATATGGATCGTCGGATTTTGCAAGGAGGTTTTTAGTTGTTTGCACCATACTTTCGGCTTCTCCGTTGATTTGGGGGTATTTTGGACTGCTTTTAATGTGTGTGAATCCCAAGTCTTCTGCAAATTTGGCGAATTCCGCTGAGGAATACTGAAGTCCGTTATCGGAGATCACGATTTCTGGAATTCCATGGCGAGCGAAAATCGCTTTTAGGTGATTGATCACTTGTTGAGAGGTGGATTTTCGAAGTACTCCAATTTCACAGTATCGCGAGAAGTAATCTACCACGTGGACGAATTCTTGTCCTTTCCATTCGAATAGATCGGTTCCTACTTTTTGGAATGGACGCTCGAGTAACTGAAGGAATCATGGGCTCTACTCTGCTCTTCAATTTCATTACCTTTTATTACCAACTTTAACTTTTTGGAATGGACGCTCAGGTAACTGTGAAGGAATCATGGGCTCTGCACGATTAGTTTTAGTCTTGATGCAAGTAGGGCATTCTCTGACAAGATCTTCTATCTGCTTGCTGAGATTCGGCCACCAGACACCACTTTTCGCCCTTTCGCGGCATTTCTGGATGCCTTGATGAATGTGTGTATCTTCTTTAATACATCGAGCCTTAACGCAGAGGGAATTATGGCTCTGTTGTCGTTCAGTAGGATTCTCTGCTGAACAGTGATTTCTGCTCTTTACTGCCAGGACGGTTGAAGTGAACAATTCAGGTGATGTTTCTCTAGCCGGCCTTCACTGCAGAACAGCTTAAGCTTTGAACAAACTTCATCTTCATCCTGATGCAGGCGGATTTCTTGCAAGCGGCGCTCTGTAGTTGGCAGGCATTCTACTACGTGACATAGAGGTTTAAATCTTCATTAAGTTGCTTCTCGTCTTTCGTGAGACTTCGGTAAAGCGGTGCTCTTCATAAGGTATCAGCTGTGGTGGGATCTTTTCCGGGTACATGGACTATATGGTAGGAGTAGCGCATCAGTCGCAACCTCTGAATACGTGGTGGCATGCCCTGGAGACATTTAGATCCTAGTAACGGCACCAACGGCTTGTGGTCCGTTTCGATAAGGAACTCTTTACCGAGGACAAAGTCGGAAAACTTTTCGCAAGCCCAAGTAGTTGCAAGTGCTTCTTTCTCTATCTGAGCGTATCTTTGTTCGGTAGACGTCATAGAGCGCGAAGCGTAGGCGATTGGCTTCTTTGTGTCATCCTCTTGGACTTGTAAGAGGACTGTTCCTAATCCATACGACGAGGCGTTTGCAGATATAATAGTTTCTTTCTCGAAGTAGTAATGAGCGAGAACTGCTGGCGCTTGAGTCATTTTTTTCTCCAAGCAAGAGAAAGATTCTTCTTGAGCTTGGCCCCAGTGCCATTTGTTCTTGCTTGAAAGAAGATCGCGATGAGGCATAGTCTTCTCAGACAGGTTTTCGATGAACTTCTGTTGGTGGTTGATCATTCCCAGAAATCTTCGTAGTTCTGCAACATTTTGCAGTTTCTCCATCTTTTCGATAGCTGTAGTCTTGTCTGGATCCTTGAGCGCTGAGACTATGGCCCGCGAACTTCAATTGCCAATCTTCGGAAGTGGATACGTCTCACGGCAAACGTTTTTATTTAGCTTTGTCAGATCCACACATATTCGGATTTTCCCGTTTGATTTAGGTACTGTGACCATTCCAGCGCACCAGTTTGTAGGCTTGTCAACCTTTCTGATTACTCCCAGCTTCTCCATTCTAGCAAGTTCTTCCTTTACTTTGCTTTTCATTGGTAATGGAATACGTCTTGGGGTCATGATTGCAAACGGTTGAGCTTCTGGCTTCAACTTGATTTCATATTCTCCCTCAAGTTCTCCCAGTCCATGGAACAGGTGAGGGTATTTCGGTTTAATCCTTTCTTCGTAACTTTGACTTTGGATTTCATTGATTCTACCCAATAAATTTAACTTATCAATCGCTGGCTGTCCCAGAAGAGGCTCTTTTAAACCTTTGACACATAAATATCTTCCGTTACGCACGCTTCTCCCAGGGATAAAGTGATAAAGTGTCACGAACTGTTCCAATTACACGAAGACCATTGTAATCGGCTCCGAAGAGTCTTTTGGAGGTGGAGCACAGTTCTCCCAAGTAGCATCGGCAAAAGACTTCTTCAGGAATAACTGCGACATCCGCGCCGGTATCAATCTTGAAGTTTATTTCGGAGTTTCCTATTAATAGATTTGTACGCCACTTCTCTGATGTTTCGATTGTGTTGACAACTTCATTGACGGTCATTACAGAGATATCATCTTCGTCCGAATCTTCACCAACTCTGTGGACTCGTTTTGAAGATTTGCAGACCTTTGAGTAATGACCCTTTTTTGTTACATGCGTTGCAGGTAGAATCTTTGGCTGGGCAACGCTGAGGAGGATGACCTGGCTGAGCCCCGCATCTGTAACACGATTTGTGCTTCGTTTTCGAAGAACCTCCAAAATGCTTGGGTTTTGGACTTCGACGTTTGTTTTCTGGAGCTTTCCTGTCATTTATTTGGCATATGTCGGCGGCACTTGAGTTGTTTTGAAGAATTTGATCTTGATGTTTCGTGATTTCGGCGGATTTAACTTCTTTAATTATTTGATCCAGACTTAAATTGTCATTTGCGTTCTGGATATCTTCACCTGACAGTTTGAAACTGTCATAAATGTCGGCGGCATTATTTCCCATTACGTAAATAAGCGTATTGATGCGCACTTTATCTGACAGCCTATTACGCTCCGTAGCTGCTTCAAATAATTCGTAGCGCTTTATCCAGTGGTAGTCTGTTTTGGATTCAAACTTAGCCGGAGGAGGAACATTAAAATTGGCTGCGGCCATTTTCACGCTTACAATTAGTGGGTTATCCGTCTGTATTGAGCCCGTTGAAGAACTCGTTTCCACTGCGGCTGTGGGCGGTGACGTGACTTGCGTGCTTGGCGTGCTTGATCCCTCGATTATTTTTTCGTTTGGATCTTGAGCGTTGGAATTCATTCACGCGATGTGAAATAAAGTGGCGAAACAAATTTATTTTCCGCTACTCCTTGTTCCTGCTGTAGGATCCCGCTTCTGACATCATGTGCGATTATCGGAGGCGAAACGAAGAGTGGAGGCCAAGTATATATTCAAGGTTATACAATTTAATGGTTAAAGGAGATTACACGAGCAAGGCCTAAGGTCAACAGAACTATTGTACAATCATATCAGGATATATAAGTCGAGCGCGGTTGCTAAGTAAGAGGATTAAGGGCTAATCCCTCAATCCGCGTTCTCATTCGAAACAAAGAAAGGAAAATGTCTTGGTCATGCACACCGCGCCCCTCAGAGCTGAATGACAGTGTCATACATGTCCCTAAAGAGCTAAGTGGGTTTGTGTATACATTGCTGACTGGCAGTATAGATTCGTCAGAGAGAGAACGTTGTCAGAGAGTCGAACAGGTGATAAAGTCGTTTTCGCGAGGCCTCTAGAGCATTTGGAGTAACCAGAGGAAGGATTTAACAAAAATCCACCTAGTAAATAATTTTTCCCTAGTGCGCTGTTAAAACTCTCACAAACAACGTGGACCTAGTGTCTATACAAAATCGTTATGGTCATCGCATTTCTTTTTCCCAGCTTGCTATAGTACGTGTAAAGGAATCAATTAGATGGGTATTAATTGGGAAGTACCTTGATCTGCAATTGAATTGTGACAGCCTTGGTGCTTTGTCCAAGGTAACTTAAATTATGCCTGCTATTTACCAGCATTCTTCTCTGAGATGTCCCACATCGAGGAGACCCATCCGGAGACCTATGATTATCTGAAGTTTGGTGGATTTTAGGTCAAGATCGGTGACCCAAACCCTTTTTAGTAGGGTTCCAGTTGATCAACCATGTAAGGAGACGGAAGGACAAGCGACAGCAGGGGTACCGAAAACTTTAGCCTTAAAAAAAGAGCAATTAGCAAGTATTATTTTAATAGTTGCTGATCGAATATCAAAGTATTTTTAAAGCAGCCGAGGGACCTGGTAGATCTAAACAAATCCAATTCTGAGCATACTGATCTTCATAAAACAAGACGTGCAAAAAGAGACGCGGCTGACGTGAAGTCACTGATTGCTTTGCTAAAAAGCAACTGGATAAACCCATTTAGTACTGAGCAGTAGTATCTGGTATGTTTGACAACCAGAAGGGCACAGGGATACCTGTTGAACGCAAACGTTGTCGAGGAAAAGGCATACGGAGAATTTCATGGGCAGCGCGTGGAGACAAATCCACCTAAGGTCGGATTTCACGAAAGTTGAAGACATTCTCTGGAGTTGAAGGGAAAATCAAGAGGAAAAGAGCAATAGAGATTATTCTAAAAGCGGAAAGAGTTCTTTGTGGTGAAATGGTCATAAAAGCAAAAACATACAGCTTCATATGAAAGATGCCCTCTGTCGTCCGCTGGGACCACTTCTTTGGGCGCTATCCACAGCAAATAGCTAGGTCACAGCGGAAAGCTAGTGAGGCAGCACTAGCCGTGAGCTGCAAAAGAACGCACCTGTTGCAGGAAAAATTTTTCAGCAATCTGCACACGTCATCGATTGCATGGCACTAGTTCTAAGGTTGAAAAGTGACCATAAGAAGTTTTCAGATATTGGTGGATCTTTGTCTAGAAGAGACTTGATGTTCTCTTTGGTGTGTATAGAGAGAATTCAGTTCAGTAAGCGGAATGCAGAAAGAGAGCATTGAGGGACGGAGTATCGAAATAAATTTAGAAATCTGCAACCGAACCATAAAGTGCAGCAGTGGAGAAAGTTTCCTCTTAATCCATAGAAAAGAAAGCCTTAATAATTTTTATTTTATCAAATAACGAAAACAAGACAAGAGGGACCATTTCGTTTTTGTAGCGAGTGTACTGGTTGCAGTTAGCTGGACAGGGTTAGATTGTTGCACCTCTAATCTTCAAAGAACAAGGATCCTACCAGGAAATGTTTGAACTCTCTCTAACAGACAAATGTAGATACTAACGAAGACTAGAAAATATGGCCCGAATAATTCTCACCATATTTCCCTTGACTGTCGACGTGACAAAAGAAAAAGTGTGTGGATTTGTTGAACACAAAAGAATACAGTCTTCTAATCGATACTACATTTAAACATTATGACTTGCCATCAAATGTAAACCTGAAACGTGTAGTTCCAGAAAATATACTTAACCCCCCCCCCTCCTCGCCCCCACGGAGGGCACTTAAGCTTGTGCTCCCTCCACCCAGCTGGAATTTCCTTTCAAAGGGTGCTTGTCATACCCCCCCCCGCCACCCACCCCCTGAAATTTCCGTAATTTTTCAACTTGGTTGGGTACCCTCTAGAAAGAGTATTTGTGTCAAAAATGTTGTTGCACTATAATATTATACGAAAGATAATTTTTCCTGCGATAAAATGAGAAAATAATTTTTCATTTATGTTGGTAGGGTGTCTAATAAGCTCAAGGACGTTATTAGCTAATAATTAACCATAGAGTCGATACGTTACACTACTGACTACATGAATAATGTCATCTGCAAAAGAACCAGTTACATTCAAACTAAGCACCACGTGAACTTTCATTTTTCCTTTTTAGTTAAAACATGTAAGAAGAAGGCTTAGAACACGACTAAATTACGGTGAATCAAATGTGGAACATCAACAGCTAGATAACCGGAAGTTTATACATGAGCCGATGAAAATTGTATGAAAGAAACCTATCGCGTAAGCCATGAAAAAAGCATTTAGCCGACCGTAGATGAAAGATGATCAATGCAAACAATAATACTTGTTTTGAAACACCGGTAACAGCAAAATAACTGATAGCTTGCTCAACAGAGAAACTGTTATTTATAAATAACTCACTAATCTTACCCAGATCCCCTGGAAAAAACCTTTGTAAGCAATCCCCCACCCCCTCGGAAATTGCCTCCTTTTGGACCCCCCCTCCCCCCCCTCGCCTCGGAATTCCCGTTGCCCTCCGTGGGAGTGGGGGGGGGGGGTATAGAACTACATGATACATATAAAAAATAAATGGTCATTCTGAGAGGAATTAGATATAACTGTTTAGCATGTCAACATCGGAAAAGCATGACTTCACGAAGACTCGTAATTATTATTTGGGCGTGGCCCAAATAGAGTAATGGAAACGGCTTGTTTTGACGCAAATGTGGATAGGAACGCATTACGTGCTAATGTAAACAAGGCAAGTAAACAAGCAAAGCGAGGCGAATGTCTGCCATGCGAACATGGGAAAAAAAGCTCTGCTAGCACCGAACTTTATCGCGTTTTTACGATCTCAAAAGTTAATCTGAATCTTCAGTATTTTTACCTCATCGAAATTCGGAAGTCTGAAGTCCAGGGATGAAATCTATCAAAACTATTTGCAATATTAACGTCGGGTTTTGGTCACAATAAGATCACAAGCAACGAACCTTGAAACACAGAAATTCACATAACGGATCGAAATCCACCAATCACAAATCACAAACAATGACCTTTTGAGCCCGTTGAAGTAAACTTTCGTTTCCTAAGAGGTCTGCTAAGATGATCGGCGTCTGACTTTTCTTTGACGAGAGGATCGAAATGCACCAATCATAGAAAGACAGTGTTAATTGCATGTTTCCTAAGAGGTCATCTGAATTTGCTGTTTTCTTTATTTTATGTCCATTTTTATTCCTTATTTTGTGATTAGTCGATTTTGTTAGGTCGAGTGGATAATCAAATGAGGGACGATTTGGATATCGTTTGATCCGAAATTTTTTGAAGCAGCAGTAAGAAGCAGTGTGGATGACATTTGGCCGCGGCGTTTCGAGGAACGTGTTAATATATGTTCAGTTATCTTATCCCGGGTTAAACTTACAAAAGCACACTCTGTTTGCGGTAGGCCCACACCAAAAAATAACACTGAGTGTTTTCGGAATGGGCTGGTCCGCGCACTCAAAGAAAAACAATGGAAATTATCAAGACATTCAATGACATCAAAGACTCATGGGCCCCATGGACGCAATGACAAATCGGAATATCAGGAGCGTACGTGTAAAATGGGTAAGAGTTTGAACAGAGGAATGTTTAACAAGTTTGAGAGTTGCAAGATTTTGTGTAGCTGGTTATCATTGTCACAATAGTGATTTTGATTTTGGACTGCGCGACACAGCGAGTTGCCTGTGATAAAAATCTGTTCCGATGAAGGGAGAGACGATAGTCAACAATTGAAACCAAAAGGGACTGAGGCTTACTTGAAACTACTGTGATAACTTTAACAATTCTTTTTATTATTTCAATTTTGTTTAGCAGGGTGACGGTTAATGTGCTTGTTTTTGTTTTGCGTGTTGTGTTTTTTCATTGCCAAGGAACAAGCCGAGCGAAGATGGTCGACTTGCGACGCGGCCAGCAGAAGTATTGCAGCAGGCCGAAAAATTATCGATCGTGCTGTGAAAAGTGTAATGTAAGGTGTAGATTCCGCGGGGATTTTAGTGGCGTTAGATTTCACGTGTAGTTTCACGTGACTTTTGATGACCTTTGTTGTAAACAAACGAACCTTCAAAGTTCGGACATTGTTCTCTGCCACACTACTGTACTTGTACCAACTACAAATCGCTATTTCAAGTTCGCGCTAACCTATAAATGCTATTTCCCTATCGCTGTTTCAAACTCGACAAGATTAAGGTTCAAAAATGTCTAAGCAGTAGAATAAGAGCGTTTTAAGGCCAAGAGCATGGCAGAAATGTAGAACGAGGAGTACTTGTAGTGGAAATTCTCGCCTCAGCAGCTAAAATGGTTTTTTAAACATTGGAACCGGTGATGTAGGCAAATTCTCTTTCTTTCGTTGGCACTTAGCGAAAGCTACAACTAGTCTAACTGTGTATACTGTGACGCGGTACATGTACGATGCTTTGCGTCGGGATTTTGCTAGCCTGCGTAGCAGGCGTCGAAAGGGGTAGGGGATAGGGAAAAAGGGAAAAAGGGAGGGGGTGGGGGAGAGAGGGGAAGGGACGCCCGCTATAAGAACCCCCTTTTATTTTACGCTGGCGTCCGCAAATCCCTGATTGGCTGAGCCATAATGAGTAACTTATTGGCGTGTATCCTGGCGTGTATTAGTGTGAGAGACAAACATGACGAAGGCATCAAGAAAATGTGTTCTACTGGCATAAGCTTTGGAAGATCATAGTTACTCCAATCATGTAGCAACTTCACGTTAAAACCCGAACTGGAACCAACTGTAACAGCTTGTTTAGCAGGCAGAGATGCTCTGGAGGTTTTGTATACTGGATTTGTCCATACACCGAGCAGCGATTCAAAGCGATTGCAATTCTTGCCAGACATCTGCAATGCCGATATTCAAAAGGCCTCCTTTTCCGCGAAAACATATACCGTCTTGAATGGAGTTTTAAGTGGTTTGCAAAGAGAGAGTTGAAGCTTTGGTGAAAACTATCCGTTGAGCGTTTTGACAATATTATTGTTTTTAATTCTCCTTTACTTTCATTATTCGCGTCTCAGGCTGGCCAGTGTTGTGTTCTTTGTGACCATCACGGTGCTTGATGAAGTTGTAAGATAAAAGGTCTTGTGTATTCACACGAAACTGATCCTTCTTTGTGGTAGACTGCGAGCAGTAAAAAAATGAGAGACTGCTCGTAGCCTATGTTTGTCGTGTTTGCTGCGGGAGCAAGAACAGTAAAAATGTTTCATTTCGCTCGATTATGATATCACTTTTATTCATAACAGAACTTACAATTCCGTTGGTTTAAATAAGGTTATTCATTTTTCTCGACGCGATCGTGCACCTAGCAGACTACCGATAAAGGAATTAAAATCTTTGTGAAGGAAGGTGAGGCTTTTTGTGTGGAAGGGTATTCGAAAAAATACACCATTGTCGTCTGAAATTCATTGTTACGTTAAAAATAGAAAAGGTTTACACTTAAACAGGTACAGAAGTAACTGTAACTGTAACAGTGTGAGGTTTTTACTTAAAGGGCAACTCCAAAACTAGTTCGTAAACGAGGAAAGGTGCATCTGTCGTCTAAGCATCAAAGCAAAGGCGATTTAGGTGGAATGAGTTATCCAAATAGGCTTTTAAGTAAGAATTTGCCTCTTTGTACATGCAATTATCCATTTTATAGTGCGTACAACAGTTTGAATCACCAGGTTAATTTTGGCCAATTTAAGCTTTGTACTGATATCGAGAAGAATCCAGGACCTTCAGTTTATGTAGATGCTACAAAAATAATTCATGCTCCATACTGTCAACGAAACATTACAGTATTTGGGGAAAATGCTGGACAACAATGTGTCGCAATGAGTCTGTGCGCTTTAATTTACAGTAAGATAACAAACAGGGGCGTCTCTTGCTCTACTTCAACACCAATAAACCACACAGTTTTTTTTTTGGCAGAATACCAGTTGTATTAGAAAACCGCAGGTCACCTTGGGGGGGGGGGGGGGGGGGGGTTGCGCACCCCCTGCACCCTCCCCCTAGATCCGCCCCTGACAAAGATTACTTCAGTTGATGATATGACTCAAATAATGATTGTTGGTATTCAATTATGATCTAGTCTGTCACTGCTTGCAAGACAATCTATGTTAATGTTAACAGAATTGCCAGGAATGGTTACAGTGTTTGAGCAATTTTTCCACCTTGAATGCAGTGACAGTTATACTTGTAACATCTATGGTGATCCCAGAATTGAGGGGTATCACTACTGTATATGCCACTCACAGGGTACAGCATTTGAAACACTCTTGGCACTGAACTACAACTCATTCATTTTAACGGTGGCAATTATTGGTGTTGGTATCTACAGCATTGAGGCCGGGGGATATAAAGTATTTGATTCTCATGCTAGAGATATGTATCATAACAATCATAGTGAAGGGACTTGTATTGTTGGAAATACCATCCATGCATAAATTAGTACAATCTTTTCAGACTCTACATAGAAATGAGGAATACCCTGTACAATGTGATGGGTGGGGAAACACATCTGTCAGTTAATCTTCCTCAAAGTGTCAATATCAGTGGAGCTGAGATAAACGTTACTCTCCATGCTGTACCCACTTATGTCCTATGTTGAAATTTGGCTCTAAGCATGTCGGCATTGAAGATGTGCATATTTTCAAACATTGTCATGAAATGACAGGATTTTTGTTGTGGTTTGGGACATACTGTGTAATGTGTGGTTCAGCAAACAAGTAGAGTAAAGGATTTTTCTTCTCTGGTAAGATATGATGACAGTTGTTTAGCTGCAGTAAGGCATGTTCAAAGTATCCTACGCGTAGTACGACCACGCCCAAATGAACGCTCCCACAGTGTCTTGTTACTTCTAAGGGAGACATTGAGAAATCTCTCGCAAAAAAAAAAAAAAAAAAAAAAAAAAAAGCAAGCAGGAGAGTTTGCATCTATACTTTTGTAGTTTATAGTTTTGAGATCAACTTCTTTCACTGGAATTATGAGGATTTTTTTCAAGCATGCTCCTTTCAGTTTTGATCGTTTGTGGCAGTTTAGGGGACAATGCAAATTGGCATGTTTGAAAATCTAAAGATGGCAGCGCCATTGGTAGCTATACTGGCACCTTCAGGAGACTAGCTATTATCTAGTTGTTATCTATATAGAGCTACCATTTCACAACCTTTGCAAACAATTCACCATTATACTGTAGTTTTTATCGGCCTTCTGGCTCAAAAGGCTAAATTTCTAATCTAATTTGCTACAAAAGCCTCGAAAATCACTTGGAAGACATTGGTACCATGCAATCACCTAAACCTGTCCTCAAAACATGAGTAAGCACATGCAGTTAAAGGCTTACCTTTTTACCCTGTATGTATATTATTCACAAAAAAAAGCTGAGTGACTGCTCTTTATCACGTGATAGACCCTATAAAGGCGCTCATTTGACACGGATATCATTCATTAAAATAAAATAGAAGATTCATTCAGCTTTTCGAATTCAGAATCAGTTTTTCAGAATCAGCAGATTTCAATGGAAAAGAAGTCGAAAACTTAAAGGGATCTCTTAAGAAGGCCACGGATACGAATAGAAAACTGAAGAATACTATTTCATCGATGAACAACCAACTGAAAACAATGAATCAAGACCTAGAGAATCAACGTGAGAAAACCGAGTGCCTATCAGAAGAGCTTGACAACTTAGAGCAATACTCGCGGAAAAATTCCGTGGAAATCCATGGAATGCCACATGATGCCTACACAAACACGGGACAACTTGTTATTAAGCTAGCTGAAGCCCTCAACATTACTGTAGAACCCGAGGATATAGAAATATCACATAACAAGGGCAAAGCAATCATCGCTAAGTCGTTAATCATAAAGCAAAGGCGAGGCTGTACAAAGAGTGAACAAAACTAAAAGACGTAAGGTTACACGATCTGTTTCCAAGATATCCTTCTACAGATGGTAACCGCAGAATCTACTTAAACGAGAACCTGACACCTTATAAAAGAGAGCTGGTTGAAGAAGCTAACAAACGCAAACACGATGGAACCCTTGTAAATGTGTGGACCTCGGATGGAAAAGTTTATGTCAAGACCTCGCCGTCGGGGTCGCCAATCAGGATTTATTGTCTATGCGATTTAAACGATTTGTAAGGATGCGCACTTTTCATATTACCAACTTATAAGTACAACCGGATGCAAAGGGCGGCAATTTTACGGGCTTTAGAGTTCGATTACCTGCTTCAAAGGTGAGCTTAAACCGGCTAGTGTTTTGGTGGTTAACGTGTGTCCCTGTATTATTATTTTTTTCTTATTTTTTAGTGTTGTATCTGAGATTTTTTCGAGAGTTTTTCTATTCTTATTTTCGCTTACTGTGTTTATTTATTAATTTTATCTATGCCGAATCAGTATCCCTTACTTGCTTTCAAAGTATGTCTACATTCACGCCTTTCGTTTGTTCAATTACACCTTCAGCTCTTTTGTTTTTCAGCTATGCAGTCCCACAATTTGCATACTGTGACATTAGTTGTTCAGTGCTTTTAAACTAATATCGCTTAATGTGAAGGGTTTAAGTAATTTCCGCAAAAGAAGAATCATCTTTCTCTGGTGTCGTAAACGTAAAGCAGACCTGTTTTTTTTTACAAGAGACGCACTCGATCCCTGCAACAGAGAATCAATGGAGAAATGAATGGGGTGCTGAGATAATATCTTGCCACGGTAGTTCTAATTCGCGAGGTGTTGAGATTTTGTTTAAAAATGGTATTGATTGCAACATTAATCATAAAATTGTAGACCCCGAGGGGCGATACATTATTTTAAAAGCTTGCATCCAAGATAAAGACTATGTGCTGATTAATGTTTATGCGCCGAACAAAGATAAAGACCAAGTGAATTTTTTAAACAAGCTACTTTCAATTTCGCAAAATGAAAATCTGTATTCTGTGGATAACATTATACTAGGAGGAGATCTAAATTGTCCACTCCATCCATTACTTGACAAAAAAGGAGGAGCAAGTACAAAAAGGAAGTCAGTTATCTAGTTATCTCTTGTGTCGACGATTTCAAAAGTAAATTAGATTTGGTGGATATCTGGAGATCCAAAAATCCTGACGGGCAGTTTCCTGTTGGGGATGATGAGAAGAATAAGACGATTCTCATATTTGTCTTCATCTTTATTCCCAAGTGGTAAACTTCCTGTGCAAATGTGATGGCGAGTCTAAAAAGCTTGAATAAATTACCAAATACAATGGTTTTCATCGCAGCTGAAAAATGGACGGTTAGAAGTACTGGAGTCGGTAGCCTTATTTCTCTTCAAAACGGGAACCTGCGACGCTAAAAACTCTTGAGAGTTTTTCGTAGATGCTATATTTTGCTTTGTTAAGATTTGTTTCCAAAAGAGAGGGACAAATACAACGTAAGTTTGATAAATGGAAGTTGTTTAATATTACCGCGCACTCAGCATAAAGTTGTTCTTTTGATTACTCTGTTTCTTGCAATAAAGCTTTAGGTAGGATATCCTTTCAGATAGGAGATAGTCTGTCGGCACTCTACCTCTATTCGTGCGTCAACTTTCACAAATGTGTTGGCGTAGCATTTTAAGGTTAAATTTGACCAGCATTTTGTGCAGCGAGTTCTACGGTCACGATTGCCTTCAAACTTGCAGAAGTAAAACTAGAGAGCTCTGAGGTTTATTTGCTGAAGTAAGGGAAAAGTCTTTCGTGTGATTTCGAAGTTATTTACACTTTTCTTAAAAATGCGGTTTTAAATATATATGCCGATATCTCGAAGGTTTTTATATCTAAAAATACAAATGACATTTTCTTGAAGTTCCATTACTATTTCTTTAGTATGCTAAAAATCATAGAAATCGGTTCAGTCTTTCATTCTGAAAAACGCAAATCAAGTAACATAACCAACACGCATATAAATGGCCACCTTAAACTAGTTGTAAATTTAATTGAGTAACAACAATAGAGGACCATAAAACCAAGAGAAAAATAGTTAGCGACCTTAAGTAAAATTGGAGAATTTGTAGGTGCTTTTTTTCGAAAACTTGTGGCTGCCGTAAAGTGAATGCTTGTCCATTCACCTGTCGCTGAAAAAGAGGAAACCTGAGTAGGGAGGATGTGAGTACGCGAAAAGGAACTTCCTTTTCGCTTATTGAAAATATGTAAAACGTTTTTATAAGTAATTCAACTCCGATCCAGTAAAGTTTGCCCACATTTAACAAACTGAGAGAAGCTAAATAAACGAAATAAGGTAAAAACCGTTTCAAAAAAGACATTTTTAGTGACGTTTTCATTGCCGTTGTCGTGGTGGTTTATTTTCTTATTTCTTATTTATCTGAGGAATTGGTGTCTTTTGAAAATTTCGCGTTTTCTCATAATATTTCTGGAAATTGACAGGTAGACTAATTTATTTGCCAAAATGATGGGTCAGAACATGCAAACACAGTTATGTCACTGTAATTTGTAGATAGTCAATTCTTACGAATGAAACTGGCATGAAAATACTGATTTCTGTATAGACATAATGAAAAGCAAATTACAAGGAAAGGTGAAATTTGATAATGTGGTACAGAGTCATGTTTAGAGTTCGCCCGATTACTGAATAGACGCAACTCAGGCAACATGCCATCAGTTTGTTGAATATGAAACTTTGCTAAATTAAGGATTCGAACAACGCCGAAACTAAAATTGTCTCAATTTAAGAAAAACATGTGCAATTAGGGCTTATGATCATGAGCTTGACGTAACAAGCGTTAGATAGCAAATGGGTCCTGATTGGCTGCGCTTAATGCACCTGTTTCATTGTGTTCTTCAGCAAATACACTTAATTTCGTTGAGCCTCGACAAAAGAGTAACGTCCTTTATTGTGAAAAACAAACAGGTTAAACTATTGCGAAGAATGTAGAAGAAAAGACTGTGACACTGGTTGGAGGCGTCAACAAAACCAATTTTTTTAATATGGCACCACAGCCGGATAGGAGATTTGTTTGGCGCGATTTAGTTTGGAGCGCCTTCTTTTATGCATCTTTCTTCTTAACAGCTCCAGGTATTTTAAACTTAACTTCAAACAGCCTACTTTTATTTCTATTTAAACTCGTTGTTAATTTGATGGGTTAACAATAATAGAGGACCGTAAAACCGAGAGACAAATGGTGATCTTAAGTAAGATTTAAAAGTTTAGCCAGCAGAGTTAACTATGGGGAATTCGTGGATACTTTGTTTCAAAAACTTGCGGCTGCGGTAAAGTGAATTTTAATGCTCGTCGAAACGACTGGTCAAAAAGAAGAAACCTTTTAAATAAAGCGTTTAAGAAGTTAACCCCAGGGAAGTTTGCCCATATTTGACTATTAGGCCATCCTCTTTTTTTTTTATCCGTTTACCGTCAGTCCGACTGACCCAAATTTTTGGCATTTTCAAAAAAAAAAAAAAAAACAGTAGCAAAGTAGTTACACCATTTTTCACTTAAAATAATTCTTTTAATATGAAAAATGAGCATAGTAACAGCATAGAGAAAAACAGGAACAAAAATATGAGCATTTTTCACAGTATATTGTACATTTTGTTAATCCAAATATGTGAATGTTAACTTTTAACGTCGTCCTGGGGTACTAGGGCCTACTATTCCGAGACTTCTTGTGATTTTTTTTTAGGTTTTTTTTTTTTTTTTTTTTTTCAAATCCGACCGACCGACCCAATATCAGGAAACGCATTCGACGGTAAACGAAGAAAACAATGGGAAAAGCTAAAGAAACTAGATAAAGTTTCAAATAACAAAAATTCATTTTTTTAGCGACAATTTCATTGCCGTTGTCGTGGAGGTTGCTTAATTAAGCTCCCTATGTTACTGACGAATTGGTGTCTTTAGAAAATGTTGCATTTTCACATATTTCTCGAACTAGTTCAGGTAGATTAATTTCTTTGCCATAACCGTCGGTCAGAAAATGCAAATACAGATATGTCACTTTAATTTATAAATAGTCAGTTATAAAGTAGAAAATTTGCATTAATTCAAAACATCTGTTATCTTTGATGATGAAGCATCTGGGCGTAAAGGGCGGAAAGAAGCCGCATTGCTAAAATAGAGAATAATACATGGTCGCGCGGAGATATGGAATTTATCTTCGAGTGTGAACACGAGAAGATAAATTCCATATCTCCAAGCGTCCATGTATTATTCTGTTTATTATATAAACATACTGATGACGGAGTTTTTGATGATTTTCCGAAGATTTCCGACCACCTTCCGAAGATTTCCGAAGATTTTTCCAATTGTCCCGAAGACAAGACGAACGTTCCCGAACATTTCCCGAGAATTTCCGAAACTTTCCGAAGATGTCCGAAGATTGCCGAAGATTGCCGAGCACTTTCGAGGAAGACCCGAAGATGTTTCGATGATACACCAACGAATTTGAGTACAATTTAAGAGACAAACCTGATGTCAGTGAAATTATCGATATCTTCACATGTAAAAATATCGTATTTTTACGTGTGTTCAGATACCACATTTCTCGGTGGTAGAAATCCTTGTAAAACACTGCAGTTTATATAATAAAAAGAATTAACCCATCGGTGGGAGAATTTTTGGTTGCCACGTCATCGTACGGTTGTCCGACGGCTCGCCTGTGTCAACAGTTTGGACTCTGCGTGGAGGCGAAGAAAATGCGTCAGAAGAAAAAAGAAGAAGGAAGTTATAGTCCTAGACTACTGTAAATTGAAATCAATTTCAGTTTCAGCTGCCAAATATTGTGCAAAATATTATGCATGAAGCAATCCCTAAAGTGTGGTGGCAGAAAATAAAGAAACTAGAGGACATCTTTCAAGAGGAAAACTATGTTCGAGTTACATTCCCACCCACCCCGTCTCTCTCGAGCGGCTTTTTTACTAGTAGTTTTTTTCTTTTTTTTGGAGTAATTTTGGGATTCCCTAGACCTTTTTCTAGGTACACTCCGGTCATTATTTGAACTTTCTCTCGGGCTAATTGTGTGTGATAGCTCTTTTTTAGTCGAAATTTGCCACCAGCACACCACTCTTTGATCACTATCATCCTGCCTGACTGCAGGTACAATTTGAGGCATATCCGCTATGCATGAGCGCGACCATACCTTTATCGAACAAGCCACCACCGCCTTAGAGATACACACTTAGGCCCTGTCCACACTAATGTGTTTTCAAAAGTATGAGTTTTCGTTGTCACCGAAAACGCATCGATCGACTCTTGTATGTACACACTACTGTTTCGATACGTTTTCGACTGTTTACACTTAAACGTTCGACAAGGATAGAATAGCCCACGTTCGATATATTAAAATTCTAACATAATTAACTTCGAGGCGTTACCGACAAGATTACCATTTTTCAAGATCCCATTGTCTCGCAATTCCTAGACGAGGCTTTAGCACAAAGAAATTTAAACGAAATATAGAGATATGACCAGAAAGCCCAAGAGTCCTGTTAGAATATTAATATATCGAACGTGGGCTATCATCGCCGCACGTTGTGAAGTAAGATGAACTCTATGCGCATGCTACAAACACACTGACCTGCTATGTTTTCGGTCGTCGTTTCACTTCATTTTGATGCGTTTTCGATATGTATGCGTTTTCGTTTTGATCCACTTTTAAGAGCGTTTCCAAATCAATGCGTTTTCAATGAAAAACGCTCAGCGTATTAGTGTGGACGGAAGGTCTAAACGCATATAAATACGTGCGTTTTCAAACAAAACCGCTTAGAGTCCGCTTAGTGTGGACAAGGCCTTACTCTTTTTTTTCACGCTCACTGACAAGTTATAATAGCCGCACAGGGTTTTCAGGCTATGATAACAGGGTGCGTTTTGGTTAATGTGGACCCTCTAGTTTTTAACTACAATAATTTTGGTGCACACTTCATCCGAGGTTTGAACCAGGAGCCTCCCGCTTGGAAGGCAACTGATTTACTCTTTGGGCTAACCTGCTGACCAGTGATTTTTCGAACGAAAAACTAGCTCGACTGAATTTCAGGGGATGGATCCTAAGTTTGAGCATTTACTTCTTCGCCTTTTAAGAAGGACATGCCTAATTAGGAAAAAGGTATCAGAAAATCAAATATCAATTAATATGGCTGCAAGCGCAGTGTTTTAAGTCATCTAATATACATATAATAATATATATATATGAAAATACAAACTTACTCCTATCTCGATTTTTGAGTAGCCCTTTAGATCGAGTAAATAAAATCAGTAAGAAAGGGAGTCAACAAGATCGTTTCACCGCAAAAAAGGACGACAAAGGAGTGATCACTTTACGTGAAAAGACTGGGATGAGTTTCAAGACCAATACTTTTTGACCTGGAGTAGCACAGGCGGCCCAGACTCTGTGGGAGTTTGTTGGACTTTGAATTTATAAGGGAATGTATGAAAATATAAAAACAAGTCCTAAATCCTATTTTTTGACAAAAATAGAAATAAAGATGACCCACCTTGTGTTTTTGTTTTGTTATTTACTTTCTCTTTGCTTCAAGAGCCATTTGGAAGCCGTCTTATCGACGTCTAAGATTTTGAGTTGTAGTGACAAACTAAATGCGCGGTAGACGATGCGCTGTGCAATATGAATGGTCAGTATTTCAATCAATAAAAAAAATATCTTTCTAATGAGGCCTTAAACTGTTGTTTAAGCAATGAAACTGACATCCAAGTTTTCTCTGATGAATGGCATCATCAGGGATGATAACGTTAATGATGCCGTTGATCGGCGAAAACGTGGATGTCAATATTGTTACGTAAACAGCAGTTTAAGGCCTCCTGAACAATATTTCTATTTTTAATCCTGCTGCTGAAGGACGACATGAACATATCATTGTTGCTTGTCAGTTTCAGATACGTGATCTTTCAAATGGTAGAAAGTCGAGGCACATTAATCTCATTTGCTTTATTTTTTGTAGGTGTAGGAGCTCTGAAGTTTCTCCAGGATCCTCCATCAATCCAGGCATCTCATGTCGGCTGGAGTGTTGACTACAACTGCACAACAGATGACCCAAATGCCACAGTGTTACTTCTAAATTCTGGAGATTTTGGGGTTTCTTATAATGTGATTCCAGTCACACCAAACAGACTTCTTTTGAGGAAACAAGTGTTCAGCATAGTAAACCTTATCTTTTCGGATGGAGGATACTATAAATGCGAGGCAACGGACCTGTCAGGTCAAACTATTCAGTGGAACAATGGTTCAATGTTACTTGTACAAGCAGGTCTGTAAGAATATTTGAGTAAGTTGGTACTCGATAGTTAAACGTACATATACAGTGTATAGGGGGAATGTATCCTTTTCAGGACCAAACTTCGTATTTTTCTTTTTTCTCATGCATGCTATTGATGGTTTATTTTCTGTTCATAAAAAATATGGTACATACCAGTCTTTGACATATGCCACTGCTGCAAGGTAGAGTCAAATTAATGTTTCAGAATAAATTGAAACAAATAATTTTTTCACTAAAGGTGTATTAAGGGGGTGCGGATTTTAGTGAGTGAAAATAATTGGGGAATTAGGGGTGGTCCGGGCATGCTCCCCTGGAAAAATGTTGAAATCTGGGCCTCTTCTGAAGCAAGAATTAGAGTACAAACAAGACGTCATTAAATCATTTTAGCAGTTTTAGTAAGCGAGAGTACAAAAACAATCTGTTTTTTTTTTAATTTGTTCTTGACAAAAGCGTTAAATTACATTTATATTGAGGCATGTTTTCATGTTAAATGTCTACTTAACCCTCGGAAGTTCAAGGGGTGGGGGGTGGATGCCCTTGAAAAATCGTTGCGAGGCACATAATTGGCTAAATCTATTAACTTCCTGTGGGCCAAATTTGGGGGGAATCGGAAGTAAGGCAATTTTTTGCGAATTTTTTTCCGGTATAGGTCTTGAGAGACCTATTTTTCCAGGGGCGGAAGGCGACGAGATTTGTATAATTATATAATTATCAATTAATTAAGCAAACTGTTTCGCTGCTAGATGGTGACAAAAACATGACATGAAAACTGTGCCAAACTGTGCCACATGTATCGCTGTTAACGTATAATAAGACTACGGGCCCTATGTCAGCTTCTACGTTCGAAAGATTTAGATCAGCTTTCCGGCTTAGAAGGATCTGAGTTTATAAATGATCAGTAACATATCCAACGAGGAATACAATGTACCGTACAAAATTTTCCTTCTCCTTAAGATACAATGGTTAGACGATTGAGAATATGCTTTTGTTTGAGTCAAAAACGGCACAGTTTTCAGTACGGAACGAAGCTTTCCGTGGTGTAAGCAAAGTGGCACTGATCCTTGGTACCAGATTTTGTGTGTGCCGTGGTTAAGTTCTAAGGAGAACGTATGTTTAGCTCAGCTATGACAGCAAGTCCGGTTTCGTAACCAACTTGGATCCTCCGTCAGTTGCTTGGAAATAGGTACCAACAACAGCTCACCAAGAGAACAAGTTCCGTGAACTAAACTAGAGTATGTTGATTTAAGTTAATCTCTCATACAAAATCCGACCTTTATTGGTTCTTTAAACAGAAAGCTAATTGGATGATTTCTGTGACCTCTTTTGAGTGAGGACATCTTGATCCTTTTAAATTATAGATCCAATGTGTAAGACCAGCCGAAAATTATTCCCAAAACCTCCAGTTTGTCTTAAATTTGTAGTTTGCTTTATTTTATCAAGTTCCAGATCCTGTTGCCTTGTTTCCTCTCAACTCCACTTTTGGCGCCAAGGAAATCAAAAACAGAGTAGCCGAAGGGCACGCGAGTGGAGTTACTTTAGCTCCCGGGCCTGACGGAGTACTTGGTGGCTCGCACGAATTTTCCGGATCTCCCAACAGTTTTATCGAGTTTCCCAACAGCAAAGGGGGACCGCTGGACATTCGTCACTCCATTACAATGCTTTGTTGGGTGTACCACATTGGCCAAGACGGACCAATCTTTAACTACAGGCCCAATGGAGCCTGGGGAGTACACCTATGGGCGTTACATGGACGACTGTTTGTTCGCTTCACAGAACGCGACTACTCATTTACAACCCCCCTATGGCACACCACTCTAGCGGGTGGATGGAAGTTTGTTGGCGCTACATACAACCGCAGTACCGGTGATGCAAAACTATGGGTCGATGGATTCGTAGTTCAGACTCTGAACATTGGAGCAGGACTAGAGCTAGCCACTCAGGACAGCATAAGGATGGGAGCAAAGAATTATGATAATAGATGCTTCAAAGGAAGGATCGCTCAGATGCAAGTATATGACAAGGCCTTAACTCGAGAACAAATACAAGTGATACAGCAACAAAATCAATTTGTCGGTGAGTATGCGTCGAATACAAAAAATGTCTAGTGGAAGCACTCACGTTTCGGGTATCAAGTTGGTTATTATACACTTAATGTCCTAAGATCTCGAGGGAAACTGTTAGTTTTGTGATCCCGAGAGTCCTGATGTTTTCCGAGAAAAAAGTCAAGGGAAACATCAGGACTCGAGGGAAAACAAAACTCACTGATTTCCCGAGGGACCTGATATTAAGTGTTTTGTTATATTTCTAGACTTTCACTTCAACAGCAACAAAATAACCGGAGCGAATCAAAACAGTCCACTCGGTACTTATAACAACACCAGTTTAATTCTTTTTGAGTGTTTTCACTCACGTGGCCAGCATCTATGCAAATTTATTGGAACAAAAGGAAGAGTTTGCATAAGAAAGCAACTCAACTCTCACAGGACTGGTTTGGGACACCAACATGGCCGCCGTTTCGTTGTTTTGGGACACCAATATGGCCGCCGTGACGTCATGTGAAAACACTCTATAAAACCGAATGAATGATTTACAAAGTACTTTCCTCATATTATCTGCATCTTTTTCTACCACAAGCTGCTGTTTCTGTTCTGGGATGACTTGAGGCTTCGTGTTTATGTTGTTGTGTTCATTCACGAAAACGAAACCTGGCAGTATTTTTCCCGCATTCTGTCACACCACTTCCCACCATATTTTGATCACGTGCTGTAATGTATCCCGAGCGGGGTACATTGCTTACCGTATCACGATCGCGATACGTTTGATTTTAGTCAAGGCCACGTGACCAAGAATCAACCAATGGCAGTCCCTGTTTAGTTGAGTGAAAGTCTTGAATATAACTATTTGTGTAACTGTGAAAGGTAGTAGAAAAGTAGAAAAAGGTAGAAAATTAGGCTGAGTTTGATCGTCCGGGTGAACGTAGTCCTGAATAGGACTGTTGTTGTTGACAGTGACTGACGTTTCGACAACCAGTGCGGTAGTCATCTTCAGAGTCAAAGTGAGTTGTATCACGTCAGTTGATGGTATTATACTCTGGTTATTGGTCTGATTGGTCAATTAGGTTGCGATGTTATTGGTCGTCTGTCAGTTAAGCCGTGATACTATTGGTTATGAAGACTCGTAATCAGTAATTGGTGCGTTTCGATCCGTCTACTGTCACATGTACAGTTAAACAGTCGTCTATTGTTAGTCAAATTGTCAGTTCTCCAGTCGTTCTTTCGTAGTTAGGTTTGCTTGATCTCGTCAAGAAGTCGTTTGTACGGCGCTGGTAACTGTTGGCTACGATTCAGTGGCGTTTATTCTAAGTTAGTAAACCAGCTTTCTAAAGTAAGACGTTGATAGTAGTCTGTAGATACATTATACATGTCGCAGAGTCCCAGTCAATTCGATGTTTCGATGTAATGAATAACTTCAGATCTGATACAGACTTTTCAGACCTTTTGCCAAATTAACGCTAAAGTATGTTATTATCATTTTGCAGAGACGGGACATCAAATATAGCATGTTTACTGTATACACCTATTTCAATTAAGGTTGCTTCAGAGAAGAATGATGCATGATCCATGTTTCATAGCCCGCAGTGCATTATTATAGCAAGTCTAGTAAATTATGTGCCCGCAACGAGCTTGAACCTAGAAAGCAAACGCTGCTGACGCTTCTATGCTACGTCAGCAGAGCGTTAAGACAATGTTTTTCAAAACACTGAATCCTATTCTAGGCTTTTTAATTTAAGACAGAGATTTGAGGTTAGGTTTTTCTCTGTGGTAGTATGCAAATGCTGCAAATTTTCAACGAGTTTGCCTGGCTCAAGCACGTGGGAATTTTGGATGGAGTTAAAAAAATCAAATTCAAGGCGTTTGTTGAAAAACAATAAATAACTTAACATTACGTGTTTAATTATTTTTGAGGCAATTTTTTTAAAACTGAATATATAAAAAAAAGAATAGCGTTGATTTGCTTTATTGAAATAACCAGCATTCTGGCCCATGCAAAAACGCAGCTTAATCAGGCGGTAAAACCCTATTCATTTAATGTTGTTAAAAGAAGAGGCTTCCAGGTTTTTACTATAAGATTTTAAAAATGAAATTTTTCAGCTCGCTTACGCTTAAGAATTCTAGCAACCATTTGACTTGAAAGCTCTCTTGAACGCCTTTTCACAAATGGTCTCCATTATTTCAACGAACGTGAACAAGACTAAACTTTCTGCTACAAAAGGGTTTACCATAGTGCACTGCAGGCTATGAAACATGGTTCACGGGAGCAACCTTAATTAAAATAGGTGTTTATCTTGAACGTTTATAAAGCTCCTCAGTTACCCGGGTATTTTGAGTTGATACCAGAGAAACCAATCTATGTGCTGCAAGGGCAGAGTGGAGAAGTCACATGTGAAATTAAGGGCCCTTCAGTTTCTACCCTGAAGTGGGAAAAGCAACAGGATGATAAATCATATGCAGCCGTCCGCAACAGCCAAGTCATGATCAGTAACATCGCTAAAGATGCAAAGTATGTGAGAGCTGTCCTGAATATTACAAATGCGCAGTTGGCAGAAACTGGTACATACAAATGCACAGTATCGGTTCCACGAAATCAGTCGGATTACAAGCTGACAAAGATTACTGTCAAGGGTATGTTTGTACTCTATTTTCATTGTTAAGGTTACTATTTAATATTGGTATCTCATCGTTTCCGCAATACAGAAGGATTGAAGGCAACATGACCAAGGTGCCAGGGCATCAGACTCACAATCCGGCTCTCCCTGGTTCTTGTCCCGCTCTGACCACTTGATGGATTTGGTTTTGGTCTCCCAGGGATCAATTCCTTGGCCAAGCTTGTAAATACCCAAGTGGTGGCCTCCTGCCAGTTGGGATTTTCAATCCTGTTACATTACTTATTTCTAATTATTTGAGTGGTGATACCAAGTTCAAATCCTTGCCTACGCTTGTAAATATAGCCAACTGGTTGCCTCCTGCCAGTTGGTGTTCTATTTACATTATTTGTTTCTAATTATTTGAGCGGTGTGTCCTTAAATTAGATGGATAATAAGTGTACTTACACTATGAAAACAAAACGAAAACACAGTATTACATCAACCATGTACATGATATGTTCGGTATGTCACTAGTTTGCCATTTTCTTTTAATCTCCTGTAAGCAACCACTTGATGCATGGTGTGGTCTCTTTGTTCACTGTATGTACTCTGCCTCTCAGAGTATTTAAAAAACCTTTAGTAGCCTGTGTAGCAGAGGGGAGGGGGGAATTCGGGTGCACAAGATCACCACGAGATGAGTGTGAAATGTCTGGCTGTAATAGGGTCAAGTGTGCAGCTTTTCTTTGATGATTTATGAATAAGCATGCTCATTTCCTCTTCAGAAGGTGGTGTGAAGTCATTGAATGTCTGACACCATCATACACGACGTCGTAAAGAACTTCTTTCCTGAGTTTCTATAACAGCAGCATCAAGATCAATACCGATATTAATGATTTACGATGGAAAAATCGACCAATACCATTGTCTAATATCAGTCTAAATGATGACAAATCAGTTGTAAAGGATCAAAACAGAGTAGCTGAGATACTCGTGAATCATTTTTTAACTATTGCTGACGCCATTTGAGGTAACATGAGTACAGAACTCTCTTTTATGGTTAATTTTGCTGACCAACCAATTGTACTAAGAATTGCACATTTTATGAGATCCATGCGAATGTTCGACCTTGAACGGAATAGCGCGAAACAAGTAAATGAGGTTCTCCAAAAACTTGACGCAAACAAAGCATCCGGATATGATGCTATACAGATAAAAATCAGTGATGATTGGCGCCGCAGAACTAGCTTACCCAATTTACAAACTTTTCAACGTTTGCATTAAAAAAGGAAAGTGGCCAGCTGAGTAGAAAAAAGGGGAGTAGACACCTGTTTTTAAACAGGATGATCGCTGTGCGAGGAAAATTATCGACCCATCACAATCATTTCTTGCGTAGATAAAGTACTTAAACAAAAAATGCTGGCAAAGCAGTCTCGATAAATTTTGAAGGTTGTCTAGGAGATAGCCTAACCGCTTATAGAAGTAATAATAGCTGTGACACTACCCTTGTCAGCTTAGTAGAAAACCAGCGACATGCAGTGGATTATTAATCGTCAGTATTTATCATATCTACAAATATGTCTAAATCTTTCGACTCCCTCCATCCTCCACTTATTTTATGCTCAGTAAATCGAAAGCTTACCGATTCTATGACAATGCGATAAGCCTTCTACGTAGCTATTTATTTTATCGATACAAGCGGGTTCGAACAGGATCCCTTGAGAGCTCGTGGAGGTGTACTAGCCGAAAATGTCCATAAGTATCTGCACTGGGACCGTTTCTTTGAAATATTTTCCAAATCGACTTGACCTACTATATCACGTCATCTTTATCGGTGTACGCTTATGACCGCCAGATCTACGAAACAACATTTGGTTAGCACCAAACTAAAGGAAAGGTGCCGCTGTTGCAACTGACTGGTGTGACTCCAATTTTTTGGAGGGAAATCTGAAAAAGTACCAGACAATGAACATCTGTCGCAAGGGTGTCAAAGAGCACAATGCCCATGTGATTAATATTAAGGACAGTCATCAGCCTATCGAGCAGCCTAAAACTTTTAGGAGTAAGTTAAAATAGATGACAAACTATGTTTTAGCGAGCATTAGCTTTATAAGGCGGCTATCTTACCTCATTTAACTTATGTGTCATTTGGTTTGGCATTTTTGTCGAGCAAGCGATACACGTAGGTTAAAAAGAATACAAGAAAAAGGACTAAGAGCCGTATTTAACGACAGAAATTCAAGTTATCAGGCTTTATTAGATAGGGCAAATTTACCCACTTTAAGAAATACTAGGCGATTATAAGATATTTGCATCTTGATTTATAAAGTGAAAAATGGACTTAGTCCCAAACCGGTTCGCGATCTATTCACAACTCAGCAATCAGTTTATATCCTGAGACAGTCAGACTTTGCTCTACCTGGCTTCGCTGCAATGACTAGTGGAAAGGCGGCACTCGATAGTCTTGTCTTGATGATCACCGCTGGTCTCTCTCATAAAATAGAATTCCCTGCTTGCCGTGTTGCTGATGTCGGTTACATGATTTCTCAATATCATCAACATGTCCAGCGCCTTAGATATCCTAGTCTTCCTCTATCTTTTCTCCACTTTCATACGCCGCCTCTTCGCGTCTGCAATATCCGAGTTGTATCAAGGAGCCTGAGGCCTAGCCTTAACAATTTTCGCTCTCAAGTAGTTTAAGGCCCTGGGTCTTTACAGAATTCTCAGAATTTTAAGGAGGAGGGGGGGGGGGGGGCTGGTCTAGTGTAAGTATTTTCAAGATATCCCATGACTTTTAATTTAAGGCTAATCGAAATTGTTTAGAACTGCATCACGTGACCAGCCACGGCCTGTTTTATCAAGAAAGCCTTTGAGTCGAAAAGCCCACTAGATAGAGAGCAAACTGTTTTCCTTTTGTGGGTCTAAAAAAGGCTACTATTCTCTTCTTGTAAAAACGGTAGAAATGAAACGAGGTCAATAACCGTCTTTCTGACGAAAATTTTAGTTAGAGCAGGGCTGGCACTAGCCAATGTACACCAATTGCACCTGCCAATTGTAACGTTTCAAGCCATTCCGCGCTGATTTGTAGATACTTTGTAGGGTCAACGTCTTGATGCACAGAGAAAGTGGTGGAAATCGTAGGTTACAATTTTCAAACAATAGAAGGCGTGATCGATCACGGGACCAAGGAATTTAGTTTTTTTTAGATTTAGTGTACTTTACTATCAATCTTTCCCCGTGGATGAGAATGGTTTTTGGAAAATGTACATAAAAACCATAATGATTAGACCCAGGCCTTAATCTACTTAGGCTGTCAGTGGCGCGTGACGACCTTTGTTACTTCTGTACTCAGACTCACATTGTAGTCGCGTACGAGCATATCCAGATCAGAGGACTATTAAGAAGGGTTATCCTGCCCACTCTTGCTTAGGTCTATGCAAGATCGTGCTTGAGACAGCCTATGTTTACCGCCGTGGCCTTCCTGTACGAAATATTTTAATTTTTGAAAAGCAGGCTTGTTGATGTTGATGTCGCAATGAACAGCGGCACGATCAGAGAGATAACGACAAACGCGTGGTGGGCGAGCTATGGTGTTCTCCATTTTCCGCGTGATAACATGATCAAGGGTGTGGGCGTGAGTGTGCTGAAGGCAGAGTGATTCGAGAAGATCCTTAAATTTTAAGTACTGTATCAGCGTCGGTAGAGACATCCATGTGGATGTGGATGTGGATATTCAAGTCTCCAAGCTGCAAGAATTAGTACATGATCTTTGGACAAGACATTGGATTTCAGTGCGAAAACGGAACTACGCTTATACGTAACTTAAAAATTGCAGGCAATAAATTCTCTTTCAAAAAGTAGATGTTTCGGGACCTCTTCTCGGAAGAGACCTCCTATGGTTCAATTCTCGTAAATGACCACCTCCTGTAAGCGACCACTAGGTCTTCGTGTTTTGGGCGGTCACTTACGGTAGCTGCGACTGTATTCTACCATTAAGTATTAATCTATGTAAAATCTGTTTCATTCATACATTTAGCTCCTTCTGCACCTTCAATACGTCCCTATACAGGGCAAAAGGACATACGAGAGGGATCCACCATGACTATAAAGTGTGCAGCAGAGGGGCCTCCAAAGCCAACGGTAGATTGGTACAGAAATGGCAAGAAACTGAATGTCACAAACTGCCATACAAAATCTACGACTTGTGATAAAGTTGCCTATGAAGTTTATGAAGAAGGAGATGGTTCTTCTGGGCTTCACACTATATCCACAGTTCAAGTCCTCAAAATAAGAAATGCATCATATCCAAGAGATGTTGGTGATTTTAAATGCGTTGCATCAAATGGAGTTTCACCAGATGCTGAGTTAACCGTCAGTTTAGACGTTCAAGGTATTTGTTATAAGCTAGGCCGCAATATAATACCTTTGTACTTTGTGTAACCAATAATTTACATATACATGTATAATTTTTAGACCATTCACAAATGTCTTGCTCAGAACCAACATCCAGAGCCGCAGTTTATTGTATTGTACCACTTGTAATGTAAGTAATTTTAACTCTTAAGTTAATGGAGGACCTGTAAGCTTTTCAATCAAACAGGCGAGACTAATTTAGTTTTAATCCTTCTCGGCCCTTAACTGCTCGCACTTGTTTGGACACATTATTATCTTCCTATGCATTTTTACCAAACCTTTTCCTCTGTCGGTGAAACCTGGTGAAACCGTAGAAGAAATACAAATTACTGCAAGCAATTGTGTTACACGTAGCACGCGAGAGTGCCTGGCCCTTCTCAACGGTGGGCCAATTCGAGGTGGGGGAAAGGCTTATTTGAAGGAGAGGCTTATTGCCTTGCAGTTAACTTTTTCTCGTTCAAGTAATCACAGCTGTTTAGCTGTAAACACTACACCAGAAAATACAATGTATCTCTAAGAAGAAACACAAACCTGAGTGTGGTCGCACTGTTTGCATTAAGGCCCTTACGTTCTGGTATTTAAATCCTTCTATTCTATTTCTTTCTACTGGATATTCAGTCAACTTTTCTTTCTTGGAAAAGGATTGCTAGCTGAGGAAGTCTTGACAACAAAATCCCAAGTAGACTGTATATTTAATAATTAATGAATGAGGCTGATTATCTTAAGAAGAATTAAGGAGATCGAGGAGGGTGTTATACGGCCTCGACGGATAACACCCACCGAGATATACATAATTCTTCATATGATACGAAAGCCGAATTCAATAATTGTTTTATTATTCATTCAAAATAATTACTAGGCAAATTTAAAAACATAGCTAAATCATGCTTACCTCCATCGATGTTAAGTTCATCTTGGACAGTGCACGTTTAGGGTTGTTCAGCTCCCCAGATATCCTCCAAATAGCAGATTTCGCCCTTCAAGTTGTCTTCTTGCTGTTCTTGTCATGTTTTTAGCTGTTATTTCGACGAGTTCTTACTCTTGAAACGACTGAAATTTCGGCCATTTTTGTTTTCACAACCAAAACAACTCAACCTCGTCCTCAGGTCTTCTCGGTTAACGGTGCATTAGCCTGCAAGGAAGCTGGACTTTTGACGTCATCTTCGATTAATCGCAAAATTCTTCTAAATATTGTTATCAGTAGCTGGTTATGGTGAATTATGCGTGTTCTTTTAGCCAATCAGAATCGGGGAAATATTTTGAATGAATAATAACAGATGTTGATAAATGATTATAAACATCGGAATCACAGTTAAAATTTTACGATATTATTTCTAACATTACACTACTATATGAGAAATTTCTGCAATTTGATTGGCTTAGAGCAGTGGTATTTCAGCTTAATTTGAAATACCTACATGTTAAAATTACAAACCTTCTAAGGGTGGTAGTATAAACAATTAATAGCATGATTTGTACGTGATATTTGGCATAAATAAATACCACTCATGATGTTTCAAATATCACTCGTGGTATTTATGCCAAATATCACTACAAATCATGCTATTACCTATACTAAGATGTGCAGTCTAAATCCCTTAAGCGAAAAATTATGCCGACACATTAAGATAACTTATTCAGGGTGGTGAAAAACAATGTGATTTTAATGCAGTTTGGCCTACAGTGGAGAAGAGGCCGTAGATATGGTCGAGGTGGACAAAGACAAAGAAGCTAAGTTTTTCTTTTTCGTTAGTTCAATAACTACACAGCAGTTCAATAACCACACTAGTAGTTCAATGACCACACATTGGTTCATTGAGCGTAAACTACATGTAGCTGCGGGAGAGATTGCCACAAATACATTAGATTTTTTTTAACACGAATGTTTCGTATTAAGTAAGCGCTAACCACTCATTCAAAAACAATACAAGAACTAAATTAAGAAAAATAGCTATTTATAATGGTACACTGTTATTAAGTTCTAGTGAGCTCACTAATGTAAACGGGAACATAGACTGATGGTAATTTAAAAGTTATAGTCTTTTCAGAACGTCTGTCATTCTCATCAGGGGCACAGTGAACAGACCTGGAAAGAGAGTTAGCACTGAAAAGGGAAAGCTAACTCGGTCCGGAGGAAACTATTTACACACTAATACCCGACGAAGCGCGCGTAGAGAAAGCAGAACACAATATTAACGGCTAACGATGGAGGAAACCTTGTTTTTACACTTTCTTCCAGCACGTTTCAAGCTGTACATGTGGTACCACAGATGGCCCTACGTGTCTGAGTCGACTAGCATCAATCCATGTTTAATAAATAGATATTTTTTACCGCACAAGTCCTGAACTTCCAACTTTCCTGGCTGTTTCAAACTGGAAAATTAGCTGCTCTGTTTCCTGACCATATTTCAAAAGTCTTTCGATACGATAACGATACGATACGATAAGGTCTGTGCATAAAAGAGATTATAACAATTTCACGCGATGCCTTGGAACGGAACCAATAGTTTTCTTTCCAAAACGAATTGAAAATAAAGTTTCAAATATGTCTAACTCACCGCAGCTTGAATAAAACCACTAGTAGAATGACCGCACTATGTTTTCTTTACTTACGCTATTGCACATCACGCCCAAATTCTTCAAATGTTAACCGGCAACCGCAGTGCACTTTCGCGCGCAACTTGAAGGAGTTACGTCATAATAATGTCCAAGTGTTTATGCGGCAACGTGAGGCCTGTTCTTACCAGTTCGGTTTTCTTTCTTCAAAGAAGATATATACAAAATACACAAACTATTTTGTATCTAAAAACTGTACAGCACTGCCTTAGTTAAACATTTTTATTATGGGCTAAGCTTATAAAATAAATAAACAAATATAGAAAAAAGAAAAAAAAAATGATGAAGTTGATAATGAAATATGACGGGGTGTTACAACCATGATACCCCGCCCAGGAAAATCCCTATGTTTTTACAAGCATCCAATAGGATAGTAAACTAAGCTGACAGATCTGGCCCACAGCGGGCAGGTTAAGGGAAAGACATGTTGCCATATGCCAGAATAGCCCAGTGTATAGATTTAATAGCCCAGTTTTTTCCGCTTTTTGTGTTTTGTATGTATAGTTCAGGAAAGGCAATCAGTTCAGTGACCACACAACAGTTCAATAACCACTGCAGTCGTTCAATAACCTCAACAGTAGTTCATAGAGAGTAGACTACATGCAGCTGCGGGGAAAATAGCGACAAATACGTTAGATGTTTTACTATGTTATTCAGGATAGTGACATGAACTAGGCATCAACTAACAATCTTGTTTAAATGCAGTTAAGCCGACACTGAAAGTGAGATTAGATGCAGTTGTTGTGGTAGAAGACAAAGCAGCTACAGTGTCCTGTAGGGTGACCAAGAGCAACCCACTGCCATTATTCAGTTGGCAGTATGCTTTCAAAAACTTGGAATGTGATATTCAAAAACCTGCCGGTACCTGTCTCCCTAAGGAAGACAAATGGATTACTGTTCCCTGTCATCTGATGTTTCCCAGCAGCTCAACACGAACAAATGAAAGCATTGTGAATGTTCCCAAAGACCATCAAAATGCATTCTACCGTTGCCAAGCATCCAATTTCCTGGGAGATAATTCGCAAATCTTGAGATTTGTCAGACTTGGTAAGAACATCAGTTTAGTAAAAACAATACAATTTTTTGAGATATTGAATTTTAGTTTATGTGCTCCATACTAGTACAGCCAAGAGAACAGATTTCCTACTTATAGATCAAGCTACAATCATGGACAAAAGTCTTTTACATTTCTAGGATGTTTTCCAATTCACACAGGTCCAGCCCCTTACCTCACCCCACAAACAAAGTTGGATGCATATATCCAGAATTTGTCCCAGTCAGGTGCTAATGGGGGTACCTAATTCTCAGTTGACTACTATTTTTTCGGCCAAACATCAATTAACTACTATTTGTTTGGCCAATTCTCAGTTAACTACTAATTTTGGTTAGCTATTAACTTTCACTTTCCTACAGCGAATATTATTCTGTCATAACCTGAATTTTCCTTCCGCTTTCAGCAAGTCTATCACTTTTGGGGGTAGACCCTAATAAAATCAAGCGATAAATTTACATGAACTCTGCCACTAGTACAATTTATCAGTAACTGAAAATATAGGTCGAATAACCATCACTAGCATAGTCTTAAATAACAAAACTGAACCTTTATTTTTGGAATTCAATTGGTGAATTCAATCACTGTTTGCACCAATGGGAGAGACATAGTTGAGAGTGCTGACAAAGGCATGAAATTATTTGACACAGGACAATTCGACTTTTATTTCATGAGTGTAGCCCTCTTCGAACTCGTAGTTCTTTTAAGCGATTCATTTACTGTGGTTCCAAAGTCTTGGGCGTAGTTCAAAGCACTAAATGTGTTGTGATGAAGTGAGAAACCGCATGTAGGTTTTCCACCTGCGTTGTCAGAAGTTTTTTTTTTTACCTCGATATAGATTTTAACGACATCCTCTTCCGCGTCCCGTAATGTTACGTTTTTCGTAGAAGTACCTTATTCGCATATTTCAAAAGCCTCCATGATAGATATCCAAGGGTTTTAAGAAATGAAACTGTCGCAACTGTTTCAGTAAGACCGGTTTAAACACGAGCTTTTCTTTCTATTAGTCTATTATTATTAGTCTCAATAGTTAGAACTTCAACATCAGTTGCAAAAATGATTTCTCGTAAGTACAAATTCCATGTACTTGAAGAAAAGACTGCTGATTTCTTTGAACCTTCAGAAATTCTTTTTAGTCAGAACCAATACTAAGAGTCACAGCTTTTTTATTTGGGTAATGTTTAATTTGACGATCTTTTGGGTCCGTGAAAACATAGCCTGCGAACGGTAGACGTTTCTCCTCGCTCATCGCCGCTCAGGGACTTTTCGCTAGGAGGAACGTCTGCGACTTAGCGACAGAAATTCCATACTGATGACGTAAATCAGTGTTTACTTAATAAACCCGGTAGTCATGGGGTTCCAAACGCAAATTTGTTCAATTTTACGTTTCTCCTGGTCAATTTTGGAAAAGTGTTGTGTTCATCTGCGAATGAGCTCCAGCAAAACTCAAATGCTTCTTCTAGAGAAGACTATATTCCACAACTATTGACTGTTTTGCTAGAGATTCATCGCGTTTACGTTTGACCTTTGTGGCCTTTTGTCTTTTATCTGTCATTCGTAAACAATAGCTAGAACAATGAAACTACTCCGTCGACCAATTAGCGCTTCTGACCGGATTCCGGACAGATTTTGCGTCATCAGTATGGAATTTCCGTTGCTGAGTCGCAGACGTCCCTCCTAGCGAAAAGTCCCTGAGCGGCGATGAGCGAGGAGAAACGTCTGCCGTTCGCAGGCTAGTGAAAACAGTATTTTCCTTTTCCGACCACAGAAATCTTGTTAATATCAGAAGATCAATTATTCGTTGAGTTGTCTACAACCAGCTCTTTGACTTACACTTTCTGTTTGTCAGGTACTGCCCTGGTGTGCCTTTTGCACATAGTTATATACATTAATGTGCCACCTGGTCATCAGCGGGACAGAAAAATGACAGAAAACAGCATTTCTGTTTGCAAAACTTTGTTGCTTTCAGTAACATTAATATAATATAACTTAACAGTTAACTTTTCATTTATCAGTTAACTACTAATTTTTTGGCCAATTATCAGTTAACTACTATTTTGTTGGCCAAATATCAGTTAACTGGTAACCCCATTCGCACCCTCTTGTATAGGGTGGGGGAAGGGAGAACTGCAAGAAAATTTCAAAAAGAACACTCTGTTTTATAAGGCAACTCAGAAATGACAGAAAAATATGAATATTGCATTAGTGTCCCAAGGACTTTTCTCAATGCTTGTCTGAATCCTGGTTTTTGGATAAAAAGTCTTTTTCTCCATTTTTTCTATGCCTTTTAGGCATTTTGGAGACAAGTAGGTTATCACAACATGGCAAGTTTTTACAAGGCAAATTCCCTCACTAGCCATGTCGGGCCCATTCCCCTAAATTGGAGCCGAGTACAGGGTAAGTTGTTCAGGCACGAATGTATCGAGCATCCCGCACAGTACTCGGTCGCAAGAACACAGTGTATTATCCATATTAGCAAAAAATTAACTAACGAAACACGGCTAAGGTATATTTCAACTAAGCATTGATCGCATTTGAAATGATATGCTTCAGAAAGGCCACCCTATAAAGTGAATACAACAGTACTCACTTGATTTACTAAGGAAAACTATTATCGTGTTATTTTTTCTCTCCATTTCAAAGCGAGTACTGTGACTAGAAAGCTGAAAGCCGAGTCACGAATCTCGAAACTGGATCGAATCGAGTTTCGGGAGGCGTGAATCAAGTTTCAAGGATCTGCTTACTTACAGACGTTGATACGGTCATCACGGTAAACTAATTAAAATTAGGTTTAGGTACCCTGGCTCCAGAGGTCCGTTTTCGAAATACAATTTAGGTAAAATTTTAGGCCTCTGGCACCCTGGGCGAGGTTGTGGGAAAAGAGAGTTACAAACAGAGAAAACGAGATTGGCTCTTGACCCTCTTGAACTGAACCTAAACCTTAACTATGCTAGCCTGTTCACAGACTCTCTATTTTCTCTTCGAGTGCGCGTGATAAAAAAAAAAAAAAAAAAAAAAAAAAAAACCGCGGGGGATTTATTGACCGCCAGCGCAAGGGGAAGGCGAAAACAGTTCTTTATTTTTCTTTCTCGCACTCTGCGCTCGCTATCGCTTGCTTCGATCGCGCGCTCGCCAATGTTTTCGAAAAGAACGGAAATAAAAATAAGACAACATTTGTGTACAGGTTTGCGTTTACCGAAAGTTGATCACGAAATCAGCTAATGCAAAAGGACTAATAATTTCCAAACTTCACTTTGTGAAATGTTAATAAATAATAATAATAATAATAATAATAATAATAATAATACTAATAATAGTAATAATAAATATCCTCTCCCCTTTTGGGGCTTTTCAGCGATAATGAAACAAACAATTTAAATGCAACATAACATGATTAACAATCCCAACTGGCAGGAGGCGAACCAATTTGCTATTTTACAAGCATAGCCGAGGATTTAAACTCAAGACTACCAAGCGTGACAAATCCAGCTAGCGGCCAGGGCAGGACTTGAACTCAGGGCCTACGATATGCATGTACAAGTGAATAATAATTAAGCAATATAATTGAATTTGGCTTTCGTATGATGTGAAGAATTATGCAGATCTTGGAGGATGTTTTATTCTCTGATTATTTCGTCAACTGGCTACTTCCAAGTTTATTTGCAAGTTACCCATCTTTACTTAGCCACTGGGTAATTTAAATACGTTTCATTTACTTTTATAAAAGCAAACATATATCAGATATGGTTGGACTTAAGTCGCCAGAATGTGAATTTAAAGGAATGTTGAACTCTGTACAAGAGAGAATAAAGCATGTTTACGGAATTAGTATACTCGGTACTGCTTTAATAAAATCAACTCTATGACTTGTTCAAACTTCTAAAAACACAATTACGCCGCATATTTCGAAGTTAAACTCAATATCTACCTACCAATTATTAACGTTTCATTTGTAGACCTTGGAAAAGTATGATTTTTTTTATACTTCACTTTGAAGCAGGTGAAACATAATTCACGTACGTTGTGCCGTTCGCGATAGCCAAATTAGGTCATAAATGTCTTGAACCAGCAGCCACACTAAAATATGATCTCTTAAACAGCTGCATCACTGTACTCAGCGTTTGAATCATGAAGTTATTTAAATGTTATGCTTCTAAACACATTTAGCCGTAATAAAAGACGACAAAATTGTGAAGAACCAAAATGGCGGTCTCAAAGTGCCCTTGTTTGACCTTTAGCGCCACAATGTCATGTTTAGATGCAAAAAATCTCATTGGTTCCTAGGCATAAACTCATAGTACCTTCAACCTTATTGGCCCCTGAAACACACATCCGAACAGACTAAGCCACAAAGCCACAAAGATACATACGCTTAGACCACTGACTCATGAGTTATTTTTTTCATAATAGCTCAACAATTTAAAGCGTTTGATTCCAATAATTTTACTCTGTCTGCAATCGGTTCTCTTTCCAAAATGCGTAACCCACCAAAAAAAAAAAAAATTGTGTATACTTTAGTACTTTCTCATATATTCATCCATTTCCTTGTGAGAATCGGACTGGGTCACAACTTAAAAAAAAACAACAAACAAACAAACATTTTTTTTTAATTTTAGTAAGCCTTCAAGCGATTGCAGGCGGTAAGAAGTGTTGCTTCAGGCGGTAAATTTTACCGGTTACCGCCTGACAAGGAGAACACTATCACTTGGACCTACCACTGCATATTTTGGAATTTGCGACCACTGAAAATCACAACAAGTGTGAAATAGGCAAGTTTCGTATTCCCCGAAGGCCCTGGGACGAGAACCTTCCTAGGCTCGAGCTCCTTCATGGTTGCGATCGAGGGTAATGCGGTTCAACTTCTTGGCGAAAACAAAAACTAACATGAGCAAATTGCTGTGTCGCTGGAAAACGATACAAATCATGAAAATGATAAGATTTCAAAGCTCAAAATTTACCAGTAAGCTAAGGGGATATTTGTTTCAAACAACAAAACTGTGGAAAGAGCTGGTCGAACTAACAGAGAAATAAAAAAAAGCCATGAGTAAAGCCAAAAGAAGAAGTAAACTTAAGCATTAAAATGGTAAATTGTGTTAAAATGTTTAAATATTAGCTAATATTTGATTCCCTTTAATATATTGATTTAGCCATGACTAAAAGCGAAGCTCCCGTTAATAAATTCATAATTGAAATCAAACAATAAACTTGTAATCCACAGATCAAGGCACATTCATGTGACTTTTGATCCAAAAGCTAAGTGATTTTAGAGAAAAATAATTTGACAATACAAGAGTGAAACAAATTTTACATCGAGTTAATAGTCTTATTTGTACACCCAAAAATAGTAATCATGTTTGATCACAGTAGATTAGGCCTGGAAAACAAATAGACCTATTCGTGTATTGTATTTGAATTAGTTGTTGCATCATAATGTGGCATTCACCAGTCTCTCCAACATTGTTCCGTTTGAGAGACTACGGACAATTGGACAATCCCGAATTATAATTTTGGTGGCAGCCACTTTACACGTTGCATTCCTCTGTCTAAAAAGGAGGCCAAAACAAAAAATCAGGCCGGATTTTTGTGTTTGACAAGTTTACTGTACAAGTAAATCTTGGCGACGAATCTGGTGGCGTGTAAACCAGCCTTTTAAACATACTTATTCTCATCACGTCTCAGGTAAACAGTACTATAAGGCCCTTATTTATCATACAGACGTCGGACAGAATTTGTTCTTTTTTGCCCTATTATTTAAACCTATAATTCTGTAGCCTGCGTGGCAGGCGCAAAAAGGGGAGGAGGGGGGGGGGGGGGGGGGAGAGAAAATCACGCTAATAATTCTGCAGCTTTTCACAATTTTGCAGGACAAATTACACTCATTCAATATCCAGGACGATCAAAACACGCGCTTCCTTTGCACAACATATTATAGCATTGACCACGTTATAAAGCGTTTTCATGAAGAGAATTCGATAATGCCGACACTTTTCAGGTAGAAAAATCTGGTCCTATGTGATATGCAGGGTAATAATTATGGGCGTTTAGTGAAAACGATAAAAAAATTCCCAGAATCACCTTTTCGGCCAGCGGGACGGGTTCTCACTTTTGACACTTTTATCACTAAATAGAAAGAAATCTAATTTTGTCATTTTTAGACCAAGACAAAAAAAGTTAAATCACCAAGTCAACTTGAAAGTATTTGACCATCATAATGACTCGTTCATTTCTTTAGAATGCAAAAATTATGTTAAGTATCTAGGAGTGCTTATTGATGGAAATCTTCCTTGGAAATACCATATCGCCCACATCGCTTCAAATATAAGTAAAACAATTGGCATCATTGCCAGCCTTAGACACTTTGTACCCCTAAATACTTTACACCACATATACATATCTCTTATTCAGCCCTACGTATTGTATGGAATAGTCGCTTGGGGCCAAGCTGCTGAAACGTACAAAAACAAAATTCTTATTCTTCAAAAACGCGCCCTCCGCCTCATGTTCTTTGGTGACTACAATTCTCATGCTGTACCTTATTATTCCCTTAGATCTACTCTACTTTAAATCCGTTGCTATTCTAATGCATCATATATCTAACAGCTCAACACCTACTAACATATCTAACTTATTTGCTTCCCAATCTAATATTTAACAATTATTCGCCGAAGGCGAAGTTGATATTGTTGAATAATCCCCTCGACTTCGTCTCTGGGATTATTCAACAATATCAACTGAGCCTGAGGTGAATAATTGTTTTAGTATATTCGTACGAAGTGATCTCAACAGAATCAGAAAGAAAACCATTAAAAAACGATTAGTTTGATTGACAGGTGAATTCATTCGTGAACACGAAGCCGTAAACAGTGGATTGGCAAAAGTGAGATCTTTACAGTATCTTCAAACATGGCAAATGATAGTTTTAATCTTTTTGTATCGAGCTTTTTAAGCTTTAGCATCAACGGTTCATAAGAAAACGCCGAAAATTCAAATTACTTTCCAATTCTGAAAAGAAAAGTAGAGCTTTATATGTTTCTGTCAACTCACCGTGAATGAGAAAGTTTTCTTTGTCACTTCTTGCAAATGCTGTCAACAGAGGCTACGATCAAGGTGAGCGTTGTTTATCTCCAAAGTTCTTTGCCATGTTAACTTGCTGGCAAGTACAATTTTCGAAAATATTTGCCTTCCTCTTTTCTCCATAAATTAACTTCTATTTATAGGCAAAATTGGCCTTGCGAGAAAATCCCGAAATCACAAAACAGTGACAAAGCGACCTCGTTTTCCTCTGTAGTGGTAAACATCGCTTCGAGCGTACAAAATGTCAGCTACAGTAGACCACTTCACAATAAATCACGCTGTTTAAACACCATGAAGTATTTTCCTGCCTTCAAGTCATCAGCACTTGGATATTCGTGTATTTTCAAAAAGGCTTTACTATGAAACTTTGGCAAAACACCTAGTTCACGACAGCGATTTTGTTCTGCTTTATATTCACCGCCTAGCGCGTGAATATAAAGCCTAGCGCGTGAATATAACGTCATAGTCCGAGATAGCTAACCAATCAGGTTGCTTGAATTACCAAGATCACTGAGTGTGTATATACTAATCATTCATATAATACAAGATCATCTTCAAGAGGTGACTATTATGTTAAACTCTCAAGGTTAGACAAACAAACTTAGTCTTTTTCTAGATATGGGGTAAAAATCTGGAATAGTTTACCTTGTGAAATTAAATGCGTCAAATGTCCAAAAATAGCTTTAAAATCAATTTCCACGACACTTTACTCCGAATACTTTCAGAAGAAAATGATTATATTGATTTACACGACTAAATAACAAAAATTTCCGGAAAACTCGGCTTCTTATATTTGCAATGTACATGATTGTAAACTTAATTAAATCGAATTTATTTTTATTTATTTGTTTATTTATTTAACTACTCTGTTTCTCTAGTCTTTCTTGTGATCTGTCAGTATATATATTACATACGTGTAACCACTGCTCGCCTTGACAAGCTAATCTGCTAACTGCGGACAGTGGATATTGCTTTCTGTAAAATTTGCCGTAATTAATAAACAGTTAAACAGTTAGACAGGCACCAAATTTGCAGTGCAATTAATAGAGTTACCATTTACGCTTCAACATGAAAGAGAATTTGTTATGTTTAGGTTTTATTTGGCTTCATTTATAAAACTTTTATGGTTTTGTTATGTGTAATCTTTAAAAGCGAGTGATATTTACGCGCGGCGTTTTGAGTATTCCTGCATGTGATGTTTATGTTCGACTGAAAACAACCGGTGCAGCGATAAAAATTGCGAGAGGGACTACTAACAATCAATAAAATAAATTTAATTCGGTGAAACATATACAGAGACAATAATTTTCATTCACGAAGACCAGTATTGAGAGTAAAGTGTCTCTGAAAATCATGAGTCAGGTAAGCGTAAGGTTATTTATGTTTTAAGCCGGCTTCCCGGTGTTTCCTCTTTTTCAAGATGAACTCGAGGCAAGAAAATCGCTCAGAGCTTTCTGTTTACAGCCAAAATCATAACTAAATATTCTTCGGAACCTTTTCTTTGAATTTGCGGTCAAAAAAAATCTAAAGGCTTTTTAAACCTGATACTATTGTAGGTTAGATCATTGCTCGTTTATAAACTTAAGCCACATAAACCATGCGCTTGACTTCAGGAAACCGAAAAACAAAAACACGTCAAAGACAATAATTTCTCAGGCTTATCAGTCGAGGTACTGCTTCTGAAGGTCATCAAGTGTCCCAGAATCGCTTAAAACTTTTCAATCCTCTTACGCCTCAAGAAGGACCAAGTGAGTAGGCTCATTTTTGAAAACGATGCCATCCAAAATCGGATTTCCAATGACTTTGACAAGCGGTGCATTTGCCGACAGAAAGCGCAATAAACAAACTAGCCACGAATTATAGAACAATCTTGATAGCAGCTGTATTTAATGTTGTACACCAAGTAGAAAAAGACAGTTTAAAACAACACAAGATGAGACAAAACTCTGTCAGCTTCAGCTATCAGTACGCAAGTTTCCAGACGCTGCATACATTTTCCGCTTGAACTCACCTGTCCAATTTTGACCAATCAGAACATAAAAATTGGACGTAGAGCGTGATCAACGCGTTACAGTGAGAAAACTCAAAAGTGATTGCCTTCCCTGCATGTAAAAGCTGGTTGAATTTTCGCGTCCGAGGTCAGTTCGAAATCAAAATTTTAAAAGTGCGGCTCATGAACCCGACTTATTTCATGTGCATTTTAAAAAAATTGAACTTGAGCCTGCGATCATTTGAAAAGTAGTAACTTGTCAGCAGATAGTTTAAAAAACACTCGAACTCAGTGGGTCGATACTTGAGCCCGCAATACGGTCAGCGGAGGTCTGATTTTGAAAGCTGTCAATCTAAATGTACTCATACGGATGGCTTACATGACTGAAAGACTAGTCAAGTTGTGCAAGATCTATTGTCACATTTGAAATCGGCTTACATGAAGTGTGTGTACGGGTGGGCGGGCGGTAGGGCGTACGCTACGTCACAACCAAATTTTCTCCGATGGATAGTTTACCAAATTTTGTTACCCATGGTGCTCCGCTGCGCGCGAGAGAGCTCCGCTATAATTTTCAAAATTATTATTCTGTCTTACTCGTCTGTATATCTGTAAAACGAAGTTTAAACTGCTTAGAATTATCATCAATATAAAAGTCTGTTTCAACTTCAAATCGAGTGAAAATAGTTCAAGGAATGTATGCAGAACTTTAGCCCCGTCGTGATAGATATTTATCCACCGAAAATACTAGTTCGGTTTATCTGCAGCTTTGTTAAAAAATGTCAACTGAAAAGTAGGTGTTTTAACTTTACTGCATCTTTTTGACAACTACCTCCATTTCAATGAAACGTACCCTTAAAGAAGTTAGAACGATCACTAAAAGTTAACATTAAAATGGCTTCAGGCACCTGCTTCAGGGTTTTACAATGTTTTGAGGATTTTGAGACCATCCTCCTATTTTTATTGAACTCGCTCACCAACTCACTCTTTCGGTCAATTTCTGTTTACGCTGGTTGTTTTTCTCGGTGACGATCGAAGAGCTGATTTTCCTTTTGCTGTTCGAAACAATGATTTCTCAAGCCGGCAAGTGAGTTTGGAGCCCACCAAAACCTTAAACCTTTAAGACTTTCCTCGTTTTCCGGCAACCCAGCCTCAGTTTACTCATGCTTGTTTGTCTTCTTGCCAAAAGTGACCCGCATTAGCCTCTCTTTCGCGCGAAAACAAGCTCTCTTCCTAGGCCGCTCGGGAATACGAAACTTACCTATTTCCGTGGCAGGTCGGAGTGGCTGTAGACTTCTGTACAAATATTTAAAAAGTTAAGGGGGGGGGGGGGGGGGGACAAACGCTGCCAAAAATTTTGGCCATTTTTCCAGCATGCAATGCGGTCGTGATGTTGAAAATCAAAGCGAGGCCAGGATGAGCTAGAACAAAAGTGTGTAGCTTGGCCATTAAACAAATAAAAACAAAAAAGCTACTTCTAAGCTAGAACAAGGACTGAATTTTACTGTGAATGTTGACTTTTGGTTTTGCAATGATGATTTCTGTACATAAAAATCCTGAAGGCAAAAAAACGCGATTTTTGTCGTTTTACCATGACGCTAAAAACGGTCATTTTTGTTTATGTCCAAATTCAAAAGGTGGTATTCTGCAAAAAGCGCTGACTTTTTGCATTTTTTGGATGTCCGGCCAATTTGAGGGGCATTCTACTCCATGTTCACAACTGACAGTTAAGACAATGTTGGCGCGATGGAGAAAGTTGCAATCAGGGCTGCCATTGATTTTTAGAACAGCTGCAACAGGTGTTACGGGTTACGGCTCCGTAATGACAGCTCTGGTAATGTTTTGAAGCAGTGTACTATTGTACGGCCAGTTTGGGCTGGCAAGGCCGTCAAGGGGTTAAATCTCTCTACAACATCTATCTCCTTACAATGGCCACTTTCTTCTGTCCCCAAGGTGGCCATAGAGGAGAAGTTTAGCTGTATACCGGTAATAAATTGTTGCTGTCCACCCCACCAATAATATGTCAGTGGGCTCATTTTTGCTCGGAGGCCCGTTTGAAAAAAAAACAGTCGTTGTTTGATGATTCTTTTTTTTTTTTGACAGTGGCACCAGTCATAGTTGAACCTAAGGAAGACGACACACCTCTTTCACTCAAGATTGGTGATCCACTGAACATAAGCTGTGTGGCGAAAGGGAACCCTGCTCCTAATGTCACATGGTTAAATAATAACACAGGAAAAGCAGTCTCACCAGCTTCAACAAACTCCCAGCGATTGATCATTAACTCGATAGAAGACAAGGATTTTGGTTTCTACACCTGCATTGCCAGTAGTAAATTGAATTATACAATGGTTTCTGTTGAGATCAAGAAAGGTAAATTTACTTCACAAGTTGATACATAGTTCATGGTTATCTCTGAGGGCTGGAGGCCAGGGTTTACTCCGCCTTTCACAAGTATGATCCCCAGCTACTTTCAAAGGAAACATAAGAAAAATGGAATGAAAAGAACTTCTTAGATGTTCAATTCCCTCCCTTTTTTATAAGGGTAATTGGACAGTCCCGAAATATAATTTTCTGCTATAAAGGCTGTTAAGACACGTTATAACTTATTGGTTTTATCTTTCTGTCTAAAGGGAAGGCCAAAATGAAAAATCAGGCTGGATTTTTTTGTGTGTGTGGCTCGATACGAGTTTACTTTACAAATCTGGTATCGCGTAAAGCAGCCTTTTTTCATCACCTCTGACATAAACAGAACTATCAGGCGTTGTTTGTTTATCGTTCAGACCTCGGACAGAGATGATGTAATTTTTTGCCCTACTTTACTAATAATTCTGCAGTTTTTCACAGAATATAATCTTAAAAGACAAATTGCACTCATTCAATAATCAGGACGATCGAAGCACGCGCTTCCCTGGCACAACCATTAACAAAAATGACAACAACATAAAATTCTAATTACATAAACAAGTAAAAAGCAACGATACAATGTTCCGATATTTCGGCGACATCATGACGCCATTATCAAGGAATAGAAATATAAAAATGCGAGTTCAAAAGGAGTTAAAGTACTTTATAAAATTTGCATGAATGGAAGACCTTAGCACGGATTGAATCCGTTTGCACGTTCAAAGGCGGTCTTAATTGTTTTATGTAAAGAACCTCATTAACGAGGCACTCAAATTTGTTCTTGCATTTTTTCAACACTCTAAAGCAGCTGAGAAGGTCCTCAGAGACCGCAACCGCGTGGGATTTATCGTATTTTTTGCGCACGGGAGATGATTTACTTTTGTGGCCATCCACGCGTGTAAAATATGCCCACGCGTATAACCAACATAGGTACCTGTATCACACAGATTACATTGAAAGTGGTAAACTACGCAATGTTGATTAACCACTTGCGGTTTCGTCTCACATTCGTGGAGGTCCTGGCCAATTTTCTTACTCACAAATACTGGTTGAACTGTAGTATGGGGCTTAAGACTTCGCTCTTTCAACTGAGTCTTAACAAAGTTGGCCGAATCCTGCTCCTTAAAGGGTATAACTACCCAAGTCACGTCACAACTCGTCATTTCCGCCGAGGCCTGCGATGGCTGTGGGTCAGCAACCCTCGAGCAAACAAAACTGTTACTGGTGGAGTTGATAAGGTGTTGAGGGTACTTCATACGTGAAAACAGAGACTTCAAGCACTCACACTTCTCCGAATAATAAAACCATGTCGAGGACAAACGGTACGCACGATCAAGGGTCAGCTGCTGTCATGGCGGCTGGATGTGTTTTCCTGAGCTGCGTTCTTTACATTGTATTTCTGCTTTCTTATGTCTGCTCGCCGCGTCCAAACGATTCACTACACCATCTTAAGGAAGAAGGATTGAAGTCATCTGACTACTTTTTGCACAGTTATTCACGGTTTTCGCGATAGTGTGGTCACTCTTCTGAGAAATTGAGTCAACTTCTGCCGCCATCTTTGATATCTTGCACACCGTCGCACTAGACGTTTCTAGCCTCAAGTTTGGCGTACTATCCCAACTCAGTTGCTGGGTTCCGCCTGATACGGCTTCTCTCTTGTGGCGACATTTCCCCCAATCCTGGTCCAGCTCCTAACTGTAATAAAAACTTACGTTCAGTCTTCCAAAGGAGTGTCGCACATAACCACCGAGCGATTCAATGTTTGCCTCTGTTGGTGTCACATCAAATGTGGTAAAGTAACACATGCTGAATACACCAAACTTGCCTTTTTCACTGTCAGCTTCCCATGGAGCTGCCCTGCGTGTGTTACAACTTCAAAGAACCTGCCTTTTTTCTGATACTAGAAATCCCAGCTCCGATTTGGATCTTTCTTCAGACGCTCACACCAGTATTGTGAATGAATCCTCGGATAACATTAACATCGTCCATGTCCAAAAAACACCATCACCAAACAGCAGCCTGTCTACCTGTCAGCTCCCAGCTCTCCCTTCCCATACCAAGGTATCTTCTGGCTTAAAGGGGATGATCATCAATTGCAACGGCCTCAAGGGTCCATCTCGTTTCTCTGAATTTCTTCATGACTTTCACAAACCTGATATCATCCTCGGCTGTGAATCAAAGGTTAACTACGAAGTGCCAACCTATTCAGTCTTCCCGCCCACCTATTCCGTGTTCAGAAAGGACCGAAATCGTAATGGGGGAGCTGTGTTCCAGGCGATTAAGTCCGAAATTGTTTGCGAGGAAATACCTAACTATGGAAAAGATTGCGAAATCCTCTGGTCATCAGTTAAGATCGGTAACTGTTAAACTCTCCACCTAGCATCTTGTTACAATTCTCCACAAGATGTTTTGGAACAATTTTCAGATTCCTTTTATTGTGTCTTAGAATCCTCTAGTCATCACCCTAACATAATAGCGGCAGGAGACTTAAGCCTTGGAGATATTGACTGGTCCGAGGTCCCATTTGCTAACAACTCAGTTACCTCCGTCGGCTCTACACAATAGGCTGCTTCGTATTACAGAGGACTTCTCGCTCACGCAGCATGTGAAATGCGTTACTTGTCCAACATCTGGAAAAACTTTGGATTTATTATTTTCGTCTTACCCAAACGTTATCTCTGATGTCTATACTATACCTGGGATGAGTGATCATCTGGCAATGCTTTTTCAAATAGATGTTAAAGCTTCAAGATCATTTAAGCCTCCACACAAGATTTTCGACTACGAAAGAGAAGATTTTGATGGCTTAAAGAAGTCCATGTCCGATTCTGCAGAGAACTTCCTTGCTTCAGCTCCAAAAAACTTTGCTGTAGAAGATAACTGGTCCCTCTTTAAAACTACACTTACAAAGGCCATGGTTAATTACATTCCTCAAAGATGTTCTTCCATGAAATACAAGCTCCCTTGGATAACCCCTGAAATCAAACGTCAAATGAGAAAGAAAGATCGTTTGCATAAGAAAGCTCTCCGCTACCAGAATCCAGACCATTGGGTGGCGTTTAAGAAACAACGGAACCTCGTTTCAAGGATTGTTAAAGAATCTCGTAGTGATTACTTGAACAATGTTATCGAGGCAAGCCTTCAGGAGAACCTCCCCAAAATTTTGGTCTTATGTCAGATGTTGTAAATCAGAGGACATTGGTATACCCCCTCTGCGATATGGCAATAACCTGCGCACTTATGTTAAAAACAAAGCAGAGGCACTTAATTCATATTTCTACTCAGTATTTACTCAAGAGAAACTACCAATCCCTACTAAACCTACCTCCCCGTAGAACCTAATTTCTGACATCGACATCTCAGCTCATTAAGTACATAGACAACTTCTTCAATTAAGCCGAAGGAAAGCTTGTGGTGCGGATGAAATTCCAGCCCGTGCTCTTAAAGAACTGGCCCCATCTATTGCACCTTGGCTTAGTTCTATATTCCAGCAGTACTATGACACAGGCGCAGTACCCTCTGACTGGACTAAAGCCCTGTTACAGCTATTCATAAAAAGGATTCAAAGTCAAACCCTGCTAATTATCGCCCTATTTCTCTTACGTCCTTATGTTGTAAGATTATGGAACACATTATTTTGAGTCACATTGCAAAACACTTGGCGGCAAACAATATCCTGATCGATCAGCAACATGGATTTAGACACCGCTTCTCGTGTGAAACTCAACTTATTTCGGCAATCAATGACTGGGCTAAATGCATCAACTCGTGCTCACAAACTGACGTAATCCTTCTTGACTTCAGCAAAGCCTTTGACTCTGTACTTCATCAGCGTTTACTATTGAAATTTGATTATTATGTAATATGTGGAAAGACTGCGACATGGATTAAGGCCTTCTAGGACAATCGCTCCCAAGTGGTGTCTGTAAATGGCACTCACTTCAGCCCTCGGCCTGTACCTTCTGGTGTACCCCAAGGCTCAGTACTCGGTCCTATTTTATTCTTACTATATATTGACGATATTGCTGATCAAATCCAGTCAACAATGTGTCCCTTTGCAGATGACCGCATTGTGTATAGAGAAATTAAGAATACTTGTGATCATGCACTGCTCCAGCAGGACTTAGCCAGCTTACGTGAATGGGCTGACACCTGGCAACTTAACTTTAATATCACCTAATGTTATTATTTAGGGATTGCTAATGAGGTTGTTCCCTTTTCCTATACTTGTCTCATGAATGATATTTTTATTGCTTAATTAGCCTCCACCAAATATCTTGGAGTAATTACTATAATTCATAATCTTAATTGGAATTAACATTGTGATCATATTTATAGTAAGGCTAATAGCACATTGGTCTTCTGAGAAGGGTGTTGTCGGATTGTCCCACGGATGTCAAATCCAAGGCATACACTACCCTTGTGCGTCTCAACTAGAGTATGCTTGCTCTGTGTGGAACCCGTATACTAAACGGAATATTCACCAAATCGAACTAGTTCAGCATAGAGACACAAGGTTCGGTTTTAGAAACTACTCAAAGTTTAGTCATGTTACTCCCATGTTCAAACAGCTTAGTTGGGACACTCTTGAACAACGCAGACTTTCGTACCAATTATCGATGTTTTATAAAATCCAACAAGGTGTAGTTGGTATCTCCCTTCCATCTGAAGTATGTTGTGCACTAACAAGGGCTTCTCCAGCCCCCAATGCATTCCTTTTCCGTCATATTCAATCCAGTTGTAACGTCTATAAATATCTGTTCTACCCAAGTTCAATAGTAGCCTGGAATAAGTTACCTGTAACTACTGATATTTTTCCCTTCACTAATGGTATAATGCCCACAATAAGTTCCATGATTAGGTTATTGTAATATTAAATTTTAGTGTAGATAGAATCTTGTAAATAGTAATTTTATATTGTAGATGTCTATTTTAGACTTGACATGTAAATTTTTCTTTTATCCATAATTATTGTTTATTTATTTATTTATTTTTATCTCCTTGCATAGTGTACACTGTTTTAGGAGCATCCCTATTAAAGTATTAAAGCATAGTTGTTAATAAGCTTCGTTTGTAACGGTTGTCAACATGACCATGGTAGTGGAAAAGTAGACCAGTATTGGTGGGCTTCACGTACAACTTATTCTCAATCTGGGGCGCTCGATTGATAAGCTCTCTACCGAGGAAGGGAAGCATCCCATCCTTTTCAGTCTCCATTATAAAAGCGACAGCAGAATTAATGGGCCTGGTTGGGGGTGTTTAAGAAATACGTAGCTGTAATTAGGTCGGATTACCGTGAGGGTGTCATCAACATATTGCGGTAAAAAACCAGGCAGATTGCCTTAGAACTCTAATTTTTCTTCCAATGATGACATAAACACGTTCGCTAGAGGAGGTCCGAGGGGGGGGGGAGGGGGGTAGGGGGGCATAGCATTTTAATTTCTATTCCTTGATAATGGCGTCATGATGTCGCCGAAACGTCGGAACGTTGTCTCGTTGCTTTTAACAACAACAACAAAAAAAACCTTCTTAAATAGTGGGGCCCTATTTAGAGAATTCGCTATCAGACGGGACTTTTCAGTCAGGTCAATCGGCAATTTTGTAGTATGCAGGCCCGGGCAATAATGGGCTTTGAGTAAAAACTTTCGAAAAAAATATTATTTTAATTCAATTTCCAAAATCGCCCGTCCGGCCAGCCACTGAATTTGCCAGGCGCCAAACTTGTAGTGCGAGCTATCGGTATTTGAATGAACAGTACCCGGCGGCGATAGAGTTATGCTTCAAAATAAGAAAAAGGTATTTATTTAAAAAATCGAACACACCTAGTAGGAAGAGGTCTTAGAATCACTTTCGTTTGCATTTTACTACTAAAACACAATAATCTTAAAAACCAGTTGATACACCCGGCATTTTGAGTACTCCTACGTGCAATGTTCATGTACGACTGAAAACAACCGGAAAAGCAATAAGAAAGAGATCTTGACAAACAATCAACAGAAGAATAATGAAATGGACAAGTTTTGTTCTCGAAGACAAGCATTGAGATTGACGTGACCTCTCAGATTTAAGCTAAAGTTTTAAGCCGGCTTCGTCGTGTTCAGTGCTATTTTTCAAGATGAACTCGAGGCAAGAATATTGCTCAAAGCTTTCTTTTTACAACCAATAGTATAACTAAATATTCTTCAGAACCTTTCCTTTCTAGTCACGGTCAGAAAATGTCTAAAGCCTTTTTAAGTTCTGTACTACGTCAGATCATTACATCAAATGTTACAAACGTGCGTACGTAAAGCGACGGCATAAACAACGCTCCACTTCATGAAACCAGAAAAAAAAAAACAAACAAACAAACAAGCGCATCGAAACGTGACTTGCGGTTTAAATTCCAACATGGGATCGATTGCGAAAGCCATGAAAGATGCTCTTGAGGCCACGGCTATTCTGAATTGCGTGACTATCAAAGGAAAACATTACCGACACATTTTTCGTCACCTAAAACGAAATCACCTAAAATCATTGTTAGAGACAACTTGGCGAGGTTCAGTTGGATCCACCTGCAGGCCAGTAAGGGTTTATGATGGTAGTGTTGTGAATCCACTTGGTTCGCACACATTTTTAGTCAGCCGAAACAGTGGCCCTAAATGCAAGATAAAATTTGACATCCTGGAGAATGCGCCGTGGCCAATCATAGATGGTGGAACATGCATTGACCAAGGTTGGATATCCTTAGGAGCGGAAGCTTCTGTTCACTCATTAAATACCGACCTTAATAAAACCTGGACGGCGACCAAGAGGACGGCGTACCAGGCCCAGGAGAGGTGGAACTAGAACAGCGTCTTTTTGGCGCGAAAATATAAACTTAAGCAAGCAGAGGTCGCGACGTTCAGACTTACGTTGCCTAAAAAAAAAAAGAAAACCAGGTAAAACAATAACTTCTGATTGTGGGTTGGATTCTGCTTCGCCATGACGTCTTTCAGAGATGCCAGGGATTTGTTACTTCGGCGGAGCGAAGTAAAGGATGCGCGACGCTCAGGAATGTATCAAAGTTGACTTTTTTTGACAAGATTGGGCACGCAAAGTCTGTCTTTAAGTTTTCGATGTTTATGTGTTGGCGGATGCTGTGTTTAAAGCTCTGTACAGGCTATGTTCCTTTGGTATTAAACTTCCTTGTGTTAATCCGACATCCCTGCGTCCTGAAAGTCAGTGAATAATTATCCTCAAGACATTCGAACTCGTAACATTGAATTTTAGCCAGTTCCATGCTTAACGTAATTGACGCCTTACCCATGCCTTACACTTCTTTAATCAGTACATGAGACTGCTATGCTATTTTTGAAGCCTGATGTGACTAACAAAAATAGAGAATTCTTTTTTCACTATTTGTTTTGTTAGACTTGTTATTCATCGCTAGTAACCTCATATTTGACTTAGGTCTAAACGTTTAGACCCAAGTCAAATTTAGAAGGATTTGTATGGAGTCATCAGACCATAACTGGGCTAATATCTCAGGGACAATTTGTCCCGAAATGCTAGTTTTTGGCAAGTAGGCCTCTTGGATGTTGCTCTTTTCAGAATATCCTGACAAATCCCATAATTTCACAAATTAACACCTTACTCTTACCATATTTCATTTCTTACTATTCATCCGCATTTACAATAAATCAGTTCCAGAACCACGACGCCGAAGTGTACACTCCGTAGCGTCTTGTCAACAACTTCTTTGTTCGATAACGTGATTTCAGAAGACGAATATCTAATCCCTATGACCTAAACAGTCCCAAAAACCTCCACTTGCCGTATGACGAATTCAAGAGATTTGACTTGGATGAGATGGAGGATTCAGAGTGTGTTGCTAAGTTCAGAGTCCACAAACAGAGCCTACCTGCTCTAGCCGAGGCCCTCAAGATTTCCGGGGTATTCAGGTGCCGACGACGTTCAATCATCGATAGTATGGAAGGACTGTGCATGCTTCTTTGGAGACTTACATACCCATGTCGATATTCGTACATGATGGCGAGCTTTGGCAGACACGCGCCGGTTCTGAGCATGATAACGAATGAAGTGCTAGATTTTATTTATACCAACCACAGCCACCGAATCTTGCAGTGGAATCCCGCTATTTTAAAGCCAGTAAAACTAGAAAAATATGCAAATGCCATCCAGATAAAGGGAGGTGCCCTTGATAATTGTTTTGGGTTTATCGATGGCACTGTTAGGCCAATCAGCCGACCAGGAAAAACTCAACGCATCGTCTATGACGGGAACAAACGTGTGCATGCACTGAAGTTTCAGTATCTTGCGCCACCAAATGGCCTAATTGCCAATATGTATGGACCTGTAGGTTAGTATGTTAATGAAATCCTGCCTGAAATCTATACCGATGAATGTTTGCACTTCTATTCTGTGATCTGCTTAGGGCGGATTTAGGGTCTAGCTAAGTGGACCGCTGCCACACCTTCATGTATGAAATTTTGTATTATTTTTAACGAATTCTAGGTAAAATTAATAGGACCTTTATAGTTGCCAAGAGCTCCACCCCTTTTTGAATTTTCTGGGTCCGCCCCTGATTTGTATTGGAAAGAACAGCTTGAGGTGGTCCAATTTTACATTTATCGACTCTCCCGCTTGTTGTTTGTTCGTTTGTCACGTGTTTGTTTGTTTGTTTTTGTTTTTCACTTTTTCTTTAGAAGGCCGAAAACATGACTCGGGGGTGCTGGCAGATTTTGGATTACTTCATCACCTTCAGCTACACGATACATCACCCTGGGGGCGACCCATGTGAATCTTGGGGATCTGGCATATCCTTCAAGGGAGTAACTTCAAGGGCCGTCCAAAAATGCTGTTTTGACACCAGCGATGCAAGCATTCAACACCTCTATGAGTCACGTTAGAATTGCGGTGGAGGGGACACATGAAACTATTTAAGTTTATAGATTACAAGAAAAACCTCAAAATTGGCCTCAGCCGTGTGGAGAATGTGTCTTGTTTGCGCCTTACTAAGAAATGCACTGACATGTCTTTATGGCAACACTACATCAGATATATATATATATATATATATATATATATATATATATATATTTTTTTTTTTTTTTTTTTTTTTTTTAATCTGGAGCCTCCAAAATTACAAGAGTACTTTATCTGAATGTTTTCAGGAACATTTTTACTCTAAAATCACAAAAAGCATATCTCTGAGAATTCGTGTCTGAACAGCCAGAACTATTCATCTGCATGAAAAGTTAAATAAAGCGTAACTTAAGTGTAACTAACAAAAACAAGTTTACAAGATAGGATAATACATGAAAAAATCCCAGGTCAAAAAAATACACAGATTGTTTATTTGTTTACCAACTTAGACATAAGAGTCATCATTGAATTATTTTGTTGCTGAATGATTCGAATCATCATGTTCTTCCTGTCTCATGCGTATCTATTCTTAGCGTATTTGATAATCCCTTTCAGATTTTCCACGGAGGAATTGTACAGTTCCCCGAATCTTCGTCGTGCTTTCTTGGGCTTGACAAGGCCTTCTTCGGTGTTGTTACCCTTGTTCGTTGCGCTCAATTTTTCAGTCGCTTTAAGTCTTACTTCTTCCGCACTAGCTGTGTCCATCTCAACCTTTCTCTTTTTGTTCTCCGATCCAGTAACCTGCTCCTCCTCTGCAGCCTCCCATTTCTTAAAAATCTCCTCCATTGCCTCGATGGAGTAGAAGTAATTGCAGATGACATCTTATGCTATGGCAGCAGAGAATCTATGGAAGAAGCTTTAGCAGATCACGAGAACTTGCTTAAGCGCTTAAGCGCGCACGCAGTGCTATCCTGATATTTAACAAGAACAAGTTGAGGTTGAATTTGGGCTAAGTAACTTACGTGGGACAGTGGTTCACGTCCGAAGGACTGAAGTCTGATCTCATGAAAGTAGAAGGGATTGCAATGCCTCGACCAGATGATAAGAGAGCAGACTAACGTCTTCTGAGATGTGCTAATTATTTGTCCAGGTTCATGTCACAAATCTCTAAAGTGTCTGAACCACTACGCAAGTTAACTGAGAAGAATGTCATGCTCACTTGGGACAGCTCACAGGAAGAAGCTTTCCAAGCAATCAAAAACATGATCAGCTCTGCGTTCCTGTTAAAATATTATGATGAGGCCATTGAAACCACTATCCAATGTGACGCTAAGGGTCCGGTTTGGGAGCAACTCTGCTATCTGTTAACCGCCGCCTGGTTAGCTCAGTTGGGAGAGCACCGGTCTGCTGAGCGGGAGGTCGTGGGCTCAAACCCTGGCCAGACCAACACACAGGGTCTTAAAATAACTGAGGAGAAAGTGCTGCCTTTACAATAACATCTATAAACGGTTAGATCTACTAGTATTCTCGGATAAGGACGAAAAACCGTAGGTCCCGTCTCACAGCACTTTCACTGATTTGTTCTTGTGGGACGTAAAATAACCCACACCACCGTTCGAAAAGAGTAGGGGACGTAGACCCCGGTGATGTGGTCAACCTCTCCTGGGCTGGGTGGATTATCTATAAGGACACACTTAAATTGGAGCCCCGCTCTGTTGTATGTTCCGCACCATATGGTGGAAGTGGTTAAATAAACGCTGCAAGATGGACAGCCGGTTGCATTAATTTGCATCACGGTCCTTGAGCTCTGTCGAACGCCAGTATGCTCAAATAGAAAAGTAATGCTTGGCGATTGTATTCGCTTGCAGTCCTTTCAATCAGTACCTACATGGAAGAGAACTTGCAACTGTGGGAACAGACCATAAGCCATTGGTGCCCATTTTTCAGAAGTCTATTCATTCAGCGCCTAAAAGGCTACAGAGAATGCTCCTGCATCTGCAAAGATACATTACAATCTGAATGTGAAGTATCTTTCTGGTTCTTAAATGTACATAGCAGACATGCTCAGCAGAGCTTATCTCCAAGCTGACCGTGTAAGAAAACACCAGAGTACCAAATCTTCCAACTCAAGCAAGAACAGCAGCTGTTTTAAGAAATTGCTAGCATCAATCAAGTTCATTACATGCGCGTATCTGAGGGTACTCATCAGCAGATTAAGCGATGCACTCTTGCGGACTCCATTTTGCAGACTCTAATAAACACTGTTACAACAGGATGGCCAGTCTCAAAAGAAGATGTTCCAACTTGCATTCGAGAATATTGGAACTACAAAGATGGTTAACAGTGGAAGACGGAGTATTGTACAAAGGAATGAAGGTCATTATTCCCATTCCAATGAGACCTCAAATGATATTACCAGAGTCCATTCTAGTCACTTAGGACCTGATGCCTGTGTACGTCGAGCACGTGATGTGTTATTTTGCCTAAGTATAGCAAGCCAAATCAAGAAACGAGTTCAAAACTGTGAAGTTTGCAATTACTATCTAGCCAGACAACAGACGGAACCGTTAATGACGCATACGATTCCAAATACTCCATGGTCAAAGGCTGGTCAGGATTTCTTCACCTATGGAATTGAGACCTTCCAAGTGACTGTTGACTACTACAGTAATAACTTTGAACTAGATTTAATGTAAGTTGCAGCTACAGAGTCTGTGATCAAGGCAGCAAACTCACACTTTGCCCGGCATGGTATTGCAGACATGATTACAGACAATGGTCCCCAATATGCAAGCGATCAGTCAGCCTCTTTCACACGAGATGGGAATTTCAGCACACTACCTGTTCGCCACTACACATTCAGAGCAACGGCAAAGCAGAATCAGCCGTTGAGATCGCCAAAAATCTGGTTAAGAAGGCTAAGCGAGAAAACAAAGATCTTTAAATGGCCCTGCTGGAATGGCGAAGGCACCCGACATTGCCAATTGAAATCCACCTCAAAAGCTCATGTCAAGACGAACACGGACCACCATTACAACCGCTGAAGCGTTACTGAAACCTGAAGTTGTCTTAAGGTGTACATGACAACATTAAACGTAAGAGGCAGCAGACCAAAGCTACTTACGACAAGAGCGCAAGACCATTTCCACAGCTTCAAATTGGAGAAACAGTACGTCTTCAGCCAGTAGACCCCAAAGCTCCATGGGAAAAAGGCTCGTGTGTGGCAAAAGTCGGCCCATGTTCTACCTGATTGAAACAGATGACGGAAACCTATACAGACGTAATCGGAAGTTTATCCGCAAAGATCCTAGTCAAGGACATCAGAAGCCCATCATCACCGATAGCAGCTCCACCAATTAGACCTCACCTTTACCAAAGCCAGCAGATGTCAACCCTGAACCTACAGCGAAAGAAGAAAGGAAATCGCAGCAACCTCAGCCTCTCGTTACAAGAAGTGGCAGAGTCAGCGTTCGCAGATTAAGATTCGCAGACTACGTTTAACAGACGATTTATTAACTGAAGTTTGACATTAACTTTAGTTGTTTGTTGAGTTTTAGTTTTACTTCAAGGATCTGGTCAACATATAGCAGAAAGATATTTAAGTGCGTGTTCTAAAGGCAAGATAATTTCTAAATTCAAGTCGCTGATTTAAGTGAGATCGTTTGTTACTGTAAAAGGGGAAATGTTACATGACGTAGTTTTTGGAGTCTTCCCATGAGTCCTTGTGTGATTAAACTAAAGAACGCAAGGCTTCGTTTCATACAAGTTTTCTCTGCAGTAAATTCCTCACTTGAAGGCCGAATAACACTTAAATTACTACAACCAGTTGCAAAAGTACTTGAGACACTGTACCATACTTTGGTACAAGTGGCCCTCCACGATCTTGTGCTTATGATCCCCCCTCCACCCCTTGTCAAAGTTTCTAGCAATACAAGATTATGCTCAAAACTTGGAGGAACAACTTTGAGTGGGAGGGAGGAGGGAGGTGAGTGTTATATCTCACAGACCTGTGACTAGCAGCGATTTGAAGCATGAGAAGGTTGTTTTTTCGTGAGTGTCTCAACGTTTTTGCAACTGGTTGTACCAACATTTCTCGAATGGATAGAACTAAATTTTCCTAGCCATGGGGCTACGCTATAACATACTCGTCCCACCGACGGGCTGACTCCTGACTCCGTTTCCCTTCCCCAGAGTCTGTACGGTCGGCGTTCGGTCGTACGCTAACGTCATAACCTATTTTTTCTCGGATGGATAGATTACCAAATTTTCTCAGAGATGTCTTTTTTTTTCTGTGTGAGCTCCTTGTTTGTATTGTCCCAGTGCGCCCCTTGCTATCCAGCATGGCAGATGTGTACCACGTGAACGGCTAGCTGCAAAGGGCCTATTGAATTATTTACCAATTAATGAACGAGGCTGAGTAGGATATGAAGGATTAAGCAGATCGAGGACGAAGGTCGAGCTGGATAACACCCTCCGAGAGCTGCTTAATTCCTTATATCCTACGAAAGCCGAATTCATAGATTTCTTTATTATTCATTCAAAATAAGTCCTAGTTTAAAAACATAGCTAAAACATGTACATGCTTACCTGCATCAATGTTAAGTTCATCTTCGATAGTGTATGTTTGGGTTTGTCCAGCTCTGCAAATATTCTTCAAATAGCAGATGCCGCCCTCCGAGTTGTCTTCTTGCTGCTTTCGCAGTGTTTTTTCCTATCATTTCGCCTAGGTCCAGCTGCAGTTCTTACTCTTGAAACGAGTGAAATGTCCGCCATTTTTTTTTCACAACCAAAACAAGCCAAACTCGTCTCCAGGTCTTCTCGGTAAAGATGCCTTAACCTGCAGCGGGCTGCATTTTTGACGTCATTTCCTTGTTAAACACAAAATTCTTCCAAATTTGGTCATCAGTAATTGGTTATGGTGAATTATGCGTGTGCTTTTAGCCAATAAGAATTGAGGAAATATTATGAATGAATAATAATGTAATTTAACTGAAGCAATAAGCGATATTGTCTTTGAATATTCTCTAGTGTCAACCAGCTCCAACCCAAATCTATCTCCAATAGAAGTTCTTAGTAAGGAAGCCACCGTTGCCCTTTCTGTTGTTGGAGCAATCCTGTTCCTCTGCATTGTCCTTGGGTTCGCCTTCTTTTGCTTTATACGCCATCAGCAGAAGCAGATTAAGGAGTATCGCAATCAGCTTTTTCCAGTATACACTGGAAAACACCAGGTAAAATACCATGTAAAACGAGCTTAAATTGAAGCTACTACATAACAACCAGTGCCTGCTTGGATGCTGCAACCTATGATGATGAAGTTTATTTAAGTCTCATGTCCTATAGCTCAGGCTCAGTGCCTTACTTATTGGGGAGACTTATTATTTGGCTGAAAATGATGTTTGTTGGACTGCGAAAATTTCATCCCCCCCCCCCCCCGCCCCCATTCAAAGAAGATCATATTCAACACCTACAATGACAACTTTGAACTCGTACAAACGGAGGAATGGGATTCCTTTTACTAGTGAAAATTTTGTCTCCGGGGAGCGATCAAATTAGGAAAGGAGTTTTATAAGCAAAAGTCTCTCAACCTTTGTTCAACCGGTTGTATCAATTAATGCTAGGAAGTTTAAGCGGCAACCATGACGGCGGAAATGATATGAATTTGCGATCTTTCAAACTTCATCTCCTTTGATATGTGAAATGTAGGTGACTTTACGTGGCCTGGAGTAATTGAATTTCTATGGACAGCCAAGCTAAAAAAGGGAATAAAAAATTTATCGTCAGTGCCGGTTAACGTCCTTCGTAAAACGCGCATTGGGACTAATTTTTCACGTCGTAGTAGTGCAATTAAGTTTGATGGACCGTGCAGAGTTTTCGTTTTTGGTTGTTAATCCAGCAGCTGTTTTTACCTTCTCGTTACCATTGCCTACTCTCTTTTGCTTTTGATCTTTATTAACCTTTCGGAAGTGCAGGGTGGCTCTCCCTATGGCCACTTTACATTCGTGTAAACTCTCATGGCGGTGGATTCTTTTAAGACTGAATTTATATTATTCATTCATCAGCATCTGAGTTGCTTGTTCGAGGACAGTGGACAGTCATAA
>NC_133209.1:24383694-24413694 GCF_958299795.1 Porites lutea | reverse complement strand
CGGCTCCAACGAACGGCGACCAGACAGATCTAGAAGATACTGCAGTTATTAAGGAAGAGGCAGGCCCCCTAGACTATGCAATATCGGAAGAAGAAATTGATTTCGCAATCAAAAAAACTGAAATTAAAGAAAGCCCCAGGCTTTGATAAAATATTAAATAAAGTGCTAAAAACCGGGAAAGATATCATAAAAGGTCATCCACTAGAGTTATTCAATCGTATTTTAAGTTCAGGTAAATATCCTACGCTCTGGAGTTTTGGCCTCATCGTCCCTATACATAAAAAGGATGATCGATCAAAAGCTGAAAACTACCGAGGCATTACGTTGCTCTCTGCATTAGGTAAACTCTTCACATCCATCCTCAATGATCGATTGTATGTTTACATGACCAAAAAAGGAATTCTAAAAGCAGAACAAGGCGGCTTTAAAAAAGGCACGGTACAGTAGATAGCATCTTCATCTTAAAAACACTCATAGATAAGTTTGTTAAATCTAAACCACAAAAACGCAGAAACTTGCTTTTCTCGTGATTTGTAGATTGAGAAAAGCTTTTGATCGCAAACCCAGGCAAAAATTATTCGAAAAACTCAGAAAAGAAGGAATTAAAGGGCGTTTTTTAGAAATAGTAATGTCCATGTACTCAAAAGATAAATCAGCAGTCAAAATCAACATCAAAATGACCGAAGCTTTTCCGTGTTACACTGGAGTTGAACAAGGTTGTATGTTATCACCCACCATTTTCAATATCTATCTAAGTGATCTACCCGAATTTTTAAATTCATCAAGCTCAAACGATATTCTGCTTGATGACTCTGAAAGACCTATAAACTGTTTATTAGATGCGGATGGCAGATCTTTTCGCGGTCAGCAAATGGTCTACAAACACTCCTCAACAAGTTGGAATCCTACTGTGAGAAAACTGAACTAACTGTAAATCTAGACAAAACAAAAGTCATGATCTTTAATAATTGTGGCAAGTCCTTAAATAACTACTCGTTTAAGTATGGAGTAAATAAACTAAACAATGTTAAATCTTATAAATATCTGGGAATGACACTGAACCCGTATGGAAATTTTAGTTTAGCTAGAGAAGAGTTAAAAAAAGTTGGGCTTGAGGCACATTATAAACTAAGAAAAGAGATGGGTGACAACTTTAGAGAAATATTATGCTGACGATATAAGCTATTCGATGTTCTGATATCCCCCATACTTCTCTACGGAAGTGAACTTTGGGATGTTGACTGTAACGACCAAATAGAAAAAGATCCCGCAGAATTAGTTCAAATTAAATTCTTGAAATGGTTGCTGAGTGTAAATAAATACTGCAGCAACAATGCATGTAGGGCTGAAACAGGAAAATTCCCGATAAAAATCGAAGCAAAATATAGGAATTTTAAGTTTTGGCTAACTCTAACCAAACACCCAAAACACAAATTATCACAAGTGGTTTATAATGATATGACGTCGAGGGTGAATAACGAATTATGGAGCCAAAAAATCAAACGCGTATTACACCAAATAGGGTTGGTATACCTCTGGACAAAAGCACATGAAAATGACATAGGAATCTTGAACATTATCAAACAAAGACTAAAGACATCGAATTACAAAGATGGTTAAGTGACGTAAACAATGACGTAAGAAAAGACGCCAACCAAAAGAACAAACTAAGAACCTCCCGAAAACTTAAAACAATAGAAAATTATAAATGTGAAGATTATCTCCGTCAGGTCACAAACATCCGACACCGGATAACTCTAACTAAACTCCGTCTAAGTAATCACAAATTGGCGATAGAGACAGGTCGGTATGTAAGACAAAAAAAAACCGAAAGAGAGGATCTGTCCTATCTGTAAAAAGACGTAGGGGATGAAATACACTTTTTAACTCTGTGCCCTGCGTATCAAGAAATAAGAAGTACTTTATTTAAATACTTTAAAAAAAAAAGAATACAGAATATCAGTCAACAGAATGGCACCAGATGATGTTTTTCTGTTGTTAATAAACCCTCCGAACAAAACAAACCAGTGCAAAAGTTAATTGCAAAATACGTATTCGACTGCTATGAGAAAAGAAGATCATTAGTTCTTTAGGTTAACATTGATTATAGTTCCACTAGTGTGCAATTTGTGTTATGATTTTAAATTATTTGGATAAAGTCGATGTACATAGGACTGTATAAGACTCCAAATAAAGCATTGTCTTGTCTTGTCTTGTCTTGGATCCGCCACTGGGAAGTACCAGGCGTAGTCAATTGTTTTTCTCTACTTGAGTAGTACAACAGAATAGAGCACAGTCAAGGCTTCTTTATTTGTTTTATAGTTTGTTTTATTATAGTTCCACTAGTGTGCAATTTGTGTTATGATTTTAAATTATTTGGATAAAGTCGATGTACATAGGACTGTATAAGACTCCAAATAAAGCATTGTCTTGTCTTGTCTTGTCTTGGATCCGCCATTGGGAAGTACCAGGCGTAGTCAATTGTTTTTCTCTACTTGAGTAGTACAACAGAATAGAGCACAGTCAAGGCTTCTTTATTTGTTTTATGATAAAGAATCGTTAAATTCCCCAAACATTCCTTTTTTAGTTTCAAAGCGAACGAGTGTCGTCAGCATTATTTTACACTCTCTATCATTAGCACGCTTTTTCTCAACAAATCAGAGTGCGCGTTATATCTGAACTTTATTACTGAAATGCAAAACAAAAACGTACTGATTACACGTACAATACTTCGTGTAGATAAAACACTTCGCGACTAGTAAGAATTTCTCTTTTAATCAGCGCCATAAACAAAGAGCTAAGTTGCAACTTTTTCTCGGGAACGTTGCCACTATAAAGACACCTTAACTGAACAGGAAACTGTTTTTCTGTAGTTTGCAAACTGTACCCATTCTCTTGAATTCACTCACCACCCTCTAGTGTTTATATCAGGGTATGTAAACACAGCAGATAACGTTTTCCATTTTTTATAAATAGTACTCGGAAGAAAAAGAATACTGCTGATAACGATTCTAGAATGTAGCGCTTCATATGCAAGCCATGTAAGTTTTGATTCCAATAATTCCCTTGTAGTGGAGTTAATAGCAGCTTACCATCTGTTTCCTCGAGTCCATAGTTTAGCTTAACAGCTTACACAGCTTTATTGACACCCTTTTGGTTTGGAATGATCCTGGCTGTGATGACCCTTCGAGTGTGTATGTTTTTAACCTTGACATTTAATAATGCAGATGGTCGTTTGGTATTTGTTTGTGGGAGATCTTTACACTGGGCGGCACACCGTATCCCACTATACCCGTAGAAGAGCTCCTAGACTTCCTTAGTGATGGAAACCGTATGGAAAATCCCCGAGACTGCCCTTCTGCGATCTACAAAATCATGCAAGATTGCTGGCAGGAGGGACCCGACAAGCGACCTAAATTTGATCAGATCAGCCAGTCGATTGGTAGAATACTTGAGCAACGCGCTTCCAAGGTGAGACCTTTTTTCTTCTGTTTTTTGAGGCAAAGGAGGAACTAAGAGAACGTATCCTCTCTCTTGTCAGAACTTATTACACAATAGGTCCTTCAAAGGAAAAATGAAATTTATCAAGAGGAAATACTCTTTTGAGTGTACATTTCCTTTGTTCTGATGAGGCGAGCGGGAATTAAGCTTTGCGAGAAGAATAGGAAGAGATAACTTAAATTGTGAGCTCTTTAAAAATCTACCATATTTTCAATGACAGTGGCGAATTCAAATCTCTAACTAAGTAGGGGATCCGCTCATTTAGTCCCTTAGACTGCAGTTTGGCCTATGAAGAAGGTGAAACCCTGGGCCCCGATGGGCCCCTTGGCCCCTCCAGTAGATCGGCCATGGAATAATATAACACGATCTGTATGCTGTTATTTTTTTTTTCCTTGAGACTGATGTAATACAGATGCTAAAGCTATACGGATTATAAATATTTACGATCATAGAAGATCAGAGAATTTCGACTGCCAGTTGAAAGAAAGATTGTGAGAGATGCGCATCTTTTGCTGGTCAGGAGCCCATAACCCGGAGTAAGAAACTTTCATGCGCTTATGTCACGGCGTTTTCACGGACCAGTTTAATTTTGGAACGGTTTTGGCGGGAAGTTTGAATATCTTTTAAATTTCATAAACTAGTCAGCAAAATCTACAGACCTAAAAATGACATTTTTTGCCTTTTAATAACGTTTAGTTTACCGTTTTGATATCTTATACTTCGAATGCGCTCATACATATGGTGGAGACTTTATTTTCGCGGGAAGAGGTGCTCCTTAAAATGTGTCTAAAAATAAACTGATCCGTAAAAACGCCGTGACATAGGCCTAGTATGGAAGTTGCTCGCTCCGGATTATGGGCTCCTGGCTGGTATGTTTGTTCTAAACTTCGATATTGGGCTTATTTTTCACAACAGAGTGTCGAGACCGAGTACCTACACTTAACAGAAGACAACAACCGTGGCAGAAAAAATTACTACCTTGATCCACATGATTCAGACCCCGCTGTTCCTGTGACGAGAGCAGATGTTTATGACAGGTTAGTACTCTTTCAATTAAGCATTTGGCTTTTATTCTTGAAAAGTTCAGCCACAAGCGAGTTGGGTTGTCCATACCCGGTATTCCGTACCCATAAAGGAGCCAACAAGTCCCAGGCTAAAGAACTCCCCAATATTAGTTCGACAATAAATACGTTATGTTATGTTAATTCAATAACTGATAGGCAGGGCCAGTTCTGCTTATAAATTAGCTTGGCCACTGAGGGAGCGCTTATTCGGGGAAGAAATAGGTTTTTCAAAGGAGTACTGAGGAGACAGTATATCGTTAATGAGACACGTGCATGGTCATGGCAAAGAACGAAGGGGAGTTAGTTACATTGTTACGTAAGAAATAACATTGCTTAACTCGTGGAAACAGATAATGGTCTTGCTGTGCACGGGAAATTTAAAATTGAGCCGACCGAGTGGCTAATAAGAAACTGTTCCCCTATGTTGATGCCGGCGTTTAATCAAAGGTAAACAAGCGTTCAGAGAATGAGAAAAAGAAAGAGAGGCGGTTCCCTTATAACATCACTTAATATATTTAAGACAGTGTGCTGGAGGTGATTGTTATTAAAGGAGACTCTTTTTGTAGTTTGGCAGGCAAATATTTAGGGGAAGACGCTTAATCAACGTGAACGCCTTTTATTTTTGGCATTTAAGGCGTAATAGCGTATAAATCTCAGAGTGAGAAAATCTGAGTACAAATCATGTTTCGAGTCCATTGCGTTTGGCATCAAGATTTGAAATAATGATAATAAAATAGAGCATTGCAATCTTGTCTCACAGAATTATCAGCTCGTCGTAAAATGTTTCACGTTGCCTTCTGTAATCGTACGCATGATCTAAAATGTATGGTCAATTTTATAGCATCTACTATGGTTGACAGCGTTGTTTTCTTCTTATAGGCGATCAAGTGAAAATATTGCAGACAATCCCTTGCCTCCATTACCAGACGACATGGAAAATCAATTCGATCCGGAATCAGAGGAGAGACAACAGATGCTGAAACCAGAGATTTACGGTGGTTTGTCGGGGAGTGAGGGCGACATAGAACTAGAAGAATTCCATGGTAATGAGCAGGCTGTGGCCTTGGAACTGACGCCTATTGCACACTCTAAAGAAAAGGCCGGAAATTCAAAGAAGAAAACTACAATCGTCTGAGACCTGCGCTAAAGTTAATCTTCTTACTTCCAGATTCAATAATAGAGACATTTTAAAAATAGTCCCTACTTTATTTCTGTTGTAAAATGCTGTGATGTGATCGGCTGTTCAAATGAAACCTTATCTGTAGCAAGTTTACATGACTGTATTTGTTTATGTTTTACTGATTTAGTTCGAAAAATCTTAGTTCAGTGACTAGTCCGTCAATGAAATCCAATAGTTTGACCATTTAAATTAAAGCCTCTTCAGTAGCGTGTTCACATAAGACTAGCTATTTCGCATGTAGTTCTAACTATTGGTCTCTGGACAAAACTAGATGATGTGACTATCAAAATCGAGCCTTTCTAGTAGTACGCTCACATGCGCGGTTTTTTAGTTTTGAATCTTTTAACGAAAACCTACATGTGTGACTATTCTCAGTACTACATCATATGCATGAAGCTATTTATGGTGTAATTTTTATTGAAACCTCTTCAGCAATAACTCGTTCAGAAAAAATAGCCACATGAATGACAACTTAAATTGTGTGTGAAAGAAATACCGTCTAGACCATAGTTACTATGTCTAGACGGACAAAAAAATCCTACTACTCATTAATGTAATCAGTAGGGAACACAAAATAAAATTGATGAACTAAGAAATAAAATGTAAGTTGAAAACTGTTTACAAGAAAGCTGTATATAATTTAGAATTATTGCAATGAAATAAGATGTAGATATAGATGTAAAATGATTAAAATTGCAAAGACGGCAGTTGTGGCGTTCATTTTTTAAGAGCCTACAATCGCGTTTACGTGGCGCTAATGATAGATTGACCTCAGAATTTACATGAGAGTTTCAGCTCGAGCGCCTTCCGTAAGTTATCGCAACGAAGCGAGGTAGAACAAAGTCTGACCGTCGCAGGTTATAAGGAGGTGGTTGCTGGGTTGTGTAGAAATCGCGAACCAGTTAGGGACAAACCAGAATCAGACTGATTATATTCATGTGCATGATTTGGCCATTGTTGAAAAAAAAGCTTTCCATTATCGGGAGTACCTCCCCACCCGGCCCCCGGGGCTCCCCACTAAGTAGCATGCGTAGCAAGCGTTTCTGTGCGGTTTAGGAGCAAAGAACGAGGAACAAGAGTCAAAGACCGCGCGAAAAATGGCACAAGCAAAAGAGCGGGGAGGGGGTGGGGAAGAAAGAAGAAGGAATCCTTTCTTCCCCTCCCCCTCCTCCCTCTTTCATTTTTTGGTTCTCATTTCATTTCTCGCGCGGTCAAAACCAAAATCTTCCACTGTCTTTTTTTGCCCCGAAACCAAACGGAAACGCTTGCTACGCAGGCCACCGACTATGACTCGACAAAGCCCGTATCAGAATCATGACCCTTTCAGTAGCTTTCAGTGAACGAACAGTTCCTTGTGACCAGAGTCAAAATCTGTAAATGACAATTTTAGTTACTGAGTCTGAGTCTGATAGTGGTTCAGATCTACTAAATGGTACATAATTACGACGTGAAACACTGTTTACTCTGTTTATAGACCTATGAAAAAATCGGCCAAAGTATCTGATAACGATACCGTTTATTAGTTCGGTAGGTAACTAAATGTTAAATTAATATTTTGGCCATAATTGCGCATCTGTGAATAAGCTTGAATCTTTATTTTATTTCATCGCAAGAATTCCGCTCCGGGTTATGGGCTCCTGCGAGAATCTAATGCACTGAAAATTAAAGTAGCTAAGCAAAAGCAAACATTCAACATTCTTCTAAATAGTCTGACATAAAAAGGACCAGCGTAAGCCGAACTAGAACTGTATGGAAATTTCAACTCGAAAGTTTCCGTTTTCCCAGTCAATTCCACTCCACGTACGTAAACCATTGAATGGGTTCTGACACTGTTCTGAAGGCTTTTAATGGATTCTCTTTTTATAGGGACGCCAGCAACGCAAAAAAAGGTGGTTGAGAGGAGGGCGTTACGCTGCTGCTGAACAGTCATGAACTGACCATAAAAAGGGCGGACCTTCTCCATTTAAATCAATCACAATAATAGGATACGTTTTATTCCTTTTAACCTAGTATGTGATTTTAGTAAAATCCAGCTAGTGGTCTATTATCAATGCTGCGTTCTGATTGGTTCAGCTACTACTAGGCTATATGTTATAGCCCACTAGAAGCGAAAAGCGCGGGCTTTTTGGCGGCAAAAAAGGATTGAAGTCTAGCTTTAACTATCTAAATTTTTTTTATTCTCCATATTTTTGACCAACTAGTTGGATTTTACTAAAACAATTACTCCTCTCGCCCTCATGGCCTCTGAGTCAATAGCCCATGAGGCCGAAGGCCTCATGGGCTATTGACTCAGAGCCCATTAGGGCTCGAGGAATAATTGTTAAATATTCGGCTAGACCCACTGAGGAGTAGAACAAAATTACGAGAACGACAGAAACTAGGAAAGCGGAGACCAATGGCAAACAAAAACAATAAAAGCTAAAAAGCCAAGAAAAGAACCAGAGAAGTTAGATAGAGAAGTAACCTTATATCAGGCTCTATTTTCTCATTTGCTTGGCAATCGAAATTCCGGCCACTGAACGGGACCTTAATAGGGAGCTTAAGCAACAGCGTTTACGACGGACGTCAATCGGAAGTGGACTTTTTGCATCGTTAGGCAGTAGCTTGGTTGAAACCCTCGGGCAAATCGTCTTTATAAAAGAAAAGAATCTTGGCAATATTCGTTGGCGTCAAGGCATATAAAAAGGGAGAAGGCCTCACTTCCGGTTGACGTGCGTCGCCTTAAGACGTCTTGGCTTAAGTTCCCTCGCAAATCAAACAACTGGCTTGACCAATGGCTTAGCGGCAAATTGGGCACCGGAAGTCGAGTTTAGTCCTTTTCGCGCGCTTTCCCGTCGTCAAATGACGTTCCCATTCTGTTGCTAAATCAGCGGCAACCTAGCTCAGTCGATGGAGCACTCGACTGCAGAGCAGGAGGTAGTGGGGTTCGATTCCTGGGACCGACCGGGACCAGACCGCGATACTCTCAGTGACAAAAGAGAAATGGAGGTAACGCCTTTGCCTTACAATGGCCAGACCTTCGCGTGGCTCGGATGACCACGTAAATTGGTGGTCCCACCTCCAGTAATTTAGTAATTTAATGCTCATTACATTGACACTCAAATAACGTCAAGGTTTTTTTTTTGGTGATCTTAGGTAACCTGCATAACAGCGATAATTTTTTAGGGGGTTTTCAGCAGTCGCGAGTGTCTACCGCTCCTCGCTCGCCGCGCGCTTACCTTGCATGAAAAACTCAAAAAAAAAGGAAAACATGGACGACAAGAGAGCCAAGGGCCGGATTCAAGACGCGATCAGAAGTTTCGCTATCTTCGATGTTACAGTTCACAAGTACCTTCACCAAAAAAGGGGAAAAAAAGACCACCTAAGCTGTTTCACATAAATTATTTTTATTGAATTTGAGAACAAAACTCAGTGAGATTGAAAAAAATTCAACATCAGTTTACAAACTACGTTGCGCTTCTAACCCCAGTTGTTTAAATGGAGGATAACGCTATCCACCGGATAAATCTCTATACAATGGATAACCCAATTGGTTTCCCTGACGCATCCTCTGGATAGCGATTACGTTTAAACAACCAGGTTCTGAACTAAAACAACAAACGCAGAACTCTTAAAACAGAGCATGCGATACAAAAACATTAGTGACAAAATTACTGATAATTCTGACTTCCACAGGAAGCAATTCCAAATTAAACAAACTGTATTTAAAAACACTAAAACGTGTTATGTTAACCTTTCCTGCGGCCACTCTGGGTGTCAAAGGCTTGAGTTACTCAGTGCATGATTATGTTCAGTGGCTAATGAATACTAATAAATAATAAATACTGATGAAGTGAAAAGTGTATCTGCGAATGAGCTCCAGCAAAACACAAATGCTTCTTTTAGAGAGGACTATATTCCACAAATATTGCCTGTTTTGTTAGAGATTCATCGCGTTTTCATTTGACCTTTGCCGCCTTTGTCTTTTGTCTGTCATTCGTAAACAATAGCTAGAACATAAAACTACTCCGTCGACCAATTAGCGCTTCATGTCGCTGATTCGCAGACGTTCCTCCTCGTGAATCGTCCCTCAGCGGCGATGAGCGAGAAGAAACGTCTGCTGTTCGCAGGCTAACAAACAATGGATAGATGGATGACCTCAGATGATCTTTTTGTCGTTGTTGTTATCCTTCACAAAATATGCCACACTTGTGGGATGCCACATGCTTCCGCAGCCATTCAAGTAAGCAAATGCATCATCGCGACATCTTGGAAAGAAGGGTGCTGCCCCTTGGATGAGAAAAATTACCGAAAAAAAGTTACTCAAAATTTTAAAATGAAAAACCTGATCAAAGCCAGAAACTGCACTATAAAATTTAAAATAAACAAAAAAATAAATAATAATAACAATAATTACTATTATCATTATTATAATCATTTATTATCAAAAGACTTTCTTGTCTGAAGACTTTTACATGTAACATTTACATGTAAATGCAACATTTACATGTAAATTTAACGTCACTAGTCTAGAATTAACAATAAATTATTTGACCCTTAACAGATTGGAAAGGGGGATTAATGTTTATTGGGATCGCAATGAGTTACATGTGCAACGGTCATGACTAAAATAGAGAACACAGAATCATAGAGCTGTGTGGTTTCTACTGAATTTGAACCACTAAATTCGTAACAGTATATATTTCTATGCTTTTTAAGACCAAGACCGCCTTTCTCGCCAGGGCATTATTCTTAAGATTTTTTGCTTAAAACACTGTAATGTATGGTAAATCATTTTGCTCGTGGAATGTTGGTCCAAAGTAAGTTAATAATAATTTTCTCATTCACATCGATGGGTGTGGCAAACTGGTATCTAGGAAATTTTGGGCCTCGGAAAAAATGATCTGATCTTGAATTGCAAGCAGTCTTAAGCCTCAGTTTTATGCCTTTTGTCAGCCCTGCATACATGTACATTGCAAAATTGAGTCTAATAGACCATTTTACCGATACGGCGGCCATATTGAATAAATTAGATTTAATGAGTATTATGGGATTCCCAGGGGGCATAAACATCGATCTGTTATGCACAAACAGTGTTATCGCGCCCTTTTCGAGGTAATTTTTCTTAAAGTTTTACGACTTTTACAAGAATAGCATTGTAATGGAGAAGAAAGATCGTTGTGCCGTATTCGGCTGCAATAACGATCGCCGTTTTCCCGATAAATATGTGGTAAAGACCATACAAGTTTCTTCGGAGGAAAACCAGAAGTTCGTTTCTGGTCTTGCAAGGAACCAAGGCAATTTTCGACGTGGACCAGACTACTTAGCCGTAAAAGATTTATGGTGAACAAAAATACAAAAGTTTGTTCAAATCATTTTCAGTTTGGAAAACCAGTTGATAGCCACCCCCATCCCACGCTCTTTCTCAAGGGATACGATCGGGAAACTGAAATAACACGCAAGAGAAAAGCTCCCATGGAAAGACTGGCAGTATAACCAACTGGGAGAAAGAAGAAGAGGTCGGACAATTATAAACAGCGAGTAGAAACAGAAACATCTCATATTTTGGAGACTCCGGAAAGAGAGCAAAATAGTACGAGTGAGAGTAGTGAAGACCCTGATCGAATACTGGTGGAAAAAGTTACAATCCCCGTTTCAGACACTGTCAAACAAGATCCAGTGAAAAAGACATCAGCTCTCAAGCAAGGAGAAGTGGCTGATGATTGCTGTAGTACGAGTGAACCCAGTGAAGACCCTAATCAAATACTAGTAGAAAACGTTACAATCCCCGTTTCAGATACTGCCAGACAAGATCCAGTGAAAAAGACATCGGCTCTCAAGCAAGGAGAAGTGGCTGATGATTGTTGCAGAGAACAAAAATTTGTTATTGGGCAAGAGGGTCCACAGGTTACTAAGAAAGCAACGAAAACTAAGTCTGAATTTAGCATTGAGAAAATTAAGAACTCAGACAATCTTATGAAACTATATACTGGCTGCCCTAACTATCAGATATTTTTGTTTATTTTAAACAAAGTAAAGCCAAAAGTTCGGAAACTGCAATACCACAAAGGAAAAATAACAACCAATAATATAAATATAACTAAAAATTATCAAAATAGTCCCACCAAACCTGGCTGTAGAGGAAAACCGGGACCACGTAGTGAACTGAATACTGAAAATCAATTACTGTTGACTTTAATGAAAGTAAGGCTGGACTTGCATGTTGAAGATTTATCTTTCAGGTTTGGTCTTTGCAAAGCATCCGTTTCTCGTATTATTTCAACTTGGATCCCATTTCTTGGAATGGAACTACAACCTCTAATTTACTGGCCAACAGTAGAAGAGACCCTTAGTTACACTCCAATTTGCTTTGTTAGGAATTTGAAGAAGGTAGAGGGAATAATTGACTGTACTGAGCAAAGAATTGCAACACCCTCCAATGCAAAAATGCAATATCAGACTTACAGTCAGTATAAAAGTGCCAATACTCTTAAAAAATTGATTGTTTGCACCAAGTCTGGCTCAATAAGCTTCATTTCAGATACATATGGGGGGGGGGGGTGCTGCTTCTGATCGTTTTATCACAGAAGATTGTGGTGTAGTAAGTACATTTAATAGAAATATGGTAGCTTTGGTAGACAGGGGTTTTAATGTCCAAGATTTATTTCTGGCATATCATGTGACAGTGGCCATACCACCCTTTACAAAAGGAAAAACACATTTTACAAAAGTGCAGGATGAACAGGCTAAAACAATTTCAAGGGCACGCATTCATGTAGAGAGAGCCATTGGTCGTCTTAAGGAGTTCAAATTGTTATCACATGAACTTGCTTTAAACATGCTAGATTTGGCTGACTATATCCGGATTATCGCTGGAGCAATTACAAATCTCCAGCCACCTCTTGTTATTGAATAGTTTTAGTCATGAACTAACAACAGAAGAAGCACAAGAGGAAGAAAGCACTATGTAATTAAGACCTGACTTAGACAAAATTTTCTCTTAAAAAAGTTCTGGACACATGTACTTATTAAAGAAATGTTCAAATGTTCAGATTTTCTTTGTAGCTTGGATGTCTTAAGAAGCACAAGTGGAAGCATTTATTATGTCTTTAAGTATTGACCTAACAATTACCTTTGACAAAATTCTCTTTTCAAAAAGCTCTGGACATATGTAATTATTAAAGAAATGCTCAAATTTTGCCAGATTTTCTTTGTAGTTAGGATCTAAAGTTATCTTTTCTGTGAATGTGTCCTTTGTGGTGTAAACATAAAAATACTCTTCTTCCTTCTCACACACAAACAACTGATGTTGAACTTGAGTAAAATATCTGTGGTTATGTTTGAGTTGAACTCCTGGGAGACTAGAATTCCCCCCTGTGGAGCTGGATGTCAATAAGCAACACTCCTTCTCCTTTACATACTCTGGTATAGATTTGCCTCTGTGTGTCCAAGGGCATTTGCATTCAAATAGTGTATCTGGGCAGCAGTTGCACTTGCAGTAACCATCAGGGCTTGCTGCTATGTAAGGGGACTTTACTGAGATAACAAGACCTGACTCAGTACATGCAAAGTTCTTATGAGTTGCTTTCATTGTTTTACTAAATGTCTTACGAGCCACTGACTCTGTCTGTTTGCCCCACTGAACCGATTTGCTCTTAACCTCAGGAAGGTAGCCACAGATTTCAGCACAAAGATTTTCAGCAGAAATTTCATTTTTAACTGTCATGTCTGCATTATACTTTACAATTACATCATGTGCCTTTGAGGCAGTAATTCTTCCAATTCTGTATTCTTTCCACTTTGGATCCTCAGATTGTTCTCTTGTAAACTTGCTGACAAGATCAGCCTCCTCTTGGGATATTTTCATTGCCTCTTTCAGGGCAATGCATTTCTCCTGAAGACTAGCATTTGGCATTTTCTTTTTAATCTTTTCTACCATTTCTGGAATAGTAGGTGGAAAACTGATAGAGTCAAGTGATTCTGCTTTTTTCGTTTTATTGACTTGTACATAATCAGTTTTTATAAAACATAACACTGCACATTTACCAGTAGTTGCCACAGCTATTTTCTCCCAATCTTCATTTTCAAAGCTTGAAAACCTGTCACCTGGCGCTCTTGGATCAAATGCACTTCTATTCAGGCGCCCCGCCTCCTCTGAAATTTGGAGACCAGCTCTGGTCTTCTTAACTTTCATGTTTTTAGTCTTGTCTGGCTGATGAATTTTTTTTTTCGCTTACTTCTCTTTCTCCACCATTGTTGTGGATTAGAGGTATAGGTCTTATTGTTTCCCACTCTTACCTCATATTCTATATAATGTAATAGAGAAGATACATGTTTGCAGCTCTCTCCATACCCGGCAAGACAGCCACATTCTCCAGTAAGTATATCTCCATTAGTAGTATTCAGGCAAACCCACACAGTGTACGGATTTTCTACGATTCTTGTTTGCGGGACAACTTTTCCACGTACATAACAAAATTTAAGACAGTCTGAGATATTGTTAAACTCGACTTCCGAGACATGTCCGCTTTCGTACAGATTTTTTCCCTCTTTCGCAGATTTCCTGTCATTACTTTTTGACAGGTAAAGTTCAATGTCGTTCATCGTCATATCGGGAAAATTATGGCTTCCGCTTACCCAGTTTTCCAATTCTTCCGGTACAGGAAGCGAGATTCCGTCGATAAGGAGCTTTTCCTTTCATCTCCGGCGCTTTGATTTGGGCATCGTCTTGTTCTTTAGTGCTACACAATGGCAAATCTAGACGACAAGCATGGTAAACGTTGGAAACCAAGTCGCGTTTACGAGTATCAGTGGTGATAACAACTCCCCGATTTTTCAAGTATTTTCGCAGTTTCTCGACGTTCCATGCGTTCAGTTCCTCAATACTGAACTCCTTTTTGTTTTCATCCGACCGGTCGGCCATGATTAAGCCAATAAAACTACAAAATGCTCTCAGATAAAAAACACTAGTGCGATACGTCTGTCACGCGAGATTTGTTTATGCCCACTGGGAATCCCATAATACTCCTCTAACCTAATTTATTCAATATGGCCGCCGTATCGGTAAAATGGTCTATTTATTGATTAATTACTTAGAAATTTGTTTTGACCATAATTTTGCCTCAAGAACTATGCATGAGATATATATATATATATATATATATATATATATATATATATATATATATATATATATATATATGTATATATATATAACTGTTAAACCGTTCCTTAATTGTTGAGCACTGTTCTGGATCCAACGGTGAATTACCTGGATTACCTGGATTATATATATATATATATATATATATATATATATTGGCATTGCAAAGGTTTACTACCTTAAAAGGTTTTTCACTATTGTGAGCCAACTGATGGATCTTAAGCTGATTACATCTCATGAACTCCAGCTCAAAAGAGAGCAAATTGCCAGCGAGAAGATGTCATTTCCTTGGTTAGGTCGCAGGAACTATTTTTGGCTAACCAAAGTTTGCACATCACTGTGAGATGATAAAAAACACTAGGTATGTTCTTGCTACACTGGCCGTCCGTTCATTTCCGTATTATTTTTTAGTTACTGTTAATAGACTCAAAGGCAAGTACCAGGTCCCAGTTGTTCAAAAGGTTGATAGCGCTATCCACTGGATCAATCACTATGCAGTGGATAACGCAATTAGTCTTCGTAATGCTATCATTTGAATAGCGATTTATCTGGTAGATAGCGCTATCCAACTTTTGAAGAACCGGGACCACTGATCTTATTTTCCAAGTCTCCTGAGTAATTGAAGGTTTCAAGAACTGTTCACTGTGCCAGACCTAAAATTACGTAAGACTACTGGCGACTGGACCTAGTACAGTACTGTACCACTGCTTGTGCCTGCTTCTCAGCCTTTGAAATTCGTTATCATTAGCAGCGTCCAAGAGGTCCGCCGTATTTCCATTTGATGTAATGGCATTTCAAAATACCAACATGATTGGCTGCAGCCTGTTATTTTAAAGGCAGCTGCCTGCTTTGTGATCTGCATCATTTACTAATGAGTGCACATGCCCACCGGATTTAGTATATACAAAATCCGTCTACTCGTCCACCAAGCTCTCTTGGTGTGTCCGCCTGAAAAAAGCTTCCACGTTTCGAGAAGAGTATTACGTACAAGGTCCAGTACCAGTTACGAATCAAAGGTCCCCAAAATTAATTGCAAGAACCTCGTAGACAGGGCTTTTGCTAGTGTTAGCTCCTTACTCTAGAACACTTTGTACTCTTCCTGGAGCTATCAGTAATACCCTGAATGTTCAGGTTTTTAAGCAGGCTCTGTGGTTTATTAGTATCTTTTGTCTAAATTTCTTGTTAATTGCTTCATATTTTAACTAAGAACGCAATTTTAATAACAACCTCACTGAAATTCTCACCTGCAGTTGGTGTGCTACCATATTTTGACGTCACCTGCGATATAATAGAGACTAGAATTACGTTTACGTGACGGCTAATAGTCCATGGGCCAGCCCTGCTTTTGGTACCAATTCAAGCTGCAAAGAATGAAAGTTGATAGGACATTAGCTGAAAATTAAAAATTTGTCTGATACCCCTTCTGTGGGCACAGCTTTAAAAGTATTTTTTGATGTAAAAGAGAAAGAAATGACCATTCAGAATATCAACAAGGCCAACTAGTATGCGCTAAATATATCTTTTGTAGTTTAATTCATGATAGGAGAAATGAGAAAATTTTATGCCAAAATATAATTATTGTGCCGAGAGAGGAAAATTCAAAAGTAGCGTCCGAATCGCATTATGGGAAAAATTCTAATCGTACGGCAGAAAAAAAAAAACAAAACAAAAAGCAAACAGACAAACAAACAAACAAACAAACAAAACAAACAAAGGCCCAAGAAAAAAGATCTCCAATTTTCAGAAAGCTGCGGGTAGCATCCGCGTTCTCATTCGAAACAAAGAAATTAAAGGGAAATGTCTTGGTCATGCATACCGCGCCCTTCAGAGCTGAATGACAGTGTCATACATGCCCCTAAAGAGCTAAGTGGGTTTGTGTATACATTGCTGACTGGCAAGTGTATAGATTCGTCAGAGAGAGAATTTTGTCAGAGAGTCCAACAGTTGATAAAGTCGTTTTCGCAAGACCTCTAGAGTATTTGGAGTAACCAGATGAAGGATTTATTAATAACAATCCAACAAGTATAAACAATTCTTCCCTAGTGCGCTGTTAAAACTCTCACAAATGACGTGGAGCTAGCGTCTATACAAAATCGTTATGGTTATGGCATTTCTTTTTCCAGCATGCTATAGTGCGTGGAAGAGAATCAATTAGATGGGCATTAATTGGGAACTACGTTTATCTGCAATTAAATTGTGACAGCCTTGGTGCTTTGCCTACGATAACGTAAATTATGCCTGCTATTTACCAGCATTCTTCTCTGGCATGACCCACATCAGGGAGACCCATCCTGAGGCCTATGAGTATATATGAGTATCAACCAGAAGGGTTGCCACCCAAAAGATACAGGGAGACCTGTTGAAGGCCAATGCTTTCGGAAAAAAGGCGTACGGAGAATTTCGTGCGCAGCACTTGGAGGCAAATCCGCCGAATGTCGGATTTCACGACTTTGAAGAAATCAGAGTTGAAGACAGTCTCTGAACATTTGAGTTGAAGGGAAATCAAGAGCAAAAGAGAAATAAAGATTATTCTAAAAGCTGAAAGAGCCCAATTTTGTAAAATGGTTATATAGCAAAAAACAGACAGCTTCATATGAAAGATGCCCTCTGTCGTCCGCTGGGACCAGTTCCTTATGGGCGCTATCCACAGCACATAGCTACAGCCTCGGACAAAACCTGTTGAGACAAATCGCGAAAATGCTTATTTTTTCCTATCATCCCAGCAAAAACTGAAACCTCCGCCAAATGAATGCCCGATTTCCACCCTCCCCTTATCCAAAGTTGTTTAGGATAGCATGGCAATTATACACTTTGGTTTTTAGACCAAGACAGCTTTGAATAGGGGTGGGGACGGGCTTTACCTTTTTCTGTTTAGAGGAGACAGGAGTAGAGCGCGAAATTTAGAAAATAGATGGAATTGTGTCAACAGTTTTGTCCGGAGTTGTAGGTCTCAGCGGAAAACTAGCGAGGCAACACTAGCAAATGAGCTGCAAAAGAACGTAATTTTCCAGCCATCTGCACGCGTCATTGACGGCATGGTACTGATGCTAAGGTTGAAAAGTGACCATAAGAAGTTTTCAAATATATTGGTGAATCTTTGTCTACAAGAGACTTGATGTTCTCTTTGGTGTGTATGGAGAGAATTCAGTTAAGGGGAATGCAGAAAGAGAGCATTGAGGGATATAGCATTGATATAAATTTAGAAATCTGAAACCGACCATAAAGTGCAGCAGTGGAGAATTCAATGGCTGAATTCAGAATGATCGGGAACAATCAAGTAAAGGATTGATGGGATGATTGGTCAGACGGCTCCTGCAATATTTCTACAGCTACTCTTTTCTTTCATCATGGTCTGAGGTGCGCAGATATGTTCAGGCTCTCCTATTGTGACAACAGGCGAGAAGAAGAAGAAGCTGTAACAGAAGACTTCTACACTAACAGACAAATGTAGATACTTTCGAAGACTAGAATATATGGCCTGAATAATTCTCACCATATTTCCCTTGACTGTAGACGTGATAAATGAAAAGGTGTGTGGATTTGTTGAACACAAAAGAATATAGTCTGCTAATCGATACTACATTTAAACATTATGATTTGCCAAATGTAAACCCGAAATGTGTAGTTCCAGAAAATATACATACCCCCAACCCCCCCTCGCCCCCCACGGAGGGCACTTAAGGTTGTGCTCCCTCCACCCCGCTGGAATTTCCTTTCAAGGGATGCTTGTCATACCCCCCACCCCCTGGAATTTCCGTAATTTTTCAACTTGGTTGGGTACCCTCTAGAAGAACATATTTGTGTCAAAATGTTGTTGCATTATATTATGATACGAAAGATATTTTTTTTCTGCGATAAAATGCGAAAAAAATCTTTTCATTTATGTTGGTAGGGTGTCTAATAAGCTCAAGGACGTTATTAGCTAATAATTAACCATAGAGTCGATACCTTACACTACTGACTACATGAATAATGTCATCTGCAAAATAACCGGTTACATTCAAACTGAACACCAAGTGAACGTTCCTTTTTTTCATTTCAGTTAAAACATGTAAGAAGAAGGTTTAAAAAACGACTATTTTACGGTGAATCAAATGTGGAATATCAACAGCTACATAACCGGAAGTTTTTTCGTGAGCCGATGACAATTGTATGAAAGAAACCTATCGCGTAAGCCATGAAAAAAGCATTTAGCCGACCGTAGATGAAAGGTGATCAATGCTAACAATAATACTTGTTTTGAAACACCGGTAACAGCAAAATAACTGATAGCTTGCTCAACAGAGAAACTGTTATTTATAAATAACTCACCAATCTTACTCAGACGCCCTCGAAAAAAAAACCTCTGTAAGCAATCCCCCACCCCCTCGGAAATTGCCTCCTTTTGGACCCCCCTCCCCCTCCCCCGCCTCGGAATTCCCGTTGCCCTCGAGCTCCGAACGGAGGGGGTATGGAACTACACGATACATATAAAAAACAAATGGTCATTTCAGGAATTATATATAACTGTTTATCATGTCAACATCGAAAATGCATGAGTTCACGGAAAACTCGTAATTATTACTTCTAGGGGAGAGAGAGAAAGAAAAAGCAGGAGAGTTTGCATCTATGGCTTTGTAGTTTATAGTTTTGAGAGCAACTTCTTTCACTGGAATTATGAGGAATTTTTTTAAGCATGCTCCTTTCGGTTTTGATCGTTTGTGGCAGTTTAGGAGACAAATTGGCACGTTTAAAAATCTAAAGATGGCAGCGCCATTGGTAGCTAAACTGGCACCTGAGTCTAGCTATTATCTAGTTGTTATCTAGATAGAACTACTATTTCACAGCCTGTGCAAACAATTCATCATTATTACTGTAGTTTTTATCGGCCTTCTGGTCCAAAAGGCTAAATTTCTACTTTACCATAGCAACCAACACCAAAATCCATCTAATTTGCTCCAAAAGCCTCGAAAATCACTTGGAAGACATTGGTACCATACAATCATCTAAACCTGTCCTCAAAACATGAGTAAACAAATGCAGTTAAAAGCTTACCTTTTTACGCTGTATGTATATTTATTCAACATGTTAAAAAAGCTGAGTGACTGCTCTTTATCACGTGATAGATCCTATAAAAGTACTCATTTGACACGGTTATTATTCATTAAAATAAAATAGAAGATTCATGTTTTTAAAAAAAGGCTATTCTTTATCCCTCTTTTGACACCAAATCGTCAAATTTGGGGTCCTGGTCCATTTCCTTAACGGCTTTAATGCCAGATTCAACTTGACAGTTTTTCGAATTATAAATGAGCAAAGCTTTCCGGAATAAAATTCTTACGAATGAAGCTGGCATGAAAATACTGATTTCTGTATAGATATAATGAAAAGCAAATTACAAGAAAAGGTGAAAATTGATGAAGTGGTACAGAGTGATGTTGAGCGCGCGCGTTTGCCCGTTTACTGAATAGACGCAAGGCAACATGCAATCTATTTCTTGAATATTAAACTTTGCTAAATTAAGGAGTTAAACAACGCCGAAACTAAAATTGTCTCCATTTAAGTAAAACATATGTGCAATTAAGACTTATAAGCTTGACGTAACAAGCGTTAGATAGCAAATAGATCCTGATTGGCTGCGCTTAATGCACTTGTTTCATCGTCTTCCTCAGCAGGTACACTTTCGTTGAGCCTCTACAAAAAAGTAACGTACTTTATTGTGAAAATCAAACAGGTAAAACTAATTCGAAGAAAGTAGAAGCAAAGACTGTGATACCGGTTGACGGCGTCAACAAAACCATTTTATTCAATATGGCATCACGGCTGGATAGAACATTTGTTTTGCGCGATTTAGTTTGGAGCGCCTTCTTTTATGCATCTTTCCTCATAACAGGTCTAGGTATGTTAAACTTAACTTGAGACAGCTTACTTTTGTTTTTATTTAAACTAGTTGTAAATTTGATTGAGTAACAACAATAGAGGACCATAAAACCAAGAAAGAAATAGGTAGCGACCTTAAGTAAAATTGGAGAATTTGTAGGTGCTTTGTTTCGAAAATCTGTGGCTGCCGTAAAGTGAATGCTTGTCTATACAACTGTCGCTGAAAAAGAGGAAACCTTCTAAATAGGGAGGATGTGAGTACGCAACAAGGAACTTTCTTTTCGCTTATTGAAGATAAATAAAACGTTTAATTCAACTCCGATCCAGTAAAGTTTCCCACATTTAACAAATTGAGTAAAGCTAAATAGGCGAAATAAGGTAAAATCCGTTTTAAAAAAAACATTTTTAGTGACGTTTTCATTGCCGTTGTCGTGGTGGTTTCTTTTCTTACTTCTTATTTATCTGAGGAATTGGTGTGTTTTGAAAATTTCGCGTTTTCTCATAATATTTCTGGAACTTGATAGGTGGACTAATTTGTTTGCCAAAATAATAGGTCAGAACATGCAAACACAGTTATGTCACTGCAACTCGTTAATTTGACGGGGTAACAATAATAGAGGACCATAAAACTAAGAGACAAATGGTGATCTTAAGTAAAATTTAAACGTTTACCCAGCAGAGTTAAATTTTGGGAATTCGTGGATACTTTGTTTCGAAAATTTGCGGCTGCCGTAAGGCGAATTTTAATGCTCCTCGAAACGACCTGTCAAAAAGAAGAAACCTTTTAAATAAAGCGTTTAAGAATTCAACCCCTGGGAAGTTTGCCCATATTGACTATTAGGCCATCCTCTTTTTTTTCTCCGTTTACCGTCGTCCGACCGACCCAAATTTTGGCATTTTCAAAAAAAAAAAGGAACGACGTAGTTACACCATTTTTTCACTTTAATCTGAAAAATGAGCATAGTAACAGCCTAGAGAAAAACAGGAACAAAAACATGAGCATTTTTCACAGTATATTGTACATTTTGTTAATGCAAATATGTGAATGTTAACTTTTAACGTCATCCTGGGGTACCAGGGCCTACTATTCCGAGACTTCTTGTGATTTTTTTTAGGTTTTTTTTTTTTTTCAATCCCACCGACCGACCCAATATCAGGAAACGCATTCGACACTAAAAGAAGAAAAAATTGAGAGAAGCTAAAGAAACTAGATAAAGTTTCAAATAACAAAAATTCATTTTTTTTAGTGACAGTTTCATTACCGTTTTCGTGGATGTTGCTTAATTAAGTTCCCTATGTTACTGACGAATTGGTGTCTTTAGAAAATGTTGCATTTTCACATATTTCTCGAACTGGTTTATGTAGATTCATTTCTATGCCATAACCGTCGGTCAGAAAAAGCAAATACAGATATGGCACTTTAATTTGTAAATAGTCAGTTATAAAGTAGAAAATTTGCATTAATTCAAAACATCTGCTATCTTTGGTGATGATTCATCTGGTCGCAAAGAGTGGAAAGAAGCCGCATTGCTAAAAAAAATTTAACCCGTCGCTGGAAGAATTTTTGGTTGCCACTTCATCGTACGGTTGTCCGACGGCACGCCCGTTTCAACCATTTGGACTCTGCGTGGAGGCAAAGAAAATGCTCCGAAGAAAAAAGAAGAAGAAAGTAATAGTCCTAGACTGACTTGAAATCAATTTCAGTTTCAGCTGCCAAATGTTGTGTAAAATATTTTGGATGAAGCAATCCCTAAAGTGTGGGGGCAGAAAATAAAAAAAAAAAAACTAGTGGACATCTCTCAATAAGAAAACTATGTTAGAGTTATATTCACACCCACCCCGTCTCTCTCGAGCGGCTTTTTTACTATTAGTTTTTTTTGGAGTAATTGTGGGATTCCCCAGAAGTTTTTCTATAGGTACACTCCGGTCATTATTTGACCTTTCTTTCGGGCTTATTGCGTGTGATAGCTCTTTTTTAGTCGAAGTTTGCCCACCAGCACACCACTCTTTCAGCACTTTCATCCTGCCTGACTGCAGGTACAATTTGAGGCATATCCGCTGCGCATGAGCGCGACCATACATTTATCGAACGAGCCACCACCGTCTTAGAGATACACACTAAGGCCCTGTCCACACTAATGTGTTTTCAAAAGTATGAGTTTTCGTTGTCACCGAAAACGCATAGATTGATTCTTGTATGTACACACTATTGTTTTGATACGTTTTCGACTGTTCACACTTAAACTTTCGACAAGGGTAGAATAGCCCAAGTTCGATATATTAAAATTCTAACATAATTAACTCCGAGGCGTTACGGACAAAATTGCCTTTTTTCAAGATCCCATTGTCTCGCAATTCCTAGACGAGACTTTAGCACAAGAAATTTAAACGAAATATAGAGATATGACCAGAAAACCCCAGAGTCCTGTTAGAATATTAACACATCGAACGTGGGCTATCATCGCCGCACGTTGTGAAGTAAGATGAACTCTATGCGCATGCTACAAACACACTGACCTGCCTGCTATATTTTCGGTCGTCGTTTCACTTCATTTTGATGCGTTTTCGATATGTATGCGTTTTCGTTTTGATCCACTTTCAAGAGCGTTTTCAAGTCGATGCATTTTCGATGAAAACGCTCAGCGTATTAGTGTGGACGGAAGGTGTAAACGCATATAAATATGTGCGTTTTCAAACAAAACTAAAACTATGAAAAAAATATGTGCGTTTTGGTTAATGTGGGCCCTCTAGTTTTTAACTATAATAATTTTCGCTCACGGCACAAGTCATCCGAGGTTTGAACCAGGAGCCTCCCGCTTGGCAGGCAACTGATTTACACTTTGGGGTAGCCTGCTGACCAGTGATTTTTCGAACCAAAAACTAGCTCGACTGGATTTCAGGGGATGGATCCTTAGTTTGAGCATTTACTTCTTCGAATTTTAACAAGGACATGCCTAATTAGGAAAAAGGTATCGGAAAATCAAATATCAAATATCAAATAATATGGCTCCAAGCGCAGTGTTTTAAGTCATTTCATATACATATAATAATATATATATATATATATATATATATATATATATATATATATATATATATATATATATATATATATATATATACAAACTTACTTCTTCTATCCCGAGTTTTGAGTAGCCCTTTTGATCGAGTAAATAATATCAGTAAGAAAGGGAGTTAACAAGCTCGTTTCACCGCAAAAAAACGACAAAAGAGTGATCACTTTACGTGAAAAGACTGGGATGAGTTCAACACCAATACTTTTTAACCGGGAGGAGCACAGGTGGCCCAGACTCTGTGGGAGTTGTTAGACTTTGAATTTATAGGGGAATGTATGAAAATATAAAAACAAGTCCTAAATCCTATTTTTTGACAAAAATAGAAATAAAGATGACTCACCTTGTGTTTTTGTTTTGATGTTTACTGTCTCTTTGCTTCAAGAGCCATTTGGAAGCCGTTTTATCGACGTTTAAGATTTTGAGTTGTAGTAACAAACTAAATGCGCGGTAAACGATGCGCTGTGCAATATGAATGGTCGGTATTTCAATCAGTAATAAAAATAGCGTTCTAATGAGGCCTTAAACTGCTGTTTAAGCAATGAAATTGACATCCAAGTTTTCTCTGATCAATGGCATCATCAGGGATGATAATGTTAATGATGCCGTTGATCGGCGAAAACTTGGATGTCAATATTATTGCATAAACAGCAGTCTAAGGCCCCCTGAACGATATTTCTGTTTTTAATCGGGCTGCTGAAGGACGACATGAACATATTATTGTTGCTTGTCAGTTTCAGATACGTGATCTTTCAAATGGTAGAAAGTCGAGACATATTAATCTCATTTGCTTTATTTTCTATAGGTGTAGGGGCTCTGAAGTTTCTCCAGGATCCTCCACAACTCCAGGCATCTCATGTCGGCTGGAGCGTTGACTACAATTGCACAACAGATGACCCAAATGCCACAGTGTCACTTCTACAGTCTAAAGATTTTGGGATTTCTTATAATGTGTTTCCAGTCACACCAAACAAACTTCTTTTGAGGAAACAAGTGTTCACCCTAGTAAACCTTATTCTTTCGGATGGAGGAAACTATAAATGCCAGGCCACGGACCAGTTAGGTCAAACTATTGAATGGAACACTGGATCAATGTTATTTATACAAGCAGGTCTGTATGAAAATTCTGAGTAAGTTGGTACTCGATAGTTAAACGTACATATACAGTGTATCGGGCGAATGTATCCTTTTCAGGACCAAATTTTGTATTTTCATTTTTTCTCATGTTATTGATGGTTTTATTTTCTGTTCATAAAAATATGGTACATGCCATGCAGTCTTTGACATATGCCACTGCTGCAAGGTAGTGTCAAATTAATGTTTTAGAATAAATTCAAACAAATAATTTTTTCACTGAAGGTATAAAGGGGGTGCGGATTTTAGCGAGTGACAAAAATTGGGGGGGGGGGAGGTTAGGGGGGGTGGTCCAGAGGCATGTTCCCCTGAAAAAATGTTGAAACCTGGGCCTCTTCTGAAGCAAGAATTAGAGTACAAACACTCATCATTAAAATATTTTACCAGTTTTAGTAAGCGAGAGTACAAAAACAACCTTTTTTTTAAATTTCTGCTTGACAAAAGCGTTAAATTACATTTATATGAGGCATGTTCTCATGTTAAATGTCCACTTAACCCTCGGACGTACAAGGGCTGGGGGGGGGGGATGGGGTGGTCCACCAGTACTTGACGTTTTCAATAGCTGTTCATTCATCCTTCGCGCACATTTTGAGACAAGTTTAGTGATGGTCAGTTCCTATGGCTACGAGATATGACGTCAAAAGCAGCAGGTGGTCAAGCCAATTTTGGGTGAAAGTCCATGTTTGTTCAACTTCTTTCAAAAATAAAAAAAAAACTCTTGTGGCTAAAGTCATGCAAAACAAGTAGACAACATTACTACTATTACAGTCCAGCTATACAATTAACTACGAACTGGACTGTAATAGTAGTAATGTTGTCCTCTTGTTGTCCTGAAAGGTTTGTCATACGCAGGACGTTGGGTCAACAACAACAAAATTTAGGCTTAGGTTAAACAATCATAAGGCCCGTTTTAGAGCGCATTCAAGGCTTTCTTTTGAGGGTAGAAACAAGGATAATCTTTTATATAGACATTTTTCTGGCCCGGGACACCATAGTCTTGAGGATATCAGTATTTAGTATATACTAAAACAGTGGATAGTATTTTTCATGCGCTCTGATTGGCTACTCAATCAGTGAATATCCTGCACTATTCACTGATTAACCTCTAGTTCCTCCGAGCGAGCAACGCCAAACTCGCGTAAGTTGCGAGCAAAATGCTTTCGAATTCCCGGTTTGCTGCCGTAAGAAACAAAGAAATTTCACAACTAATGAAGCAAGCTGTTCCCGAAATACACGAAGAAGGTGACGAAATTCGGTTTGGAAGTTTTAACAGGTAAAGCTCTGTCTTTTTGACTCGAATTTATCAATAAAACCGGTGAAAAAGTTTTTTGTTTACAAATGCAAATCAAGCTTAAGTTTAGCGTTATTTTATTTAGTTGACTTGTTCATAAATGAGATTAAAACTAAATTTAATAATCTTTTTTACAGAATGACTAAAAAAGGAAAAAATAATTCACAACTCCTTTTGAAGAAATTTCCCCGCAAGAGCTAAACAAATGCCTTCAAAAGTTTTATTTGTCGGCAAGAAAAAGCGACGGCCGCGGCCGTTCGGCCATTATGCGCCAAAATTGTAATCGTTGGCAACAGTATTTGAGTTAAAAATCATCATTTTTGTGCTCAATTATCTCACTGTTTTCGGCCGTCGCTATTTATCATACAGACCTCGACAGAATACGGTATTTCACAATTTTTCAAGACAAATTGCGCCCTACTATCCGGAGTGCGACTCACCTGACAGCCTACAAGACGAGACTGATTATCTTAACAACGTTTTTAGTAAGAACAATTACAACACGGACTTTGTTAGACGGAACACTCACGATAACACTGATTCCAACTCTCAGACCAACTCTGGCCCTGTTACGACAGCGACTATACCGTACATCAGAGGCACCTCTGAAACTATTGCACGTATATTACAACCTTACAATATACGTGTTGCGCACAAACCGATAACCACTTTACGGCGACTGCTTACTAATGTCAAGGACAAAGACAAACCGCAGGACAGACAGAGAGCAGTATACAAGATCAAATGCTGCGACTGCCAGGCTTCTTACATTGGTGAAACCGGCAGAAACCTAAGCACGCGACTGACCGAACACAAACGCGCGACGAGGAAATCGGATTAGCGGCTTTGACAAGCGACGCATCTCTCAACCAAAAACCCAATAAACAAACCAGCCATGAATAAGAGAACACTCTTGATAGCAGCTGTATTTCATTTTGTACATCCAGTGGAAAAAGACAGTTAAAAACATCACAAGTTGACTCAAACTCTGTCAGCTTCAGCTGTCAAAGTAAACAACTTTCAAGATGCTGCATAAATTTTACGCATAAACTCACCTGTCAAATTTTAACCAATCAGAGCATAAATTAAAAATTGGACGTGGAGCGTGATCAACACGTGACCATGGTAAGAAAAGGTCTTCCCCACCCGTATTTTAAAATAACTGGCTGAATTTTTGCGTCTGAGATCAGTTTGAAATGAAAAATCGTAATAGTGCGGGACGATACTGACATAAACACAACATATTTGATATGAATTTTAAAAAAAAAGTAAACGTGAGCCTGCGATCATTTGAAAACGAGTAAATTGTCAGCGGATAACTTCAAAAAAACACTCGACCTTGATGGGTCGACACCTGAGCCCGCGATACGGTCAGGTGATACTGGTCAGCGGATACCCTGTTTTGACAGCTGTCAATTGATGACAACATTGATGTGCAGTCAGCTTTCTCCTGGGCTCCCAACGTAACTAGAAAGTGTGAGAGTAAACATTGGTATGCCTGTGGTGCGGACGGACGGACGGTCGGTCGGTCGGTCACGTAATTACCAAATTTTCTGGGATGGGTAGATTTATTTACCCATGGTGCTCCGCAGGCGCGCTTCGCGCGCGGAGCTCCGCTATAAGTAATGGTAACAGGACTGAGTGGAGTCCAATTCTGTCTGTAATCATACGAGTGATTAACAAAATTGGACGACCGCGTAGCGGGAGTCCGATTTGTTTAATCACGAGTATGATTAGCCTGAAATTCATCCGATTGCTTCGAGTCGTTTTCTCCTCTCAACAACGTCTGAATCGACCGGCCGTTAATGCCGTCCAGTGACGTCACTCACTACCCGAAAACCGGGTAGTAATTTTGATTGGTTGATTGTCTAAACATTCGCATAATTATGTACAATTATGAAAAATTTTAGCGGGATTGTCGCTTGATATTCAGCGGATCGCATCCCTGACATTCTTTCGTGTAGTTCAAACATTTCGATAAGCTTAATCTTTATCTTAAACAGCAAACTGTTGCCCTTGTCTTCGAAACTGAAATGCTAAATTGAGCTGCGAATGAAGGATCATTGCGGAGAGTCGGTAGGTTTTTCATTTGGAGGCGCTTTGTGGTTTCGGCGGCCGGTGATTTTGTTTACGCGAAGTTTTCTGAGTTCAATATTATAATTTGACCTTCTTGCCATTTTTACCGTCAAGTGTAATGATTCTGTTAGCTTTTCTTTCTTGTTTCCTTGTTTTTTTCTTCGTTAAGGACCAAATGGCTTCTTTTCAATTAAAGCAAATCATTGTGTTTTTGAACTAAGTGTTCCGTGCTCCCTGTGTGTGTTTATTTCATTGCGTGATTGCGACCGAGTTTGATTCAGATAAAAGAATTCAGTACAACCGGTTCAGAGTTGCACTGCATGCAGTTGATAGTTTGAACGTTAAACATCATTAATTACGATCGAAAAAAATAAAGCAATTCTGTATCATGCAGACATTTCCAAACGATATTTCTCGGTTTGCCACTTGAAAGTCGTGTTTTACTTTTTGCATGAATTAAAGCAAAGATCAAGGAGTAGTGACGTCACTGGACGGCATTAACGGCCGGTCGATTCAGACGTTACTGAGGGAGTAATAACGACTCGAAGTAATCGGATGAAATTCAGGCTAGAGTATGATTACAGACCGAATTGGACGACACGAAGTTCTGTTACCAATTAATCAACTTAATTATTTTAATTTTAACAAAATTTGTGATATACAAGGCCCTTTTTTGAAATTAAAACAGAAGAAATTCAAATTTTTTTGCTAGTAGTGAAAAAAAAAAGCCATTTAAGCGCGCGCTTGATGGCGCGTACTGTCCAATTACTTAGGCATGACGCGTACTGTCCTATTAAATTGTCCAATTAAGGCTGAAATCAGGGAACGTGATAGCCAATCAGATTTGAGAATTTTGTTATAGTTATGATTAATTTATTAATGGGAGCTTCGCTTTTAGCCCTGGCTAAATCTATATATTATTTTTGACGTATCTTTCTCTGCCGTTCACACTGTTTGAACCTTATGGAGCTGTATTTATCATGAATTCAAAGATACATTAGAGCAAAAATAGCTCAAACGAGTATTTGAAAACCATTTCGCATTATTTCCGTGTTTATTCGATTCACTCTCGGGCTTTATATAGGCCGCTCGATCAACGGACTGGTCTTCTTCTTCGCTGCTCTCGCTGAAGTTCAGGTCACCGTTCTTTCGCTAAACCTTTCACGGCAAGGATTTCCAGCCACTTGTCCAATCGGGCACTGTTGTGTTTGCAGCCCGCTGTTATTTGCCTGAGAAATACTTTGCGATTCGCTAACGAACACTAAACAGAGGATGAATAAAATGAGCCCAAGTCGCTGGACGTGTTGCCTGAAAACCCAAAGTGCGCGATGACGTCATGTTGAATGGCGTCTTTAGGATTTGTTTATGGCTTGTTGCTAGGCAACTGCGGATACCAAACCGATAGAAAGATTTATGACCAAAGCGAAATCGCAGTTCGCTTGCGATCCTCGCGTGATCCGCAGGGATTTTATTGTTCCAGTATGGGGAATTACCTCCGGCAAAAACATTTTTAAGCTTCAATTTATTTAGAACGGCTTTGCTTGCAGAATAATACTATATAGGTCTCAAAAAATTTGATCATGTCTCTGCTGAGCGCAAATCCATACTACCCGCATAAGGTTTGTAATTTTCACATGTAGCTATTTCAAATTAAGCTGGAATACCAACTTAATCATAAA
>NC_133209.1:24318694-24378694 GCF_958299795.1 Porites lutea | reverse complement strand
TGGTAACCATGCATTGAAAGTAGAAATCATCCACGAATTTATTAACGTATTTAGTCAATAAATCAGCTTTTTCGGTGGAATTTTCGTCCTTGAGAGGAAACGAAGTTCTCCATCGGCCGATGGTGGCGTTAATATCCTCTTTACAGCGAGCAATGTAGTGTTCAGTCTCAAGGATTTCTTTGCGTAGGTTTTCCAGCGTGGCTTCCAGAAGTTTGAGTTCTGCTCTATGGAGAATATCGTCAAACTTCTTCTGAAGATCCTCTGATTTGCTTTTAGCTTTGACAGGCTTAATCTTCAGACCTTTTGGGACTGTGTTTTGCTGGAATTGTTCTTCCAGATGTTTAATCCTCCTGTGGAATTGAGAGAGGGCGTTCTCAGTGTCCACCAACAAATAAACTTTCTTTTTGAGGATAGACGCAAATGCCGAGTCAAGTTTAACATCTGGAGGGCTCTCAGTAGGTTTGGCCGAGGGAGCGACTTCGGCGCTGCGGAGTTCTGCAATTTGCGATTCTCTCGCACTCGCTTGTCGTTCAAGAGAAACTTCTCTACTCTTTTTGTTCAGAGAGAGTGGCTTGTTTTGTTCCTTGAGTCCACTGCGGCCTTGATCTTGGTCTCCCATTGATGTGGCTTCTGCTAGGTAGCTAATACAATTTTTTAACGAAGACTAGTGAGCAGCACACAGGAAGACTTCTTGTAGTTGTAAGCTTTTTCGTTTATTTCCGACGCGTTTCGTCTCTTACTGAGACTTCTTCAGGGAATGAATACAACTAGCAAAGAACAGCATATATAACACGTTGTGTGCGTAAGTGAAACTTCCGGTGGAAGTGAATAATAACTTAACTATGCTGTAAACGGGCGTTGCAAGAAACGCCTTGATACATATGTTATTGCGTGTTGCTATATTTGTTTGGGGGCCATACGATTAGCGCTAATCGTATGGCCCCCAAACAAATATAGCAACACGCAATAACATATGTATCAAGGCGTTTCTTGCAACGCCCGTTTACAGCATAGTTAAGTTATTATTCACTTCCACCGGAAGTTTTACTTACGCACACAACGTGTTATATATGCTGTTCTTTGCTAGTTGTATTCATTCCCTGAAGAAGTCTCAGTAAGAGACGAAACGCGTCGGAAATAAACGAAAAAGCTTACAACTACAAGAAGTCTTCCTTTGTGCTGCTCACTAGTCTTCGTTAAAAAAAAAAAAAAAAAAAAAAAGAGTAAAATTTTACTTTGGAAAATGCGTGCTACTCCTGGTGCATGCATCAAACCGGGTTGTTTAGCTAGGCGTCCGTTATGCCACAAAGTAAATTTACCGGCGAGTTGTGTGCGTCTGTTGTGCCACAAAGTAAATCTACTGAGTTGTGCAGCTAGGCGGCCGTAGTGCCACAGAGTAAATCTACCGAGTTGTTTAGCCACAAAGTAAACTTACCGGCGAGTTGTGAAACTCAGCGTCTGTTGTGCCACAAAGTAAATCTACTGAGTTGTGTAGCTAGGCGGCCGTAGTGCCACAGAGTAAATCTACCGAGTTGTGTTCAGTAGCTCGGCGTCCGTTATTCCACGAAGTAAATCTACCGAGATGTGAAGCTCGGCGGCAACATTTCATCATGACGTGTGATATTTTCGGCACTGGACAAACGAACATTTTAGTTAGCAGGTACAAAAGTCGGACCGGATCAACTCGGACCGTCAGTCCGGGTCGGATCAACTCGGATCGAATAAAAAAAATGAAAATAAAATAAAATTGAACTCGGATCAACTCGGATCATTAAAAAATTAACTCGGATTATAAAAAGAAAAATAAAATCAGTCGGCGTCACCTTTCACCCGCCATTTTTTTTTTCTCACGAACTCGTGGTTGCGTAAATTAATTCTATTCTTATATTTATTAATTTTAATGATACACTAGTGAGCAGCACACATACACTTCCAGTGAACATTTTGAACTTGGAAGGAAGAGAAACCATGCTCGCCCGGGACAAAGGAAATTTTCATGCCCCGGGCTAGAATCGAACTCGCGACCCGGCTTCATTTTGCCAACAAGTTGTTGATTGGACGCTCTCAAGAATATGTGAGCAAAACTATCCAAAGAAATGTTTTTTAACAAAAGAAAAAGAAACCCGGGTTAACCGCTGATCGGCCTTCGAACAACTGCCCCCAGCAGAACATCTACTGCTCCAGTAAAACAAAAAGTTCTTTTTACACGCCCGAAGCACTCTGGCCAGTTTCTCCTCAAATAACAAGCACTTGAGACGAACCATACGATATCACGCTGATCACTAGCCTTCAAAACCTTTTCATTATGATACACAGTTTAAATCGAGGTTTCGCTGTACGCAACCCTTACGTTCAAAATATGCCATAATCATAGTTATCTATCACAAGAACCAGCCACCCTTTCCCCTCAACTGCTACCTATACGCCTAGCAAACAGGTCGAACGCACACTCCTAAGCTCCGATAACTCCTAGTTTTACGCTCAGTAAATTGAAAGCTTCCGGATTCTATGACAATGCGATAAGCCTTCTACTTAGCTATTTATGTTATCGATACAACCGGCTTCGAACAGGATTCCTTACGAGCTCGTGGAGGTGTACTAGCCGAAAATGTCCACAAGTATCTGCACTGGGACCGTTGCTTTGAAATATTTTCCTAAACTACTTGACCTACTATATCAGTTCATCTTTTAATTATCGGTGTACGCGTATGACCGCCAGATCTACGAAACAACATTTGGTTACCACCAAACTAAAGGAAAAGTGCCGCTGTTACAACTGACTGGTATGACTCCAATTTTTTGGAGGGGAATCTGAAAAAGTTCGAGACAATGAACATCTGTCGCAAGGGTGTCAAAGAGCGCAATGCCCATGTGATTAATATTAAGGACATTCATCAGCCTATCGAGCAGCCTAAAACTTTTAGGGTAACAGTAGATGACAAACTATGTTTTAGCGACCATTAGCTTTAACTTGTGTGTCATTTGGTTTGGCATTTTTGTCGAGCAAGCGATACACGTAGGTTAAAAAGAACACAAGAAAAAGGACTAAGAGCCGTCTTTAACGACAGAAATTCACTCAACTAGATAGAGAGCAAACTGTTTTCTTTTTGTGGGTCTAAAAAAAGGCTTCTAATACTCTTCTTGTAAAAACGGTAGAAATGAAACGAGGTCAATAACCGTCTTTCTCCTGACAAAAATGTTAGTTAGAGCAGGGCTGGCACTAGCAAATGCACACCAATCGCACCTGCTAATTGCAAAGTTTCAAGTCATTCCGCGCTGATTTGTAGACACTTTGTAGGGTCAACGTTTTGATGTACACAGAAACTGGAGTTATACGTTTGGCAAGTGGTGGAAATCGTAGGTTACAATTTTCAAACAATAGAAGGCGTGATCGATCACATGACCAAGTAATTTAGATTTATTTTTTTTCAATTTTTTTTAAAGTTTAGTTTACTTTACTATCAATCTTTCCCCGTGGATGAGAATGGTTTTTGGAAAATGTACATAAAAACCATAATGATTAGACCCAGGCCTTAATCTACTTGCGCTGTCAGTGGCGCGTGACGATCCATGTTACTACTGTACCCAAACTCGCATTGTAGTCGCGTACAAGCATATCCAGATCAGAGGACTAAGAAGGGTTATCCTGCCCACTCTTGCTTAGGTCTATGCAAGATCGTGCTTGAGACAGCCCATGTCTACCGCCGTCACCTTCCTGTACAAAATATTTTAATTAATTTTTTTTGAAAAGCAGGCTTGTTGATGTTGATGTCGCAATGAACAGCGGCACGATCAGAGAAATCACGAAAAACGCGTGGTGGACGAGCTATGGTGTTCTCCATTTTCCGCGTGATAATAAGATCAAGGGTGTGGCCGTGAGTGTGCTCAAGGCCGAGTGATTTCAGAAGATCCTTAAATTTTAAGTGCTCTATCCGCGTCGTTAGAGACATCCATAAGGATGTGGATATTCAAGTCTCCAAGCTGCAAGAATTAGTACATGGTCTTTGGACAAGACAGTGGATTTCAGTGCAAAGACGGAACTACGCTTATACGTAACTTAGAAATTGCAGGCAATAAATTCTCTTTCAGAAAGTAGATGTTGGGGACCTCTTCTCGGAATAGACCTCCTATGGTTCAATTCTCGTAAATGACCACCTCCTGTAAGCGATCACTAGGTCTTCGCGTTTTGGGCGGTCACTTACGGTAGTTGCGACTGTATTCTACCATTAAGTATTAATCCATGTAAAATCTGTTTTTTTCATACATTTAGCTCCTTCTGCACCTGCAATAAGTCCCTATACAGGGCAAACGGACATACGAGAGGGATCCGCCATGGCTATAAACTGTGTAGCAGAGGGATTTCCGAAGCCAACCGTAGAGTGGTACAGAAATGGCAAGAAACTGAATGTCACAAACTGCCATACAAAATCTCAGAGTTGTGATAAAGTTGCCTATGAAGTTTATGAAGATGGTTCTTCTAGGCTTCACCCTATATACACAGATTAAGTCCTCAGAATAAGAAATGCATCGTATCCAAGAGATGTTGGTGATTTTAAATGTGTTGCATCAAATGGACTTTCACCAGATGCTGAGTTAATTGTCAGTTTGGATGTTCAAGGTATTTATTATAAGCTAGGCAAACTCTTTCCAATTCAATGGAAAAGACTTTCTCCAGACCCATGGTACAGCTATGGGCACTAAAACAGCAGTCTCTTTTGCTAATATTTTCATGGCTAAGGTTGAGACAGCAATTATCGATCAGCAAAGTACAAAGCCGTTGGTATGGAAAAGATATATCGATGACGTGTTTTCCCTATGGGACACTAATAGAGAGGAAATTAACAACTTCATTGAGCATGCAAATAACTACCATCCTACAATAAAATTCACTGCTGATATTTCCGATAAAGAAATCATCTTCCTTGATACATGCATCTACAAAGGAGCACGATTTGAAAAGGAATCTATCCTTGACACGCGTACTTATTTCAAGCCTACTGAGACATTCCAGTACACGCATTTTAAATCCTGTCACCCACGCGGAGTCAAAAAAGGCTTCGTGAAAGGTGAAGGCCTGAGACTACTAAGAACTAACTCTTCACAGGGGACTTTCGTAGAAAACATAAGAATATTCAAACTACGCCTTCGAGCGAGAGGCTACCCAAACAACTTTATAGATAAAACACTCTCGGAAGTCAAATTCTCTGACAGAAAGAAAGCTCTCCAAGAAAACACAAGAGTAAGCAAAGAAATATTGCCCTTTGTAACGCAATACAACCCATCTGTGCCTAACCTAAAACACATTCTAATGGAGAAATGGCATCTTATAGAATTACAACCTAAACTTAAAGAAATGTTCAAAGAACCTCCGATCATCTCTTATAAAAGAAGCAGTTCATTAAGAGATATACTGGTTAAAGCCAAACTGTAGTTAATCTCTTTAACGCTACATGTAGAAGAGCAATTACATTCATGCGACACGTTTGCGGGATCTGTGAATGGCCTGTCACTATTTAATTACCTTTGTGTTTTGTATGTATAGTTCAGGAAAGACAATCAGTTCAGTGACCACACAACAGTTCAATAACCACTGCAGTAGTTCAATAACCACAGCAGTAGTTCATAGAGAGCAGACTACGTGCAACTGCTGGGAAAATAGCCACAAATACGTTCTTTTACTACGTTATTTAGGATAGTGACATGAACTAGGCATCAACTAACAATCTTGTTTAAATGCAGTTAAACCGACACTGAAAGAGAGATTAGATGCAGTTGTTGTGGTAGAAGACAAAGCAGCTACAGTGTCCTGTAAAGTGACCAGGAGCAACCCATTGCCATTATTCAGTTGGCAGTATGCTTTAATAAACTTGGAATGTGATATTCAAAAACCTGCCGGTACCTGTGTCCCTAAGGAAGACAAGTGGATTACTGTTCCTTGTATAATCTGATGTTGTCTAGCAGCTCAAAACCAACAAATGAAAGCATTGTGAAAGTTCCCAAAGACCATCAAAATGCATTCTACCGTTGCCAAGCATCCAATTTCCTGGGAGATGATTGGCAAATCTTGAGATTTGTCAGACTTAGTAAGAACATCAGATAAGTAAAAACTTGAGGTATTGAATTTTATTTTATGTGCTCCATACCAGTACAGCCAAGAGAACAGATTTCCTACCTATAGGTCAAGCTACAATCATGGACAACAGTCTTCGGACACTTTTGCATTTCTAGGGTGTTTTCCAATTCACACAGGCCTAACCCCTCCCCTCACCCCACAAACAAAATTGGATGAATATATCCAGAATTTTTTTCCAGTTTCAACTTTGTATAGGATGGAGGGAGGGAGAACTGCAAGAAAATTTCAAAAAGAACGCTCTGTTTTAAAAGGCAACCCAGAAATGTCAGAAAAATATGAATATTGCATAAGTGTCCCAAGGACTTTTGTCCATGATTGTCTGAATTCTGGTTTTTGGATAAAAAGTCTTTTTCTCCATTTTTCCTATGCCTTTTAGGCATTTTGGAGACAAGTAGGTGATCACAACATGGCAAGTTTTTACAAGGCAAATTCCCTCATTCGCCATGTCGGGCCTATTCCCGTAAACTAGAGCCGAGTACAGGGTAAGTTGTTCAGGCACGAATACATCGAGCATCCCGCACAGTACTCGGTTCCAAAAACAAAGTTTATTATCAATATTAGCAAAAAATTAACTAACGAAACACGGCTAAGGTATATTTCAACTATTAAACATTGATTGCATTTGAAATGATATTCTTCCGAAAGGCCACCCTGTAAAGTGAATACAACAGTACTCACTTGACTGAGTAAGGAAAAATATTATCGTGTTTTTTTTTCTCTCCATTTCAAAGTGAGTACTGTGACTAGTGAGCTGAAAGCCGAGTCACGAATCTCGAAACTGGAACGAATCGAGTTTCGGGAGGCTTGAATCAAGTTTCACGGATCTGCTTACTTCCAGACGTTGATTAGGTCATCACGGTAAACTAATTAAAACTAAGTTTAGTTACCCTGACTCCAGAGGTCTGTTTACGAAATACAATTTAGGTAAAATTTTAGGTCTCTGGCACCCTGGGCAAGGTTGTGGAAAGAAAGTTACAAACAGAGAAAAGGAGATTGCCTCTTGACCCTCTTGAACTGAACCTGAACATTAACTATACTAGCCTGTTCACAGACCCTCTATTTTCTCTTCCAAGTCAATCGAGTTCGCGCGATAAAAAAACAAAAACGGCGGGGGATTCATTGACCGCCAGCGCAGTGGGGTAGGGGTGGGGGAAAGAGAAAACAGTTCTTTATTTTTCTTTCTCGCACTCCGCGCTCGCTATCGCTTTCTTCAATCGGAACGGAATGAAAAATAAGACAACATTTGTGTGCAGGTTTGCGTTTACCGAAAGTTGATCAGGAAATCCGCTAATGCAAAAGGACTAATAATTTCCAAACTTCATTTTGTGAAATGCTAATAAATATTAATAATAATAGTAATAATAATAATAATAATAATAATTATCATTATTAGTATTAATTTTATTATTATTATTATTATTATTATTATTATTATTATTATACTTTCGCTATCCTCTCACCTTTTGGGGCTTTTCAGCGATAATGAAACAAACAATTCAAATGTAACATATAATAATCAACAATCCCAACTGGCAAGAGGCGAATCAATTTGTTGTTTTACAAGCATGGCCGAGGATTTAAACTCAAGACTACGAAGCGTGACAAATCCAGCTAGTGGCCAGGGCCGGACTTGAACTTCGGGCCTACGAATTGCATGTACAAGTGAATAATAAAGCAATAAAATTGAATTTGGCTTTCGTATGATGTGAAGAATTATGCAGATCTTGGAGGATGTTTTATTAATTCTCTGATTATTTCGTCAAGTGGCTACCTCCAAGTTTATTCTGTAACGCAAAAGTTACCCATCTTTACTTAGCTACTGGGTAATTAAATACGTTTTAATTACTTTAATGAAAGCAAACATGCCTCAGATATGGTTGGACTTAAGTTGCCGGAACGTGAATTTAAAGGTCTGTTGAACTCTGTACGAGAGAGAATAAAGCATGTTTACGGAATTAGGATACTCGGTACTGCTTTAATAAAATCAGCTCTTCTTCAAACTTCTAGAACACAATTACGCCGCATACTTCCAAGTTAAACTCAATATATAAGTGCCAATTATTAACGTTTCATTTGTAGACCTTTGAAAAATATGATTTTTTAAACTTCACTTTGAAGCAGGTGAAACATAATTTACGTATGTTGTGCCCTTCGCGATAACCGAATTAGGTCATAAAGGTCATAGGTCATCTCATTGGTTCCTAGGCATAAACTCATAGTACCTTTAACCTTATTGGCCCCTGCAACACACATCCGAACAGACAAAGCCACAGAGATACATACGCTTAGACCACTGACTTATGACCTATTTTTTTTTTCAAAATAGCTCAGCAATTTAAAACGTTTCATTCGAATAATTTTACTCTGTCCTCAATATTCTCTTTCCAAAATGCGTAACCCACAAAAAAAAAATGCTTTGTATACTTTAGTACTTTTTCATATATTCATTTATTTCCCTGTGAGAATCGGACTGGACCACAACTTTTAGAAAGCAAACAAACAATTTGTTTAATTTTAGTAAACCTTCAAGCGATTGCAGGCGGTAAGAAATGTTGCTTCAGGCGGTAAATTTTACCGGTTACCGCCTGACAAGGAGGACACTGGACTATAGGACCTACCACTGCATATTTTGGAACTTGCGACCACTGAAAATCACAACAACTGTGAAATAGGCAAGTTTCGTATTCCCCGAAGGCCCTGGGACGAGAACCTTCTTAGCATAGTTGCGATCGAGGCTAATGCGGGTCAACTTCTTGGCGAAAACATAAACTAACATAAGTAAATTGCAGCTGTGCGCTAGAAAACGATACAAATCATGAAAATAATAAGATTTCAAAGCTCAAACTTTACCAGTAAGCTAAGGGGATATCTGTTTCAAACAACAAAACTGTGAAAAGAGCTGGTCGAACTAACGGAGAAATAAAAAAAAAGCCGTGAGTGAAGCCAAAAGAAGAAGTAAACTTAAGCTTGAAAATGGTAAATTATGTTAAAATGTTTAAATATCATCTAATATTCGATTCTCTTTATAATTTTCAAACTTCTTATTATTCTGTATTACTCGGGTGTATATCTGCAAAATGAAGTTTAAACTGCTTAGAATTATCGTCTATATAAAAGTCTGTTTCAACTTCAAATCGAGTGAAAATAGTGCAAGGAATGTATGCAGAACTTCATCCCCGTAGTGATAGATATTTATCCACCGAAGATACTTGTTCGGTTTATCTACAGCTTTGTTAGAAAATGTCAACTGAAAAGTTGGTGTTTTAACTTTATTGCATCTTTTTGACAACTACTCCCATTTCAATGAAAGGTATCCTTGAAGAAGTTAGATGGACCACTGAAAGTTACCATTAAAATGGCTTCAGGCACCTTCTTTAGGGTTTTACAATGTTTTGAGGATTTTGAGACCATCTTCGCATTTTTATTGAACTTGGTCACCAACTCACTCTTTCGGTCAATTTCTGTTTACGCTGTTTGTTTTTCTCGGTGACGAAGAGCTGATTTTCCTTTAATTTGCTGTTCGAAACAATGATTCCTCAAGCCGGCAAGTAAGTTTGGAGCCCACCAAAACCTTAATCCTTTAAGGTTTTCAACGTTTTCCGGCAACCCAGCCGCAGTTTCCTCATGTTTGTTTGTCTTCTTGCCAAAAGTGACCCGCATTAGCCTCTTTTTCGCACGAAAACAAGCACTCGTCCTAGGCCGCTCGGGAATAAGAAACTTGCCTATTTCCGTGGCAGGTCGGAGTGGCTCTAGACTTCTGTACAAATATTTAAAAAGTGGAGGGGGAGGGGGAGGGGAGGAACAAACGCTGTCAAAATTTTCTGGCTATTTTCCAGCATGCAACGCGGTAGTGATGTTGAAAATCGAAACGAGGCCAGGATGAACTAGAACAAAGGGTGTAGCGTGGCCCAGGAAACAAATTAGAACAAAAAAGCTACTTCTAAGCAAGAACAAGGACTGAATTTTACTTTTACTGTGAATGTTGTCTTTTGGTTTTGCAATGATTATTTCTGTATAGAAAAATCCTGAAGGCAAAAGACGCGATTTTTGTCGTTTTACCATGACGCTAAAAACGGTCATTTCATGTCCAGGGCGGTATTTTGCAAAAAGCGCTGACTTTGCATTTTTTGGATGTTCCAATTTGAAGGACATTCTACTCGATGTTCACAACTGACAGTTAAGACAAGGTTGGCGCGCTTGAGAAAGTTGCAATCAGGGCTGTCATTAATTTTTGGAGCAGCTGTAACAGGTGTTACGGGTTACGGCTCCGTAATGACAGCTCTGGTAATGTTTTAAAGCAGTGTAGTCTTGTACGGCCAGTTTTGGCTGGTAAGGCCGTCAAGGGGTTAAAACTCTCTGCAACATCCGACTCCTTACAATAGCCACTTTCTTCTGTTCCCAAAGTGGCCATGTGTATACCAATTATAAATTGTTGCTGGCCACTCCACCAATAATATGTCAGTGGGCTCATTTTTGCTGGCCGGCAATAAATGTTAAAACTGAAACAGTAGTTGTTTGATGATTCTTTTTCTTTTTGACAGTGGCACCAGTCATAGTTGAACCTAAGGAAGGTGAAGCACCTCTTTTACTCAAGATTGGTTATTCACTGAACATAAGCTGTGTGGCGAAAGGGAACCCTGCTCCTAATGTCACATGGTTAAATAATAACACAGGAAATGCAGTCTCACCAACTTCAACAAACTCCCAGCGATTGATCATTAACTCTATAGAAGACAAGGATTTTGGTTTTTACACCTGCATTGCCAGTAGTAAATTGAATTATACAATGGTTTCTGTGGAAATCAAGAAAGGTAAATTTACTTCACATGTTGATACATAGTTCATGGTTGTCTCTGAGGGCTGGAGGCCAGGGTTTACTCCGCCTTTCACGAGCATGATCCCCAGCTACTTTCACAGGAAACATAAGGAAAATAGAATGAAACGAACTTCTTAGATGATCAATTTCCTGCCCATTTTATAAAGGTAATTGGACAGTCCCGAAATGTAATTTTATGCTATAAAGGCCGTTAAGACACGTTATGACTTATTGGTTTTATCTTTCTGTCTAAAGGAAAGGGCAAAATGAAAAATCAGGCTGGATTTTTTTTTGTGTGGCTCGCTACGAGTTTACTTTACAAATCTAGTAGCGCGTAAACCAGCCTTTTTAGATCACCTCTGACAAAAACAGAACTATCAGGCGTTTTTTGTTTATCGTTCTGATCTTGGATAGAGATTATGTAGTTTTTTGCCCCTGTTTTATTTACACTTCTGCAGTTTTTCAAAGAATAATCTTAAAAAACAAATTGCACTCATTCAATAATCAGAGCGATCGAAGCACGCGCTTCCCTTGCACAACAAATTATAAAATATCTCAATAACATAAAATTCTAATTACATAAACAAGTAAAAAGCAACAAGACAATGTTCCGATATTTCGGTGACATTATGACTCCATACCAAGGAATAGAAATAAAAACGCGAGTTCAAAAGGAGTTAAAGTACTTTATAAAATTTGCATGAATGAAAGGCCTTAGCACGGATTGAATCTGCTTGCATAAAGCATCTCATTAAAAAGGATCTCAAATTTGTTCTTGCATTTTTTCAGCTCTCTAAAGCAGCTGAAAAGGTCCTCAGGGAAGGCACCCGCGTGGTCTTTATCGTATTGTTTGCGCACGGGAGATGATTTACTTTTGTGGCCATCCACGCGTGCAAAATATGCCCACGCGTATAACCAACATAGGTACCTGTAGCACACAGGTTACATTGAAAGTGGTATCGTACGCACTGTTGATTAAACACTTGTGGTTTCGTCTCACATTCGTGGAGGTCCTGGCCAATTTTCTTACTCACAAACATGGGTTGGATTGTAGTATGGAGCTTAAGACTTAGGTCTTGCAACTGAGTCTTAACAAAGTTGCCCGAATCCTACTCCTTAAGGGGTATAACTACCCGAGTCACGTCACAACTCGTCATTTCCGCCGAGGCCTGCGATGGCTGTGGGTCATCAACCTTCGAGCTAACAAAAGTGTTATTGGTGGAGTTGATAAGGTGTTGAGGGTACTTTAAACGTGAAAACAGAGACTTCAAGCACTTACACTCCTCCGAGTAATAACACCATGTCGAGGACAAACGGTACGCACAATCAAGGGTCAGCGGCTGTCATGGCGGCTGGATATGTTTTCCTGAACTCCGTTCTTTACATTGTATTTCTGCTTTCTTATGTCTGCTCGCCCTCGTCCAAACGATTCACTAAACCATCTTAAGGAAAAAGGATTGAAGTCATCTACGTTTTGCACCGTTATCCACGGTTTTCGCGATAGTGTTGTCACTCTTCTAAGAAATCGAGTCAACCTCTGCCACCATCTTGGATATCTTGCACACCGTCGCAAGACGTTTCTAGCCTCAAGTCTGGCGTACTATCCCAAACTCATTTGCTGGGTTCCGGCTTCTTTCTTGTGGCGACATTTCTACCAATCCCGGTCCAGCTCCTAACTGTAATAAAAATTTACGTTCAGTCTGCCGCAGGAGTGTCGCACATATAACCACCGAGCGATTCAATGCGATGTTTGCTTCTATTGGTCTCACATCAAATGTGGTAAAGTAACACCTGCTGAATACACCAAACTTGCCTCCTTCACTGTCAGCTTCCCATGGAGCTGCCCTGCTTGTGTTACAACTTCAAAGAACCTGCCTTTTTCTGATATTAGAAATCCCAGCTCCGATTTGGATCTTTCTTCAGACGCTGACACGAGTATTCTGAATGAATCCTCGGATAACATTAACATCGTCCATGTCCAACCAACACCGTCACCAAACAGCAGCCTGTCTACCTGTCAGCTCCCAGCTCCCCCTACCCATACCAATAACCTCAAGGGTCCATCTCGTTTCTCTGAATTTCAAGTTCTTCTTGACTTTCACAAACCTGATATCATCCTCGGCTGTGAATCAAAGCTTGACTGCGAAGTGCCAACCTATTCAGTCTTCCCGCCCACCTATTCCGTGTTCGTAACGGGGAGGGGGGGGGGATTAAGTCCGAAACCGTTTGCGAGGAAATGCCTAACTTTGGAAAAGATTGCGATCCTCTGGTCATCAGTTAAGATCGGTAACTGTAAAACTCTCCACCAAACATCTTCTTAAAACTCTCCACAAGATGTTTTGGAACAATTTTCAGATTCCTTTTATTGTGTCTTCGAATCCTCTAATCATCACCCTAACATAATAGCAGCAGGAGACTTCAACCTTGGAGATATTGACTGGTCCGCTGAGGTCCCATTGCTAACAACTCAGTTTCCTCCGTCGGCTCTACACAATAGGCTGCTTTGTATTACAGAGGACTTCTCGCTCACCCAGCACGTGAAATGCGTTACTCGTCCAACATCTGGAAAAACTTTGGATTTATTACTTTCATCTTACCCAAACTTTATCTCTGATGTCCATACTATACCTGGGATGAGTGATCATCTGGCAATCCTATTTCAAATAAATGTTAAAGCTCCAAGATCATTTAAGCCTCTACACAAGATTTTTGACTACAAAAGAGTAGTTTTGATGGCTTAAAGAAGTCCATGTCCGGTTCTGCAGAGAACTTCCTTGCTTCAGCTCCACGAAACTTTGCTGTAGAAGATAACGGGTCCCTCTTTAAAACTACACTTACAAAGGGCATGGTTAATTACATTCCTCAAAGATGTTCTTCCATGAAATACAAGCTCCCTTGGGTAACCCCTGAAATCAAACGTTAAATGAGAAAGAAAGATCGTTTGCATAAGAAAGCTCCCGGCTACTAGAATCCAGACCATTGGGTGGCGTTCAAGAAACAACGGAACCTCGTTTCAAGGATTGTTTAAGAATCTGGTAGTGATTACTTGAACAATGTTATCGAGGCAAGCCTTCAGGAGAACCCCCGAAATTATTGGCCTTATGTCAGATCTTGTAAATCAGAGGACATTGGTATACCCCCTCTGCGATATGGCAATAACCTGTGCACTTGTGATAAAAGCAAAGCTGAGGCACTTATTTCCTATTTCTACTCAGTATTTACTCAAGAGAAACTACCAATCCATACTAAACCTACCTCCCCGTAAAAACTAATTTCTAACATCGACATCTCAGCTCATGGGGTACATAAACAACTTCTTCAATTAAACCCAAGGAAAGCTTGTGGTCCGGATGAAATTCCAGCCCGTGTTCTTGAAGAACTGGCCCCATCTATTGCACCTTGGCTTAGTTCTATATTCCAACAGTCCTATGACACAGGAGCAGTACCCTCTGACTGGACTAAAGCCCTGGTTACGGCTATTTATAGAAAGGATTCAATGTCAAACCCTGCTAATTATCGCCCTATTTCTCTTACTTCCTTATGTTGTAAGGTTATGGAACACATTATTTTGAGTCACATTGCAAAACACTTGGCCCCAAACAATAGCCTGATCGATCAACAACATGGATTTAGACAGCGCTTCTCGTGTGAAAGTCAACTATTTCAGCAATCAAAAACTGTGTTAAATGCATTAACTCGCGCTCACAAACTGACGTAATCCTTCTTGACTTCAGCAAAGCCTTTGACTCCGTACCTCATCAGCGTTTACTAGTAAAACTTGCTTATTATGGAATATGTGGAAAGACTGCGGCATGGATCAAGGCCTTCTTAGGCAATCGCTCCCAAGTGGTGTCTGTAAATGGCACTCACTCCTGCCCTTGGCCTGTACCTTCTGGTGTACGCCAAGGCTCAGTACTGGTTCCCTTTTTTATTCTTACTATATATTATCGATATTACTCATCCAATCCAGTCTACAATGCGTCTCTTTGCAGATGGCAGCATTGCGTATAGAGAGATTAAGAAGAATACTTGTGATCATGCACTGCTCCAGTAGGACTTAGCCAGCTTATGTGAATGGGCTGAAACTTGGCAACTTAACTTTAATATCACCAAATGTTTTCATTTAAGGCTGGTTTTCACTAGCGACGGAGTCGGAGTCAGAGTCGTGATCAGAAGCGTAGAGCTTATGATCTAGTGAAAACAGCGTTCCGATTCCGCTTACGACTCCGTCGCTTACGTTCCGCTTATGATCTAGTGAAAACCAGATTGTCGGAGTCGGAAGCAGAAGCAGAAGAACCAAACCAATCACAAAGCGTGGGAACGTGCATTGTGATTGGTTTATCCTTCCGCCTCTGCTTCCGACTCCGACTATCTGGTTTTCACTAGATCATAAGCGGAACGTACGCGTCAAAGTCGTAAGCGGAGTCGGAAGAAATGGAAACGTTCTGATTCTTCTGACTCCGATTCCGTCGCGCTTATGCCTCTGCTTACGACTCCGACTTTTGATTTTCACTAGGTCATAAGCTCTCTTACGACTCCGCTTACGACTCAGACTCCGACTCCGTCCCTAGTGAAACCCAGCCTTTAGGGATTACTAAAAAAGTTGTCCCCTTTTCCTATAATTGTCTCATGAATGATATTGTTATTGCTAAATCAGCCTCCACTAAATATCTTGGAGTAACTATAACTAATAATCTTAATTGGAATTAAGAATTGGTGTGGAGAATGTATCTTGTTTGCGCCATACTAGGAAAAGCACTCACATGTCTTCATGGCAACACTACATCAGAGTTTTTTTTTTATCTGGAGCCTCCAAAATTACAAGAGTACTTTATCTGAATTTTTTCAGAAACATTTTTACTCTAAAAATCTCAAAAAAGCAGATCACTGAAAATTCGTGTCTAAACAGCCAGAACTATACATCTGCGTGTAAAGTTAAATAAAGCGTAACTCAAGTGTAAATAGCAAAAACAAGTTTAGATAGATAGGATAAGACATGAAAAAATCTCAGGTCAAGAAAACACACAGATTGTTTGACGAAACCACCAAATGTAAATTTAAGTAAAGGGCATATAAATTGTAAGTGACAAAAACAGCATTAAAGAGGGTATTAGAAATCCTCGGTTCATGAAAATACACAGATTGTTTATTTGTTTACCAATTTAGACATAAGAGGCATCATTGAATTATTTTGTTGCTGCATGATTCGCATCATCATGTTCTTTCTGTCTCATGCGTAGCTGTTCTTAACGAATTTGATAATCCCTTTTAGATTTTTCACGGAGGAATTGTACAGTTCCCCGCCTCTTCGTCGCGCTTTCTTGGGCTTGAAAGGCCTTCTTCGGTGTTGTTTCCCTTGTTTCTGCGTTCATTTTTTCAGTCGCTTTAAGCCTTACTTCTTCCCCACTAGCTTTGTCCATCTCAACCTTTCTCTTCTTGTTGTCCGATCCAGTAACCCGCTCCTCCTTTGCAGCCTCCCATTTCTTATAAATCTCCTTTATTGCCTCGATGGAGTAGAAGTAATTGCAGATGCATGACATCTTATGTTATGGCAGCAGAGAATCTATGGAAGAAGCTTTAGCAGATCACGATCGCAATTTATAGAACTTGCTCAGGTGCGCAGGCCGTGTTATTCTGAAATTAACAAGAACAAGTTGAGGTTGAATTCTGGACTAACTTACGTGGGACAGTTGTTCACGTGGGAAGGACTAAAGCCTTATCCCATGAAAGTAGAAGCAATTGCAACCATGCTTCGACCAGATGATAAGAGAGCAGACTAACGTCTTCTGAGATGTGCTAATTATTTGTCCATGTTCATGCCACAGATCTCTAAAGTGTCTGAAACACTACGCAAGTTAACTGAGAAGAATTTCCTGTTCACTTGGGACAGCTTACAGGGAGAAGCTTCACAAGCAATCAAAAACATGATCAGCTCTGCGTTCCTGTTAAAGTATTATGATGTTTGCCATTGAAACCGCTATCCAATATGACGCCTAAGAGTCTGGTTTGGGAGCAACTCTGTTTGGGAGCCAGCTGGTTAGCTCAGTTGGGAGAGCGCCGGTCTGCTGAGCGGGAGCTCGTATACCAACCCTCAGGGTCTTAAAATAACTGAGGAGAAAGTGCTGCCTTTGCAATGACATCTATACACGGTTAGACTTTCTAGTATTCTCGGATAAGGACGAAAAACCGTAGGTCCCGTCTCACAGCACTTTCACTGATTTGGTCTTGTAGGACGTAAAAGAACCCACACCACTGTTCGAAAAGAGTAGGGGACGTAGACCCCGGTGATGTGGTCAACCTCTCCTGGGCCAGGTGGGTTACCTGTAAGGACACACTTAAATTGGAACCCCGCCCTGTTGTGTGTTCCGCACCATATGGTGGAAGTGGTTAAATAAATGCTACAAGATGGACACGGCCGGTCGCATTTGCATCACGGTCGTTGAGCTCTGTCGAACGCCAGTATGCTCAAATAGAAAAGTAATGCTTGGCGGTTGCATTCGCTTGCAGTCGTTTTAATCAGTACCTACATGGAAGAGAACTTGCAACTGTGGAAACAGACCACAAGCCATTGGTGACCATTTTTCAGAAGTCTATTCATTCAGCGCCTAAAACGCTACAGAGAATGCTCCTGCATCTGCAAAGATACATTAAAATCTGAATGTGAAGTATCTTTCTGGTTCTTAAATGTACATAGCAGACATGCTCAGCGGAGCTTATCTCCAAGCTGATCGTGTAAGAGAACACCACAGTCAAGCAAGAACAGCATCTGTTTTAAGAAATTGCTAGCATCAATCAAGTTCATTACATGCGCGTATCTGAGGTTACCCATCAGAATATTAAGCAATGCACTCTTGCGGACCCCACTCTGCAGACTCTAATGAACACTGTTACAACAGGATGGCCAGTCTCAAAAGAAGATGTTCCAACTTGCATTCGAGAATATTGGAACTAGAAAGAATAGTTAACAGTGGAAGACAGAGTATCGTACAAAGGAACGAAGGTCATTGTTCCCATTTCAATGAGACCTCAAATGATATTACCAGAGTCAATTCTAGTCACTTAGGACCTGATGCCTGTGTACGTCGAGCACGTGATGTGTTATTTTGGCTAAGTATAGAAAGCCAAATCAAGAAACGAGTTCAAAACTGTGAAGTTTGCAATTACCTCCTAGCCAGACAACAGAAGGAACCGTTAATGACGCATTCGATTCCAGATACTCCATGGTCAAAGGTTGGTCAGGATCTCTTCACCTATGTAATTGAGACATTCCAAGTGACTGTTTACTACTATAGTAATAACTTTGAACTAGATTTAATGCAAGTTGCAACTACAGAGTCTGTGATCAAGGCAACAAAGTCACACTTTGGTGGGCATGGTATTGCAGACATGATTATAGACACTGGTCCCTAATACGCAAGCGATCAGTTGGCCGCTTTCACACGAGAATGGGAATTTCAGCACACTACCTGTTCGCCACTACACAGTCAGAGCAACGGCAAAGCAGAATCAGCCTTAAAGATCGCCAAAAATCTGGTTAAGAAGGCTAAACGAGAAAACAAAGATATCTTCAAATGGCCCTGCTGGAATGGCGAAACACACCCGACATTGCGAATTTAAATCAGACTCAAAAACTCATATCAAGAAGCACTCGGACCACCATTCCAACCGCTGAAGCGTTCCTCAAAACCTGAAGTTGTCGAAGGTGTACATGACAACATTAAACGTAAGAGGCAGCAGACCAAAGCTACTTACGACAAGAGCGCAAGACCACTGCCAGAGCTTCAAACTGGAGAAGCAGTACGTCTTCACCCGGTAAACCCCAAAGCTCCATGGGAAAAAGGCTCGTGTATGGCAAAAGTCGGCCCATGTTCGTACCTGATCGAAACAGATAACGGAGACCTATACAGACGTAATCGGAAGTTCATCCGCCAAGATCCTAGTCAAGGACATCAGCAGCCCATCATCACCGAAAGCAGCTCCACCAATTAGACCTCACCTTTACCAAAGCCAGCAGATGTCAACCCTGAACCTACAGCGAAAGAAGAATGAAAATCGAAGCAACCTCAGACTCTCGTTACAAGAAGTGGCAGAGTCAGCGTTCGCCCATTAAGATTCGCAGACTACGTTTAATAGACGATTTATCATCTGAACTTTGACATTAACTTTAGTCGTTTGTTAAGTTTTAGTTTTACTTCAATGATCTGGTCAACATATAGCAGAAAGATATTTAAGTGCATGTTCTAAAGGCCAGATAATTTCTAAATTCAAGTCGCTTATTTAAGTGAGATCGTTTATTACTGTTAAAGGGGAGATGTTACATGACGTAACATGTACGTAAAATGTAGCGAAACATGTACGTAACATGACGTAAAGCTAATCATAGCTGTGAAACAGCTCTGATTCGAGTACAGGGTGATATCCTCAAAGCCATCGATAGTCATCGCAGTGTTTTGCCTTTGCTATTGGATCTTTCTGCAGCCTTTGATACGGTTGATCATGAAATTCTTCTAGGAAGACTCTCCTCTAGGTTCGGTATCAAAGGAAAAGCCCTGGATTGGCTACGATCTTACCTTACAGACCGTACTCAGCTTGTGAAAGTAGACGACACTTCATCCACGGTACGAGCCCTTCATTGGGGTGTGCCTCAAGGTTCGGTCCTAGGCCCCATGTTTTACTTATTGTATACATCTCCACTGGGTGATATTGTTCGTGAGCATGGCTTGTCGTTTCACTTTTATGCTGATGACTCTCTCTCCTCCGCAGAGGCCTCTTTGTGTTGTGGGGAGGCTTTTGTGTTGTGGGGAGGCTGGGGAGAAAGAAAAAGAGAGCATCGTCCCCCGCGCGCTTTCTATTTTTTCGATTATTGATATTTTGATGGGGATACCCAGCGGGAGCCTCTGCGGAGGAGAGAGGCTGATGACTCGCAGCTTTATACATCTTTTGCTTGCAATGACACCTCTGATCTAGTGGCTGCAAAGCAACGTCTTGAAAACTGCGTTGCTGACATCAATTTGTGGATGACTGCCAACAAGTTAAAGCTTAACAATGATAAATCAGAATTTTTCTTTCTGCACGCCCGTTTTCGTCATTCGTTGCCCCCTCCCACGATTTCTGTTGGCATGGAAACATCAGGCCCTCTCAACAGGCTCGCAATCTTGGCGTGATTTTTGACGACACAACGTCACTTTCACCTCATGTTAATACAATAGTTAAGAGTGCCTTCTATCAAATACGAAATATTTCTAAAATAAGAAAATACATCAGTAAAAGTACCACAGAAATTCTAATTCACAGTTTTGTTAGCTCGAAGTTGGACTTTTGTAATTCTCTTCTTTTTGGTGCCCCAAGACGGGACATAGTTAAGCTGCAGTCCGTTCATAAAGCGGCTGCTCGAATTATCGCTGGTCTCAAAAAACGAGATCACATCACCGAGACTCTAAGAGATCTTCACTGGCTTCCTGTTCACGAGAGAATTGTTTTTAAAATAAATTTAATAACTTTTAAAACATTGAATGGCTCCGGTCCCCGCTATCTTGAAGATATTTTAAAATTTTACCGTCAATCAAGGACATAATGGTCATCAAGGGATCATTTACGCCTTGAAGAACCAAATTTTAACATGAAAACTTATGGCCAGCGAGCGTTTTCCGTTGCTGCCCCGCGACTATGGAACAAGCTCCCCTTTGAAATTCGAGCTTGTTCTGATGTTAATCTTTTTAAATCTAAGTTGAAAACGTTTCTTTTTAAAAAGGTATATGACATTTAGTTTCATCATATTTGTTTTTGTTTTCTTCCTTTTTAAAATGTGTATGCTATAAATTTCCCAGTATGTACAGTAGGGTTATATGTAAGCTGGTGATTAATGATATTCTTATGTCCTTTTCTACATTGTAAAGCGCTTAGAACAGCGATGTATAAGCGCTATATAAATTCCATTATTATTATTATTATTATTTTATTATTGACGTAGTTTTTGGAGTCTTCCCATGAGTCCTTGTGTGATTAAAGCAGAGAACGCATGGCTTCGTTTCATGTAAGTTGTTTCTGCATTAAATTCCTCAGTTGAAGGCCGAATAACACTTACTACAACCAGTTGCAAAAGTACTTTAGACACTGTACTGTACTTTGGTATAAGTGGCCTGTCCATGATCTTGTGCTTGTGATGCCCCCCTAAGATCCACCCCTTGTCAAAGTTGCTAGCAATACAAGATCATGCTCGAAACTTGGAGGAACAACATTGAATGGGAGGGAGGAGGGATGTGTGTGTTATATCTCACAGACCTGTGACTAGCAGCGATTTGAAGCATGAACGGTTATTTTTTCGTGAGTGTCTCAACATCTTTGCAACTGGTTGTACCAACATTTCTCGAATCGATAGAACCAAATTTTCCTAGCCATGGGGCTACGCTATAACATACTCGTCCCACCGACGGGCTGTTTCCAGGTCTTCTCGGTAACGGTGCCCTACCTGTAGCGGGCTGCATTTTTGACGTCATTTCCTTGTTAAACTCAAAATTCTTCCAAATTTGGTCATCAGTAATTGGTTATGGTGAATTATGCGTATGCTTTTAGCCAATAAGAATTGGGGAAATATTTTGAATGAATAATAATGTAATTTAATTGAAGCAATAAGCGATATTGTCTTTGAATATTTTCTAGTGTCAACCAGCTCCGACCCAAATCTATCTCCAATAGAAGTTCTTAGTAAGGAAGCCACCGTTGCCCTTTCTGTTGTTGGAGCAATCCTTTTCCTCTGTATCGTCCTGGGGTTCGCCTTCTTTTGCTTTATACGCCATCAGCAGTAGCAGATTATGGAGTATCGTAATCAGCTTTTTCCAGTATACACTGGAAAACACCAGGTAAAGTACCATGTAAAACGAGCTTAAATTGAAGTTACTACATAAGAACTAGTGCCTGCTTATATGCTGCAACTTATGATGATGAACTTTATTAAAGTCTCATGTCTTATAGCTCAGGCACAGTGCCTTACTAATTGTGAGACTTATTTGGCTGAAAATGATGTTTGTTGGACTGCGTAAATTTCACACCCCTCCCATTCCAAGATCATATTCAACACCTACAATGACAACTTTGAACGCGGAAAAACAGACGAGAGGGATTTCTTTTACTTGTGAAAATTTTGTCTCCGAGGAGCGATCAAATTAGGAAAGAGGTTTTATCAGCAAAAGTCTCTCAACCTTTGTTCAACCGGTTGTATCAACACTAGGAAGTTTAAGCGGCAACCATGAAGGCGAAAATGACATGAATTTGCGATCTTTCAAACTTCATCTCCTTTGACATGTGAAATGTAGGTGATTTTACGTGGAGTAGTTGAATTTCTTATGGGCAGCCAAGTTAAAAAGGGGAATAAAAAATTTATCGTCAGTGCCGGTTAACTTCCTTTGTAAAACGGGCATTGGGACTAATTTTTCACGTCGTAGTCGTGCAATTAAGTTTGATGGACCGTGCAAAGTTGTCGTTTTTGGTTGTTAATCCCGCAGCTGTTTTTACCTTCTCGTTACCGTTGTCGACTCTCTTTTGCTTCTGCTCTGTGGTAACCTTTTGGAATTGCAGAGTGGCTCTACCTATGGCCACTTTACATACGTGTAAAATCTCACGGCGGTGGGCACTTTTGAGAATTATTATAAATTGATTCATCAGCATCTGAGTTGCTTGTTCGAGGCCAGTCGACAGTCATAATTTGCAAAATGTTAACCATAGATTGCTCCTCGTTTTAAAATACATGTATGCTCACAGATAGTAAAGATTGCTGACATTTTGTTCATTTCATTGCAGGCTACGGACAGGTATGTTCCGCAAAAATACTCACGTTTTGTTTTTTTGTCGACCTACAGTGAACGAAGCGCCGAGTTTCTTTGCGGAGCGGCCATAGATTTAAGTCTACTTTTTAAAGTAAACTTTGTTTATTCTTTGACTCGGTTCAAAAAGTGATCAATTGCCCTGAAATGGGCTCCTCGATTCAGGTAATACTCATGAACCAAACCGTTTCCAGTTGGACGGAATGAAGTTACCGTTGCCTAGGTCCCTATTGTATACGTCAAGTAATAAAATATTATTTTCTTGATTGTTTTAGATTGACCCTAATCGCACACTGCTTGAACAATGTAATGATCTCCCTTATGACCCTGATTTCGAGTTTCCTGAGGACAAGCTTATCCTTGGGGAGGTGCTAGGATCAGGGGCCTTCGGGAAAGTCATTAAAGCAGAGGCTATAGGAATAGACGACTTTAGTCCCAGAGACAAAAGTCAAACGAAAAGTCGGCGACGACCTAAAATGTTTCGTCGATACAGAGACGGCCATGATCCCAGAGGCAGTGCGTACACGAAGACCACTGTAGCTGTTAAGACTGTTAAAGGTAATGTTTCAAGTCAAGAGATCCCTCTTTCAAGTTCTGTAACATTTACCTTGGAGCAAGGATGGCTGGTACTTTTCGGGGGGAGATAGAAAGGGAGAAAAAGGAATTTACGTTATAATTATTAATAGCAGCTGGTAATCTGTAGGGAAGGGGGGAGTTACCAGGTTACCTGCGCGGAAATGATTTGGAAGAAAAGTAGGGTTGATTTGGGAATCTGTGCGTACCTGACTCGAAAACACTCCAGCCATGCCCTTGGATTCAGCATGGGTCGGGTGGGCAATTTGCATGGGGTCTCTCTCATGCATGAGGACCGTTCGTGCTCATTTCTATTGCTGAGTTTTGTGCCCAGTTAAACTGCTTGAACTCCCCTAGACCCTGTGGAAACTTCGTTTTGTTTTTTCAACTGAGCGAGTACGATATTTTGGCACTTCAGGGGGAGCTACTGCGGAGGAAGTAAGAGACCTGGCATCAGAGCTGAAAATTCTAATTTACGTTGGAGAACATAGAAACATTGTAAACCTCCTTGGTGCTTGTATCAAGCGAGATCGTTTCCTTGTCATTCTGGAATATGCACCACATGGGAGTTTACTAAAGTTCTTACGAGGCAAGCGAGATGTTTATGAAACAATCTGGTCTACGACTGCGAGTGACCCAGAGAAAGGATTGAATATATCAAATCTTGTGGGCTACGCCTACCAAATACCCCGTGGAATGGGATACCTGGCGTCTAAACAGGTATTGTTCTCCTATTTAAGGATTCCCAAATTTCTCAAGAAAATTCAGATCTAAAAAAAGCCATAATGGCTCTTGGTAGTAATAGACCTTTTTAGCTCGTATGTTTTGTTTTCCCATTTCACACCACGTGATGTTCTCAGGGGAATTTGCGTTTTGTCTTTTCATAAATTATGCATACATATCCACGTGGATGCACGAGCAAAGGACAACACTTGAAAGGAACGGTTCTCTGGGGTACCATCACGGATATGAAATTGCTAACAAACCATACAAGCTAAAAAGGTTTATTCTCCGCTTGGCTTCAAGGAGTTTTATTCTCCGCTTGGCTTCAAGGAGTTTTATCGTGATTTAAATCGGTCATTCGACTCTAAATCTGTGCCTATCCAGTGTTTGTTTGTTTGTTGTTTTCGTTTTACAGTGCGACTACTTGAACCGGGGCACCAGTGAACGAGTATTATTTAATCAATTCCGTTGTTTGTTTGTTTGTTTGTTTTTTCTTTTGTTTGTTTTTTCTTTTTGTAAAGGACCAATAAAATTCAAAGTTCAACTATGAAACTGTTAAGACTTTGAAACCGTTTGAACTTACCCCACCTCTCAGGAACCAGCCCTCAAATTTATGAGAATCTTTTGTTTTCAAAAACCGTTGTGATAGGATAATCTTCTTCCAAAAGCCCAGGTTCGAGTATTCGTACTTTAAGAGATTATTATGATTACACAATACAATTTAAAAAGGACTGTTAAATAGTAAAGTAACACGCAGAGAGGAGACCTCAGTAGTCAAAAGCTCGCGCAAAGGATTAGAAATTGAGCACAACAGCTGTGACATTAAATCAGCCATGGACCAGGAGTGAAAGAAGCGCTGACGATAGTGCCTCTAGCGTTGGTTCCTCAAAACAATTCAGTGTTCTAGAGTAAGTGAAGAGCAGTGTTTGACAATGTTTAGTTTTTATTTACTTTTACCTTCTGTAGCGTGTGCACTTTTCTGTTGGTATTGTTTTTCCTGTTTGTACTGTGATGTTTAGTTTATTTTACTTTTTTTCCTTTTTGTTTCTGATTTGTTTTTGCTTTTCTTTTTTCAAACCATACCTGTTTTATCTAGTGTGTTCACCGAGACTTGGCCGCCAGAAACGTTCTTGTTGGAGAAGACTACGTCATGAAGATCGCTGACTTTGGTCTCGCTCGAGATATTTACAAGAGTGTCTTATACGTGAAGATGAACAGTGATGTTTTGCCAATGAAGTGGATGGCGATAGAATCATTGTTTTTGAGGGAGTACTAGTAGTATAGATGGCTACACTAGGTCCTAACCAATCAGAGCGCAGCAAAAAAATTTTCAACCAATCAGAATCGAGCATTTAGCCCATGTGACTTATTGACGTCACAAAACCCCATATTTGGGCATGAATGTTCACGTGACCCCATGGGGTAAAGAGCACACACACACACAAGTGTTTGATCCACATTGTTCACATAGTTTTAATGACCGCGTAGAACCTGGTAACAAGCGGGACGTGTGTGACGCCCGAGTGACGTCACGCCCTTTTTTACAAATCTAATACAAGATCAAGTTCATCCCCAATCCTCTCGTAGCCATAGGGAAAGCTTGATCGGGTGGTCACATCGATGACGCGCTTGACAAACACCAACCCATACTGCTTCACACGCGGAACCACTTGAATTTGTTTCTTCTCTAGATCCCGTTTGAAATAATAAGGAGTGGTAATGTTCAAATTTCGGCGAGAGTCCTGAGGCGAGTCTAGTTCCGAGAGAATATTGTCTTTCATCGTGTGGAAATTAAGAATGGCCGACCCCCGAACATTCAAGGTGAAACCGCGGACCTTACACACCACTTTACCTCCACGGGTCTGGTACCCATAATTCTTAGCGCCCCCCGAAACAAACTCGGTGATAACATCCCCGTCCAATTCATCCGTCATGTCCCCCAAAAAATCACCCGTGGTGATAGAGGGTTGACCGGGACGCCACTTGTACACAACACTGTCGGTATCATAGTAAAGCACTTGCTGTTGAAGGATGTCCAGGGACTCGTAGAGCTTGAGTCGAGCATGACACGTCGTGAAAGCCGCCACAAAGATATTGGTCTTGGTGCCTTTGACGGCATTGTCTTGGACACTGGTGTAGACAGCCTCCAAGATGTCGTCGGTACAGAGACGGAGAGTACTGAGATCGAGAGCCGCATCGGAGATGAGATTGAACAAATGGGCGGGGTCCTTGACAGTGACGGTGGTGGGTTTGTTGATCCGCTCCCCAAACTTGCCCCAGAAACTGTTCAACATCAATTTGGCGGTACCCTTGCGACCAGGATTTTTGGCAATGCTGGCAATGTCCAGTCGGATACCCTCTCGTTCCAGGTAGCGAAGAATGTACTCTCGTTTCTGCTCGAGGGTCTGACACCAGCTGGGTCACCCCGCGGATTCTTGTTTCAACTTCAGCCAAGTGTTGACGTAAGGGGCGAAAAGACCTGTTTGGCGTTGTTCGGGGGGAAAATGCCAGACTTCGTGGATCTTGATGAGGGTATACCCCTTTTCCACGGCTTTGACCAGTTCGGGCGTACACCAGGTTCCGCGTAGCATGCGATCAGCGTCCGAATGAGGGCAATAATGGGTTCTGGTCAACATGGGTTGGGCCTGCTCTGTCTGGACACATGCACGGCAGAGAGGAAAGGTGAGCTTTTGGCCACAGCGTACAGGCAAGACAGGGTGGAACAGACCAGCCGGGGGAAGAATGTCCACAGTAGCCAATCCAAAATAGGAACCCAGAGACTGGTCTGCAGGTTGGGTGATGATCTTGGGATGACCAATGGGGTAAGGGCAGTTCTTGTTCACCCACGGGTAAAGAGAGGTCACATCCACATAGCGTATCTCTTCGCCCTCCCCAGCCACCGCATGCAGGGCCACCGCGCCGGTTCGACCTCCAAAAAAGGCCTCGCGGGGTTCCAGGGGAGCCACCAGATCGAAGGAAGCCAGAAACTGAGATACAGCGGGCTCGTCATCAACCAATCGGTCCCAGTCACACTCCCACATTTCGATCACTGTGTAACCCGCTCGAAGCAGAGCCATGCGTTTGGAGAGCGTGGACTGATACAGTTCTTCCACGGTTCGATCCGGCACCGCATAATGTGTGGCGTCTCTGCTGGGATAACAGCGGGGACAGCCATGGTAGAGACATCCGTGGAACTCGTAGACGGTTCGGGTCAGGGGATCGTAGCCATCGACAAAATAGCTGTTGGCGATAGTTCGGACCGACTGTTCGCCCCCATTCCGGACGTGTCGAATGCGGTCGGCACTGGCCCCCTCCTTGGGAATTTGATGTTCTTGATAGTACAGCCATTGTAGGGCCTTGAGGGATTGGTTGACTTGGGCCCCTCGCCAACCCCCTAGTTGTTCGACAGCGATGGTGTCAGGGGTCAAATGGTGCTTGCGCCAATACAGATTGCAGGCACTGGCAATCGTGATACACTTGGCCATGGGATTGAAGCCAGCCTGCCGTTCAAATTCTTGCTGAAAAGCTTCACACCCCGCTTTCAACAGAGCCACATCCGATTTCCAATAGTCAATCATTTCTTGACGGAAATGGAAGGGCACATTGCGACGGACTTGATCCGCATGCCAACGCGTCAGTTCGTCTTTCTTTTTGGCCATCATGCTCTCGGGATCGTAAAATTCCAAATCGGGGATGCGGCCCACATACTGTTGATGATCCGGGGTATTAAACAAATGGGGAAAGAAGCCCTTTTTTAATTCGGTCAAATTGAAGGTGCTGGGAAAAGAGGCGAGTGGCATGGGCAAGAAACACAACGAGTCAATGAATTTGACAGCTCCGCTCCTGAAGGACAACACTTTAGCGCCCACCGTCAGTTGATCCACCACTTCGCGTTGTTGCTGGTACAGTTCGTGCAAAATGAACATGCCGTCAAACCCTTTCAAATTGTGAAACACCACGAGAATCTCCCGCTCACCCTCTGTGTCCGGGAGGTTCGTGAGATCATCCAAATCGCGCAAAAATTGTAGGGCACAGTCTTCCCCGTCCAACACATGAATAGTGGCTTCTTCACTAGACGAATAACACAACAAATTGGCCACAAACACGCCTTCCGCATTCTGCATGGCTTCAAAATCCGCGTAAACAAACAGGGGAGGGGGTGGCGCCACCATGCTACCTCCCCCCTCCTCGGTTGGTTCTGGCTCCTCATTCTCCTGCTCCACCACGGGTTGAATGTAACACTTGTGGTCCTGGATGAACACCCATTCCTGACAGACGGGACACTTGGCATACCCGCACTGGTAACGTTTGTTAGGGACGACCGTGTACTCGGCCTGGCACTTGAGACAGGTTTTGATGGATTGACATTGCTTAGTGACTTCATGATGACGTTTACAATACCCACCGTAAAACTTTCGGTGACACAGACTGCAATACTCCGTGGGGCGGGTACCGCGCACATAATCTTGACAATCAAATCGACCGCACGCGGAGCAGCGTCTCCCTTAACAAGTGTGATTAGTGCGGTCGTTGGTGTTGAACCCTCGTTCACAGTCCAGGCAATAATAGGAGCGGTTGACAAACGTAGGAAAGGACGTACAACCATCAAAATGATCGTTGGATTTCAGTAAACGAATCTGATGAGGAGCGTCAGGTCCTTTAAAGATCAGAAAAAACGGTTTCATCCGGGTCATCACCAGCAATTGATAGTGAGGCCCCAACGCCTGTTAAAATTGACGCAGCTCGGGTAAACCACAGGGACCCTCAGCCACCCCCGCTTGCTGATGTAAGGCCTGGGCTTGTCGTAACTGCACAGGACGACCACGTTTGAGATTGTCCCAGTCGCGAAACCCATCCACGCCTTGGTCTTTATGGCAATGGGCTCGCATGGTGACGATAGCGCGAGCACAACATAGGGCATCTCTGTTTCGGATGGAGATAATGCTTTGTTTTTTCTTGTTGTCTCGATCCAGGCATAGACGTCCCACATTGCGTTGTTTACGCCGACCGGACCCTGGGCAGGGCATGGAGACAAACACCACATCCACTTGGAAACCGCGATCGGGGTTGAAGGCTTCATTGCTATTCAACTTGCCGGCCAAGGTAGCTAACATCTCATCCAAACGAGCCGTGCGTTGTAAAAACTCCCCCACCGTAAAATTGGCTGTTTGATAAGCATGGGTGGACCCATGCGCTGTAATGGCAAAATTGACAAAATGATGGGCAGGTCGCTGCGCGCGACCGAGTTCCGTTTCAATGGCTTGGTGTAACGCTTCGGTCAAAGCCATGCCAGTATTATCCCCAGGGACAGGATCCCGCAATTGCCGTAATTGCGCATTGAATTGGGCGCGTTCCACTACATCACGCCAGCGGCGTCGTCGACCGATGGGTTGCATGGTGAATTGAAAGAGAGGGCCACGGGCGGCAGCCCCTCCCAACTGTTCCCACCGATCATAGGCGCGGTCCAACAGAGCATCCCCCTCTTCATCGTCACTGAAGTGATACTCCTCCGCCATGACGGGGGTAACAGTTTGAAATTTCCCGCGCTGGACGTGGACTTTTATAGACCGAACCACGTGATCCCTCACGCGCTGGGATTGGTGGACAAAGCTCAGGTGAGAGTCAGGTGAGGGTTTGATCGACAGGAGGAAGATCAGGGGTGGTCCCCCCCATGGGTACAGACTCCTTCCATCTCCTCTAGACCTGGACCGAGATCGGTGATTGGTGGAGGGAACCTTAGATAATAGCCCATCGTCCAGAACAGACGTCAGTTGCGTTTGAGATGCCCAGCAAAAATCCAGAGAAAGCGAAACAGTTGAAGCATGAGTGGTACATGAAAAACAAAGAGAGATTGTTACAACAGAAGCGTGAACGGCGGGCGGCCCAGAAAAAGTTGAAACCACCCCGTCCACCCAAACCAGCCCCTACACCAGAACAGAAAGCGCAAGCCCGAGAAGCAAACCGACTGGCCTGCCACCGATATCGAGCCAAAAACGCAGCCTATGTACGCTGCTTGAATCGGGACTACTATCATCGGAACCGCGAGCACATTGTACAGCAACAGCGAGACGGTCGTGCCAGGGATCGACAGACCAGAGAGAGTCCGTTCCGAAAATTACGGGCGTTGGCAGACGTGTGTGCCGCCCGATTACTGGAAGTGGAGCATGGATACGCCCGGATCGAGCCAGCGGCGCAAAAAGAGGGATCCCGAGACCAATAGGATTACTCAAAAACTGTATCGGCAACGACAATATGCGGCTGTCAACGGAATCGAGGAGGTGAAGGCCCTCAACCGTCGTCGTTACACCGCACGCATGGTGCGGATGAAAGCCAACGGGGAGTACGAGGCCTTCAAAAAAAAAAAGGTCCAAGAGGGTATGCGACGCTACCATGCCATGTCGGAGGAAAAGCGCAATGAGGTGAAACGCAAGAACGCGCAATGCCAAAGGAACTGGATGCAGAAAATGAAGGAGGAGGGGACCTACGAGGCCTACAAACATTGGTTGAATGAACGGCGGCGTTGCAAGCAGAGAAAAAGCGAGTCTTGGGCGAGGAGGGGTGGAGAGCCTTGCAGAAACAAAAGTACGAGCAACGAGTGGAATCGATTCGGCGTCAACGATGGCAATGGTTGGACGAGCAATTAGAGCGTCCCTCTCCCCTCCCGTGGTTGCCGTTAGACTGGGCCGAGTCCGAGCCTGAGGAGGACCCTGTACAAACCCTTCGGGCGTACGCATTACAGCAAATGGACCAGTATTTGTAAGAACAAGAATGAGTTTTATTAAAATAAGTGTTGTGACAATTCAACCATGTTGTCTTTTTTTATGACTGTGTTAATGTAATCACATGCCCAATCGAAGTTTGGTTTTCATGATGCGTCTAACAATGCGCTCCGTCAGGGTTTTGCGGCCAGGGAGTTGATCAATCTTGGCAATCATCTTGCGATCCGCCACCCATTTATCTTTCAATGTCTTGGCTTTATCATAGTCCATGTCATGCACTTTCGCAATCCTGTCTAACCGGTTGATGCCGGGATCCCCACGGGCCAATCTTTTTTTCAAATGGGTGCCAGGTCCCATGTACTGATAACCGGGCCAATGAAATTCAATGCCCGTCTTGTTGAGGAGGTTTTGCACATCAAATAACTTGCCCCCGCGTTGCGATCGTCGTCGTCGCCGCCTCGGTCGGGCACGGGAGGCGGCAGCAACACGGCGTCTCCGTCCCATCACGGGGTTTTCCACGATTTCCAATCCAACGCTTTCTTGGCCAGACCAGCGGCTTTCTTTTTGGCCACTTCAGACGCTTTCTTTCTAAGTTTTCTCTTAATAGCTGGAGAGAGCGTGGAAGAGATCGAGGTCGAGGTCGATGTACCAGGCAACCCTTCGGCCAAGTCTGCACTGCTCACTTGGGGCGTAAACTTGAGTTTCTTTTTGGCACTGGGGGTGATGTTCGGTTTAGGCGGGACGGGTGGTTTTCTGGGTCCTGCAGGCGTGGACCCTTGTTTTATACCCTGGGTTGCCTTGACCAATTGCGTGAACCACGCTTGCATAGGGCCCGCCTCAAACTCATCGTCGCCGGGGGTCGTGGCCCCTGCTGCGTTCACACCACCCGTAGGGGCCCCAAACGGTTGGCGCACTTTTTTGGTCCAATGGCGTAACTGACGGCTCACGGCTTTGACTTGAGGCCGTTTCCAGGCATCGGGGACATCACTGGTCAGGAGGACATGTTGTTTGGCGGCCAAATCCGCGGCTTTGGCCAAGCGGGTGTCTTCCACCAATTCTTGTTTGTACTTCTCTTTTAATTGTAAAAAAGCAGGGGCGTTGTCCACCGTGGTGCTCACCATCTCGGGTTCCATAGTGCAACTGACGTGTCTCCTTTAGCGCATGCAACGTTTATAACATCGGTAGAGTTCAGGCCAGAGGGCGCCGCCTGTTTGAGCCATCATGATGGCGCGTCGTCGTTTCACCGAATGCGCGGGTTTGGCCATGGCGCGTAAACTCTGGGCGTGGGGTTTGAGCAACGTGATGGTATGTCGAGAGCGGGGCAAGGTGCCACGGAGAGTGTTCATCACCAATTCACTGATGGCATTGATCTGATCCGCATTCGCCATCCGCAACAATTCTTGTCGTTTATGTTGATTGGCTTCTTGTAAGACACTTTTCAAGAACGGGGCTTGACGTTCCATGCGCCACGCCATGCTAAAGGTTGAGGAATTGCCACGACCCAGCTCTATTTATGGTAAATTGGGTCCCACACTGGCGACACAGTTCCCCATGATAATGCTGTTGCATATGACGTCGACATCGCTGACACAACGCGGCCTCGATCTCCTCAGTCCACTCTAACGACAACGTAATGGCCTTGCGAGGGGATCTAGTCCGGTCGACGAAGACGGATCCTTGGTTTGTATTTCCTGAGCCACAAAGGCGAGAGAGCCATTGCCAACAGCGGTAGCCTACCTCCGCGTTGCAGACCGCGTCGACGACGTCGCTTTCGGGGGACATAACGATGTCGGCGTCCATTGGGTCCACGGACCATCCTCAACTGGAGTCTTGTTCCCCACCTGGCGTTTCTTTTATAGCCTTCTCAGCGTTTCAAAACCGCCCCAACCCGTTCGACCTAACATTCGCCGGACCCGTCGTTGATTGGCCGCCCATTGCGCTGCAGTGGTCTTGCCCACTTTTTTTTTTTTTCTTGCGCTTCATTATTATGGCTGCAGCGACAGCAGGGAGGAGGAGGGGGAGAATACCCCCTCGTTGCTTTCGGCGTCGTTTTCGTCGTCGTTGACTACAGTACATGGGGATCCCTTGTCTGTCTGACGGAGGAACACGCCTCTTGCCTTTTATACTATTTTTTTTTTCACATGATGGAACAAACAAACGATTCCCCCGCATAGCGTTTCCGTTTGCCAGATTCCCACTCTCGTGTGCGTTTGTCAATAATGGCTTTGGCTCGCTTTTGTTGATGATCCCCGATGGCTTTGGTGATCCCATACCCGGCTTTGAGAATCCCAAGAGGCAGACCGGACGCGACACCCCCCACTTGACTGTAGGTCACACGCCGTGGTCGTTTGGCAGGGAGTCGACGTCGGGTCGTGGTGCGTTTGCGTTTGCGTCTAGGGGCCATACCACTTCGACATCGGCCACACATGGTTCTGGGACAGTCGAAGGAAGGACCCTGTTTTTATATCTTTTTTTCATAGTCACGGGCGTCGACCCCGTCCACGGGCTCGGCCACGGCCACGGCCACGGCGGGGTGGTGCAGGGGGTGGACTTGGACTGGAGGTTCGCGTGGACGTGCGTCGTACCGAAGGTCGCCCTCCCTCTTCATACACGGTGGTGACGGTATTGGTATGCGTGATATTGCGAATGCGTCTCCCTTGAGCCCGTTCTTGAGCATCTTCATTCAGCAAATCCAACCGTCGCCTTAATCCTCGCCGTCGATCGTCCTCGTCATCATCTTCATCCTCGTCCTCCGACGGAGGGGAGGAATCGGGGGACGGTGGAGAGGGCACGCGGGGACGTCGTCGCGGTTGTTTGGCAGCGATGGTGGGACGACCCGTAGCGGTCGTCACCGTGGAGGTGGTGGTCCTGGTGCCTGCTCCAGCACTGCGTCGAGCGGTGGAGGGGCAGGAGGGAGCCGTGGTGGTCGTGGCGGTGGTGACAGGGCGTGGTCTGGGTCGTCTGGAGCTGGTGGACGTCGTGGGACGGGTTTGGGTGGCTGTCGTGGTGGGAGCGGTGGTGATAGAGGGTGGTGGTGGTGGAGGTGGCGGTGCCGTGGTGGTAGTGCCTGTGCCTGCCACGGGGGGTAAGGTGAAAGCCTCCAAGGCATCGTCCACATTGACCGGGTAGGTCAAGTTAAACGCCTCAATGTCTTGATCCAATTGGGTTCGATCGACCGGTCGGGTCAATTCGGTCACCATGTCCGTCATGCTACTGAGGTCCTGGAAGGGAGGAGGTGCGGTGGGGGAGCCCACCCCGGCGGGCGAGAAGGTCGGGGTGTCCATGCGGACCGATAAGTCACGTTGTTGTCCGCCTTCTCTTTGCCGACGGACCCTGGCGAGTTCTCGTTGCAGCTCGTTTTCGAACGGCAGGGACATCCACGGGGAGGGTATGGACTTGCGCCTTGCCTTCTCGGGGCGTTAAATGACTCCACAAGCGGTACCGATCATCCGAGGCCGGATGCACATCCAACATCAAATAGCCAAAGGGACGGGACGTGATGCGTTTAAATAGGCGCAAGACTTGACGCCATCGGTCACGAAAGGCTTGCAGTAAAATAGTTCGTATGCCCGTTTGATCCCGGGGATTCTTGAAGGCCACAATGTAATGTGCGTTGCGATTAATGGTCTTGGAAAATTTGCCAGGCGGGAATAAATCTTGCGTCAAATACAAGACGGTGATGTTGCGATGATGAGAATCTTTGGTGAACAAATCCAACACGCGTTTGTCCTGTCCCCCTTCTTCCATCAAATCGTCCAAGACGAGCACCCCGCCGCGCGTCCGGCCAAACCATTGGGTCAAATGACGGGGGTCCGGTAACCCGCGATGAAACTGAATCCCATCCTTCTTTTGCATACGGTCGAACCGGGGTTGCCATCGGTCGTACTCATAGACGATCTTGTTGGGTTTGACTTGAAACACGTTGAGGTACCGTAACCATTGTTCCACTAACTCGCTCTTGCCACTACCCGACGGGCCAGCCACAATCACACTACTGGGGTGTCGGATCATCCTTCCCACGGTCGAGGCAGACGTCGATAATGACCCGTGGCCCCTTTAGCACCCATGCGTTTATACCGTTTGCTACGTCCCAGTCGGTGGCCGATTTTATACGCTTTGGCCAACACGGTCATGATCCCGCGCCCGTTTTGACGAAAACGGGGTCGTCGGGAGGAAGCGCGTCGTCGTCGTCGTCTTGGTCTGCGACTGGGCATGCCGTCCAATACTCGCGGTAGAGTCGTGGCGATTCGAACTGAATCAGTCCTTCCATGGTCTCTCTTAAATGCGTTTCACTCATCGTGTCCATGTAGTGTTTGAGGGAGACCCAGTCCTGGTCTTGGGCCAGTTGTCGGGTCATTAACCAATGATATCCATCCCAGGCATCGACGCCTTGGACCGTTTGGACCCGTTCAATGGGGTGTAACCACCAATACAGGGTTTCTTCTAAGAGAAAGGCATCGATCACACGCTGTACATCAGCTCGAGTAATCATGATGAGACACAATGACCAGTCGTTCACCACACACCTCGTTTTTATGGGTTTTTATTTTAACACTCACAATGATTACAAAGCATAAAGGCCTGGCGGCTCACATTCTTTTGCCCCCCTTCAGGTCGGGCATCGACTTCATCTTGTACTTCCTGTTTAATCACCCGTTTCAACTGGTCGGCCACTTTCTGATCATTCAACACTAAATTGTCGCAACTCCATTGCCCCAAAAAGTCTTGATAGAACCGGCCTTGGGCTCGGGCTTTCAAGAAAAATAACGCATAATGGCCACAGGTCTGACTATCCAGGGCTTGCAGGGTCATGTCACTGCGGATCAGGTGCTTCCATTGACTCCACCATTGGTGCAGGTCCGGGTTGGTGTACACATGCAGGGGTAGACCATAACTGTCAAAGACCTCGCACTTGTTCTGTTCCGTCCACAGGCCCAACCAATGTTGTCCCGGTTCTCCCGCAGGATCAGTGTTGACAATGTACGCTTGACGGGCGGACATAGAGGGTGAACGGGGTAACTGGTCCGCTGGGTACACGCCATGAAACACGCGTCGTAATTTGGGATCTTCTAGGGCCAACGTTCGCAACACAGTATCACTGAGCGCCACAAACTCCATGATCGGTGTCTTCTGTCTTCTGAAACAATCTCAGCCATTGATGTTGTACTTTATACCTCCCATATGATTGATCTCATACATGTTTTCATACTCGCTCCATACCAACACGGTGATGTTGTGATTGACGGCAGCCGCAAAATCAATGATCAGTCGCACATTGCCCGATTGACGGGGGTTGCGATACTGGGGGTCATCGGCTTTTCCACTTTGCACATTGTTGAACAGGAACAACGTGCAGTTCTTTCCTTGTCCCCATTCACCAGGCAGCAGCATGGGAATCTTGCCTTCATTGTAGGCACCCATGGCTTGTAGAAATCGATCGTACCCCAGTAGATCTTCATAGTCCTCTGCTCCAGTCAGTTGCAGGGTTCTGTAAGGGTATTCTTCTCCATTCAAAGTCTGTCGTATTTGGGTGACGCCAAACTTTTCAAAGGCAAAGGGGTATCTTTGTAGGTCTCCATTGAAGGTATTGGAATGCAGTAACCCGACCATCCCTCTGTGAGGAAATCGACCCACAAACACATTGTCTTGTTCCCACTGGGTGGTTCGTCCATCGAAGGAAAAGGTGCGGATTTCGCTCCGCAGCACTGGGTAGCGGGCAATCTGTTTGCCCAGTTGTCTTTCTTTCTGCAGTCTGACATAGACGCTGGCATTCAAGGTCACTTTTCTCATCAGCAAGGTGACTTTGATGTCTTCCTGGTGAATGGCTGGAAATTTTTTGGCGACTAAGGTTCCTTTGTTAGGGCTGCCCATCAAGTAGACGGTGTTGGGGTTGAGGAAGAGTTCAAAGTCCATCTGGACATTGGGGACCAACAATTTGCCTGTTCTGAGGGGTGGAAAATGGGGGCGAATGATGAAGGTGTGCCAATGTTCACTCAGCAACCGGCTGGTCAAGGCACGCAATTCTGTATTGCCACTCCAATTCGCATTGGTGGGGACATCGGAATTGGCTGCTGTGGCTCCCATTTCTGCAATCACATTCAGCTGATTGACCCATCCTTGGGGGGCTAACTTGGTGGCTCCTTCTTCTCGGCTGTAGTTCAGGAGGGTTTATAGATAGGCTCTGTAATGGTAGGTGTTGCTCTGTTCCGTCATGAGGACCCCATTCATGCTCAGGATGATATCTCGAAAGATGGAGTGTCCAAAATTGTTGACGCAGTAAACATGTCTCGCTTCGTTGCCATCGGAGATGAGCAGACCAGCATGCAATCCGGTATACCCAGCGGCTGGATTGGTCAGGCGTACCTTGACTTTGAATCGGAGGGAATTGGGATCGTAATAATCGTCGGAGCCCGGAATGGAGAACGTGATGGGCTGGATACCCGTCAAGGCGGGTTGAAACTCCACCTCCCGAGAGGCTTCGTACCGATAATCCACATCGGGCACGTCAAACAGTTGGAGCGACATGATGCGGTCTGTCCCTGGGGTTCAACGGCGTCCTCTTTTTATACCTTTTCGCAGTCTGCACCCATCATGGAGGGGATGCGCAGATGGAAAGGACGGTGAGGAAAATCGATTTGGATGCGTTTTTTTAACTTGCGGAAGAGATTGCCCCCTTTCATCCGTTGCCTCCTGGCTTTGGCTTGGTTGGCCCACAACACCTGCCTGGGATCCCCTTTACCAAAGATCGTGCCCCCTTTCATCTGGCGAACTTGTCGAATCATCCTTTTCTCCATGTAGAGGGGGTCCAACAGGCGGGAGGAGGTATGCATCAAGGGATAGCGCGCCGTGGTGGACTTGCCAAAGATCGTGCCCCCGATTTGATACGGCGAGATGAACCGTCCACGGGCACTTTGCCGTCGAATGCGATTTTGCGTTTTGAGAAAGCCACCCACGCGTACCATTTTCAACGTCCAAAGATATCCCGTACACGTTGTGTAGCTCTTTTATAGGTTTTTTTGGCTTTGTTTTTGCCGGCCGCCCAAGCCATGGCGGGGGCTTTCCGTTTCAAGCCGCGGGTGAGTTGCACACGTCGATCCGCCCACGTGGCCGCGGCACTCTTGCCTCGTTGGATATATTGCAGTCCCGCTTGAGCTTGTTGTACGATCAGGGGTCCCGCCAGTTTGATCAAGTCTTCGGCCAAACCCTCCCCCTTTTGCCGGGTGACCACGGGCGTGTGGTACCGCGTTTAACTGCCTCCGCGCATGGTCGGTTCACGTCGAGGTGCTTTTTGGACCCTCCAGACCACGTGAATGGCTTTTTATAGCTGTTTGAGACCGATGGTCACCAGGGTTTTACCCGGGGGTAAAATGGCCAGGGGTCCACTGGTACTGGCAATCTCCACTTTCAAGATATCCATCTGTTGTCCTCGCACTTTGATCCATTGATGGGTTCCGCGGTGCTTTCCCCATCACCGGTTCTCAACAATTGCACTTCCCGTAACAGGGGAAACTTGCCACTGCCCACAATGGTGGATTCCACGAGATCCGAATAGACCATGACGGTGCGTTTGCTGGTCCCCACAATCTTTTCAAAGGAAGCATTCAGGTTGTTCAATTGCCATTCAAACCCCATCAGCAATTTCAACCACTGGATATTCTGAATAGTCGTCACCGCAAAGGGAACGCTGGTGTAATTGACACCCTCGTAATTGTCCCCTTCCCAATTGTAATATTGACGAGTATTCGAACCCACTGGATCGGTGGCCTCATTGTAGTTGTTGGTCGGTAGAGTATATTGCAGGTTGGGACCCAGGACAAAATCACGCGTGCCATACCCAGTCTTACCCGTCTTTCTGCGCACCAATCCAAACTTGAGGGCAATGTCTAGGTTGATGAAAAATTCCGTCATCATGACTTGGCGATTGTTCATGAGATCTTTTTTAGGAATCCCATGAATCACCAAGGCATTGTCTTTCCACGTTAATCGAGGCATCGCGTTTTTCTTGACAAATAGCACCGGTTTATCATCGCGATTATTCACCAATAAATTGTGTTGTTGCGTCATCATCATCGCCATGATTTTGTTATGCACTTCTTGCATCACGCGTTGCCAAAACATAGCTCCTGTGGACACGATTTGGTCGGCATTCATGACATCTTCTAATTCCACCATTTGTACCACTGTAGGAAATTCTATACGCAGATACCCAGAGGTGGATGGGTTGCCCGTGTCTGTCCATTTGCGAATCATTTGCGGGTACGAAAATCGGACCACTTTGGTATGAGGATCCGCGGCGATGATGCAATTGCTCTGCCCTTGATCCGGGACCGTCAGCGACATCAACGAGGCATGCCACCCCTCGCCTGGTAGGGAGAGTCGTTCGGGCAGTCGGACCTTGAAACTGTTGTTGGCATTGTTGGGAAACTCGTTGGTCGCGTCACTGACAAGCGTCAGGCGTTTAATCTCGTTCATGATGAAGAGTGGTCCCCTTTGAACAGGGGCAGGGTCCTTTTATAGCCACTGGTTCACTTTCTGTTTGCTGCGAGGGACGCGTCCCACCAACGAATTGAAGGTTGATTGTTTGGGATGAAAACACACTTGCTGGGCAATGTTGGGAAAGGCCCGGGCCAATTCCATCAGGGTCATGCAAGTCTTGGGTTTGGGGGGTTTCTTCTTGCGCATCGGTGGATGACGACCCGCGCGTCGGCGTTGTTTTTTCTTGGGTGGGGAACGCAATGCCCCTCGTTTCTTGGCATACTCTTCGGCTCGATGGTAGGCATTGGCGTACGCCCATTGCTGCTTGGTCGGACTGGCCAACTTTTCCCACCACGGTTGGGTTTGCCGTTGTTTGGCCGCTTTCTTCTGAATGAATTTCAGCACGTCGGCGTCGCTGGTGGGAGAGGGGGTGTAACTGGCTCGCGGTCGGCTGGAGTCCGCCTGCACCTCATCTAGAAACCGCACCCGTTTTTTTCTTTTTCGAGGCGTTATTTTGACGCGGACCATGTTGCGCGGGAATCCAACTATCGTACTTGGCAGACCACCCTTTCCACCGGACCAACACCCGGCGTCCTTGGCGTTTCAACACTTTTTCGACCTGAAATAACGAGTCGTCCGACACTTGCACTTTTTGAACATCGGGTTCGTAAAACGTGCCTTTTATAGGCGTGCCGTCCCATTCACTGAGTCGATAGGTGACGATAGGATGACGACGGACGTGCGTGACCACAGACACTTCTTCCGTCCACCCGGGCAAATACCCTTTTTTGAAGGGACGATGTTTCTTATTGAGACGCACACGATCCCCTACTCGACATTTGGGCGGTGGGGTCGTTTGGTCCAAACGCGAGCCGTAGAGTCTGTCCCACACATCCGGTACCGTTTTGGGGGTGACTTGATGCGGGGCCATCCCAATACTGCGATGATGGGTGTGATTGTAGGTATGGATCAAGGGTTGTAACACGTCCACGTACCGTAACGTATTGTGGGCGGTGAAATAACGGAACATGCGTTGTTTCAACGTGCGATGCCATCGTTCCACCACGGAGGCCTTGCTATCCCCATACGTGTAAAAATGATGCGTCCCCTTTTGCTTGAACCAGGCTTGCACCTTTTTATTCAAAAATTCTTTGCCTTGATCCGTCTGCACGCGGAGCGGTCGTCGCGGCGAGGCTTGCTGGTAAATGCGGGTCAACCCTCGGATCATCTCTGTGCTGCTTTTGGATTTGATGTTGACGGCCCAGGCATACTTGGACAGGACGTCGATCACCGTCAACAAATATTTGTTCCCCTGATTCTATCGACTGAGTTTTTGCATGTCGACCAAATCCATTTGCCATTGTTCGTCTCGGTCAAAGACCAACGTGGGTGCGGTGGGAAACCGCGTCCGTCGGGGTTTGTGGAGGGTATAACTCAACACCGATTGGAGAATCCGTTGCGCTTGCGGGGTTTTCAATTTATGGGCTTGGGCAAAGGGCAAATGCCCAACGCGTGCTGTGGCAACAACGATGCGATCGTCTTTTGGATGTGATCTTATGCAACCCTTGTAAGAAAGACAAAGACGAGGCGTTCGTTCGAGGGCAAGGCCTGGATTGGATTCCCGATAATTGCTCCAACTGTCGCCACGCCCGACGTATTTTCGAACAAACTGTCACGTGTCGGGAATGGCAAACCCCCTTGCTGTACGCCGATGATGAACCGCATACTATGTGGGCTTGGACTCCATTATCTCACCCTAAACACTGTTTTTAATTTTTTTTTTTTCGATAGACCATGCCGCTGACTATTTACACGGGCGGTGCTAAAGGCGTAGACACGCACGTGGAACGATTATGTCAGATGTATGGTCATGCGTGTGTGGTCCTCATCCCACCCTGTCACCCTCGAGCCAAGTCTCTCGCGCCCTTGACGCAATCGGAGTTGGACGCCGTCACCCCCACCGTTACCCAGGCAGCGTTTCGATTGGGTCGACAAGTGCATCATCCCATCAGCCTCCAGTATATCCAGCGGAATGTTCACGTGATCCAGCCGGCGTCCTTAGTCTTGGCAGTGGGCTATTTTGACGAGTTACGCAAGCATCTATTGGGTGGGACAGGATGGAGTGTGGTCATGGCCCAGCTCTTAGGCAAACCCCTCTATGTCTTCGATGTCGATCGGGAAGAATGGTTATGGTGGAATCCCACCCTAGGTCAATATCAACCATGTGAAGGCATGACCGAGGACATTATCGCGCTACCCACCCTCCAAGACAAGACCGCCATTGTAGGCACGCGTGAAGAAGACCCAGCGATCTATCCCACCCTGGAAGCTTTATTCAAAACCAACTAAGACACACAGTTCTAGAACACATGTTTTTAATCTCAATGAGGTATATCAATGACAATAAAATTCATGGCTGACATGACATTCATGATCAAGTCCAGTCTCTTCATGACTTTGTCCACTGTATCGTACGAGGGCTTCCTCCTGCCAATCATGACGGGGCGTGTTCCAAGGGGGCACTGGGGGTACTGATGTTTGAACGTGTCGATGATAAAGGCAATGCCCTCGTTCAATAGGTGGTCGAGATTGGGAGGTTGACGCGCCATTTCCACCATCATGCCAATCTGAAATCCAGAAACAACAAAGACATTCAGTCCATCAACAAACCAAAAAAACAAACAACAACAACAACATCCTTCCCCTTACCGATAACCGGTGATCCATGAGGCGGTGGCAGTGGTGACACCCATTTTTCCGGGGTGCATGCAGACGAACCACCACTTGGTTCCACCAACGGTCCTCGCCCAGATGTTGGGGGAAACCCGTCAAGTCGCATTTGGGTAGACCCTTCAACTCGCGCACCACCTTCTTTCGCTTGTCCATGGTGTAAAAACACTCGACCCAAAACATGATCTTGACTTGGACCTCTAAGGGCAACAAGCGGCCAAACGGTTTGTTCCTGGGATCAACCAAACCTCGGCAGTCCATCTTGACAGAGCAAAATGAGGCGACTGACCTCTCTACGTGGTGTTCCCCTTATTCATCCTCCGGTATCCACCAATCACTCACTCGCGCTAGACCCCCTGGTCCAGGGATGAAAAGGTGTACCCATGGGGGGTACCCCCTAGAGTCTCCTCTCGTGTTCACACACCCCCACGTGATGGCTCTCCACCAATCACGTTCTCTGAAAGAGTCTGTAAAACCCCGCGCGCCTTCGAGGTGGGTTCATTCCACATTGTTCAGTTAATCTGGTCAAGATGGTGAGTTCGTTGCAATCGATGGTGCTGTACTCTATGCCGATCGCGATGTTGTTTGACGCACTGAAGATTTTGTGGCACACGCCTCTAAGAAGCGACTGTCTGCGCGCCTTTTTCAGACGCTGCACCCATGAGGAGCTGAGGGATTGGGCCAAAACGCTGCCGTGGGACCACCCTGTCGCCCGGAAACTGGATCATGAGGTCCATCGCCGTCGCATGGCTGGTGAGTCTTATGGCTTTCATTTTTTTTCGGGTGTGGGTCCCCTTTTCCTTATACCTTTTTTTTTTTTTTTGATTCATAGACGTGTTCAAGGGGGTTGAGTTTCTACGCACAGTGCTGTGGCCTGTCCACCTGTGTCTTTGCCCTCGACGAGCTCGACTCAATTGGGCCGCGCGGTTCTGGGTCCCAACCTGTTCGTGTTGATTTTCATTTTTTTATTAGATTCTTGGCAGTTTGTGGAGAATCAGCCAGTGTGTCATATTTATCAGTGGGTCGCCCATCCCACTCATGGCGGAGTCTGTAACCACTGCGAGAGAATGATGGACGGATTAAGATTAGATGACGTTATTGCCGGCAACCGGGAGGGGTCCCTCACTGAAGATGAAATAGTCGACTATGTGCAGAGTGGGGACCCCAACCACCGGGACTGGGATGATTGGCCTCTGCGCATGACCTTCCGGATCAATTCGTTTCTCCGGGCCCAGGGTCCCGTGGGTGAACCGGATTTAGCCCTGTTAGGGTTTTTAGATGATTAATTTTAGTTAAATTTTTTTTACAGGCACGCATTGCCTGTTACGTCATCATACGCAATGGATCCGTCCTTTGCAATCCGGTTTCTTTCGTACCAGTATTCCCATCTTGATTCGACTTTCCACCTCTTTGTAGGCTTTCATTATACTTTAAACCAGTATGGAGGATGGATTAGACCCGTGCAATTGCGATGTCATTATAGTACTGTTAGATGTGTAATCAGTCTTCATGAAACGTTTCAGATGTGACTTCTACTATTGACCAATGGGGGTGGATCCTCCCTTTGCAACATCCATACCATATTCATAGTGTTCCACATCTCATTCAATTCTGCAATCACACTGCTTTCTAGGCACGCATTTCTTCCTCAAGAACAACCACCGGCTCCGAGACGATATCAATTACTTACTCATGAGCTTACAGCATTATTATTAATTTCTTTGTAGATTCGCATACCATTCTCAGTACCCACAGGGTTCATGGTACCTCCGCTGCATGGTGTTTCCTCGGCAGTATCGTGCAGTGGTACACTGGATCAGGGGTCCCTCTTCCATTTCCGAGACCCATTAAATTACTCTGTTGTCGTTGTTATTTGAACTTTCGTTTTGGCGGCGACTTACACGTGCCCTGTTATTGGGGCGAGATGTTGCAAGGCATGGGGTACCCACCCCGTCCTTAAAAAACTTATGTTTTTCCTTTTTTCAGATTCTCGTTTTGTCATACGAGCCATTTATCTCCCTTCCCTTTTTCAGCCATTGCCCAGGTGATGGACCAACAAACGAGAAACCTCCAAAATCTGACGGGGAGATTGTATTTTGTCTGTAACCGGTGCTGGATTTATTTACGGCACGTGACCACCCTCCATGAACCCTGTCGAGGCTGTGCAATGATGGACAGCATGGATTGGGAATTCTGAACACCCGGCAGGGGGAGGTCTGCATGGTGGCGCCACCCCTGCTGGATGTTCATTCTCATTTTTTCAATCCATTAGATTCCCATTGGATTATCCAACGAGTAATGATTTTCAAAAGCATCATCCCTCACAAACTTTGTATCGTCAATTATCAAGGATGGGCCAGCTTACTCCATTTGTTCAAACTAAGACGTTAATTTTTTTCCCAGAAACGCATTGGATCCTAGAGCATTTCAACTTTAACCAAGACTGGATTTTAATAGAATTGTTTTGTATAGAATCTTTCCAGGGCGTGACACCATGAGGGCGTCACACACGTCCCACTTTGTAATTAAGTCTTTTTTTGTCTTCTAGTCAATCATTGGACAGTAAAACACTGCCTCGTGCGTGCCAATGGTCGAGTTTTTGTCCTTCGGTTTGCTTCTTGGCTCTAACCACTCTCCTTCCGATTCGTTTCAGACCTCTTTTCCACGTTTAAATTCCATTTAATCAAACCATGGTCAAGGTTAACTTTCAACCACTACATTCGATGGCCTCATCCTTTGTTGATGACATCTGCTGCCAGGAAGCAAACACCCTATCTTTATTATGTGTATTGATGTAAAAACAATGGGCGTGACGTCATTCGGGCGTCACACACGTCCCGGATGTAACTTAGGGCACTGTCGAGACTTGTTTTGTATTAAATGATGTGGATGGATGATGTTGACTACCATATAGTGTGTTTTATTGACTTCCGGTGATGCGAGGGGTCTGGGGCATCGTTCGAGTGTTTGCGCATGCGCCGTAGGTCTAGGCGGACATAGGCTCCTATGAATGCGGGGGACCTGGGGAGTCGATGGGCGGTCTGCGCATGTGCCTACGATCCCATTCACGTGACTGCGCAGGGGAAAAGCCTGGGGTTGATCTGCGCATGCGTCCCACTTGTCATCAGGCTCTACGCGGTACGTTCATTAAAAACTATGTGAACAATGTGGATCGAACACTTGTGTGTGTGTGTTCTTTACCCCATGGGGTCACGTGAACATTCATGCCCAAATATGGGGTTTTGTGATGTCAATAAGTCACATGGGCTAAATGCTCGATTCTGATTGGTTGAAAATTTTTTTGCTGCGCTCTGATTGGTTAGGACCTAGTGTAGCCATCTTTACTACTAGTACTCAGAGAAAAGTGATGTGTAAGTGCAAATAACATATCTCGTGTTTATATCAGGGTATGTATTACTAAACACGGCAGAAAACGTTTTGTTTGTTATAAATAGTACTCGGAAGAAAAACAACTGATAACGATTCTTGAATGTAGTACTTCATATGCAAGCTACGTAAATTTTGATTCCAATAATTCCCTTGTAGCAGAGTAAATAGCAGCTTACCATCTGTTTCCTCGAGTCCAAAGTTTAGCTTAAACAGCTTAGAGTCGAGCTTTTTTGACACCCTTTTGGTTTGGAATGACCCTGGTTTTGATGACCCTTAGAGTGTGCATGTTTTGAACTTTAACATTTGTAATAATGCAGATGGTCGTTTGGTATTTGCTTTTGGGAGATCTTTACACTGGGCGGCACACCCTATCCCACCATACCCGTAGAAGAGCTCCTAGACTTTCTTAATGATGGAGACCGCATGGAAAATCCCGGAGACTGCCCTTTGGAGATCTACAAAATTATGCAAGATTGCTGCCAGGAAGGACCCGACAACCGACCCGCATTTGATCAAATCAGCCAGTTGATTGGTAGAATACTCGAGCAACGCGCTTCCCAGGTGAGGCCTTTTTTCTACTGTTTTTGAGGCAAAGAACGAACTAAGAGAACGTATCCTCTCTCTTGTCAGAACTTATTATACAATAGGTCCTTCAAAAGAAAAAAATGAAATTTATCAAGAGGGGATACTCTTGAGTGTATATATCTTTTGCTCTGATGGGGCGAGCAAGAACTAAGCTTTAGAAGAAGAATATGGAGAGATGACTTATATTGTGCGCGCTTTAAAAACTTACCATATTTGACAATGACAGTAGCAGATTCAAATCTCTAACTAAGAGGAGGACCCCCCTCATTTAGTCCCTTAGTGCAGTTTAGCCTGTAAAGAAGGTGGCCCCAGGCCCCCTGGCCCCTCCCGTAGATCGGCCACTGAATGATATAACACGAACTGTATGCTGTTTATTTTTCTTTTTTTAGACTGATGCGAAGCAGATTCCAAGGCTGTACGGATTAGAAATATTTACGATTCTATAACATCAGAGAATTTCGACTGCCAAGGAAAGATTGTGAGAGATGCGAACTTTCTTGACGATAGGCGGGAATATTACAATCGAAGCCGATGTACATCTTTATCTTGTATGTTTTAACCGGCGATATTGGGCTTATTTTTCACTACAGTGTCGCGACCGAGTACCTTCAGTTAACAGAAGACAACAACCGTGGAAAAAAAGATTACTACCTTCATCCACACGATTCAGACCCCACAGTTCCTGTGACGAGAGCAGATGTTTATGACAGGTTAGTACGTGTTTCCATCTCGTACTGTAATTTTTTCGACTAAGCACCGAGCTTTTAGTCTTGAAAAGTTCAGCAATAAGTGGGTTGGGTTGTCCATACCCGGTATTCTTTACCCACGTGGGAACCAACAAGTCCCAGGCTAAATCAAGGTGATTTCCCAAATTAGTTCGACAATAAATACGTTATGTTACGTTAATTCAATAACTGATAAGTAGGGTAGGTCCAGTACTGCTTACATTCTAGTTTGGCCACTAAGGGAGCGCTTATTTGTGGAAAAAATCGGTTCTTCAAAGGAGTACTGAGGAGACAGTATATTAGTCAGGTCTCTTAGTGCAAAATATAGGCCGGATCGTTACAGACGTGACAAAAGTCTCAAATTTGGCACAGAGCTTTCTTAGCACCTGCCCATTAATACTGGAGGGGGTTCCCATTACAAATGGTCCTAATTACAGATAAAAGGGGGGGGGGGTTAACTTTCACCTATAATAGCAGATTGAGTGCCCTGGGGTGAATACTCTTCTTGTTTGATTTGGCTAAAAAAACATTTGTTTCAAATTTTTAAGTTTTTAATTTGGTAATGTTTAGTTGTTGTTACACCATTCAGAATAGTTTTACATGTACATAATACTGACTAGTGCCCAGTCTCCACACGGTAAGTGTGGCCATGTTCACCGTGCGGCTATCAGTGTCACTGCTAAGACTTGCCACTGATAATATCATTACATATCAATTTAAACAGATCACAAAACCAGCTTTCAAAGATGTCATACAATAACATAAAACCCAAATGTATCACATCCTAAACGATAGAATCGTTACATTTTGACATCCCACACGGACGACCTCATGAACCGTAACTGACAACGCGCCCACTTTGTAATTGTGCAGCTAAGATTAGATTATAATTTGCTTCGTTGGAAACCCTGTCCTTGAGATAATGATTAAAACATGTCAATCTCGTCCTAAGGGGGAAAAGGAGGAGCAAGGGTGGCACAGTTCGTTAGTGCGCAGCCTTCGGTGCGCGAGGTCCCGAGTTCGATCCCTCGTGTGAACATATCCTTATTTCAACCTCTCTCCTTTTTGTGTTGCTTTGACTTGCTTTAAATACTCTTAAAACGGAGCATTAATGGGGAGAGGGGGGGGGGGGGTTAAAAGGAGCGCACCGTCGACCTCAAGTTTATCAGTTATTATTACTGTCACGAGTTATTGACATAAAATATGGTCGCTTCACCATTTTCTACCTTTTTATTAAGCCCTGGGGACGAGGTTGTAAAACATGCCTCTCCAGGATTTTTTTTTTACACTCTTTATTTTTTACACATTTGCATTTAAAAAGAAGTGTATGAGGTCCCTGCGTGCCTAGACACCTGTAAGGAGCTCATTCACTTCAGAGCCCTCGGACCAGAGTGTTAATGGTAGGTCTACACGATCTTTCAAAAAAAAAGGAAGGTCGTCGCGTGCGTTACAATTTACAAACAAACTAACTTCAGAAGAGCTGAAAGTTACAGGAACAAGGTCTCTTTTAGCCAACCAATGAATGATGCATCATTTATGAAAATGAATGTAATTTGTTTGATGCAATTAGGCGAATACCCCGTGGTTACGAGATCTTACGATCATGAATTCCTCAAGAGCAATTCAGTTACCAACGTTTCACAAAATAATGCTGTGGAAAATTACAGAAAATACCAAAAAAAGTAAGGGTCAACAATAATTATGGCCTGGTCCCTTATAATAATGGAGTGGTCATGAAAAAGAAGCCCATCAGCCCCAACTTTGACCACTTAAACAGATTTCTGACAGATTACATACCGCAAAACTTTGTATTAACTTATGCCTATGTTACCACACCAGGAGCCTAGAAATTGGCTCCTGGTCACACCTTGTTTTTATTGCTGAATATCTTTCTAAAGAGTTTTACGAAATATTTTGTTAGTAGGGGTGTTTTGAACATGACTGAAATTTAGAGATGGTGACAGAAACGAACACAAAAAAAGTCACAAAACGAGACGCATGAAACAACCGCAATCTAACATTCGTGTTACACCGATATAACGGTTTCTTTGGCTGCTATGCTGACGTTTTTGAAGATGGAAGTAGTATCACAGCTAGTCCCCGGTTTGGTATACCGTTTATTACCAATTTTACGGTTCCTGAGACTTAGGGCCTGTTAACATAAAGGTGGGGGACCCCAGGTAGGTGAGGTAACCTGCTTAGGTGGGGTAAGAAATACGTAACCCTCCTTTACATGTAATCTTACAACCCCGCCATCTTGGGGTGCACTTTCTCAAGATTATTAAATGGTCGCTAAGCACGTAAACAAGAATAATGCTGGCAAACCACGTCTACGCTCACTTGCTGTTGTTGCTGTAACCCTCAGTGTTGTGGCTTTCTATTGTTACCTTTAATAATTATGTGAAACCACACGGCGCCAAAGTGAATTTTGCGCGAATTTGATGTATCACGGATCTGACCCCGCGACTAGCCTGAGTTACCTCACCTTGAAACGTTTACATGGCAAAATTTGACCTCAGCTGAGAGGGTTACACGGTGTGGCAGACCGGGCTACCCACCTTGAAGGGTCACCCCATCTATCATGTAAACGTGATCAAATTAAAATGAGAGATAATATGGACAGGCGGGTACAGGTTACCCTACCTAAGTGGGTTACCATGCCTACCTGGGGTCCCCCTCCTCCATGTAAACAGGCCCTAAAAGTTAGCCCGGCCCTATTTCTACAGTTTCAGCAGTTAAACCATTCACCATTTATCATTTGAGTCAATCTTGTAGCACTTGAGTCTCACTTTTAAGACTTGATAAGCTGTTATTATTTTTGGACATGAGCTGAGTGCTTCATTGCCAAATGTAGAGGCTTCATGATAAACTGTGCTGTTTTTTGAAGCTTGGGCTAACTTGTTTCTTTTTTTCGTTTATGGGACTAGATTCTTTTTTGTTTGTTTTTGCTTTGTAAAACTTAGACAAAGTGTGGGAATTGTAAATGATATGACTTGTGCCACGGTGCTTGCTTCTCTGTCAAAACATGCACGTGCGTCCCGCAGATAAAGAGAGACTGAAAGGCATCCAGGCATATGTTAAGCTGAAAAATTAATTACCCCCTCAGGAAAGAACTCTTTTGGGTTCCGTCATTTCGTTATTTGCTCTTCATAAACAGCTGTCATAAATCCCTGATAATATGTGATACAACAGACTCTTTGACAATTTTTTTTCTGAAATTTTGTGTGTGAATCGCTATGCCATACACTTTCTTTATTAGCTTAAAATGTCAAGTAATACTTGATAAATAAGGCTTAAGCCTCACAATAAGGCCTCCTCTAATTGAAATACATTAGAAAAGGAGAAGAGAACCCCAGAAGCTGAGTACTTGAAAGTTATGAAGCAAAGACGCGCCCATCTTAAAAATGACTTATGAAAATGTGGGCCGACTGTTCACTTGCTTTCAGGGCACAGTAATAGACAACTTAATTATACAATCAATAAGCTAATAATGGATGGGAATGCCAGATGTTCGGGTGAAATTGTTGTTTACAACATGAGAAGAGCATTCTGAGTGATTCAAGGTATTAAATAACAATTTTCAATCAAAACACCACAGGGACCCCAGCAGATGAAATTTACAATAAGTAAATCCTGTTTAGCACGCCTCAGTGGCATATTTGCATTGGGCACCCCCTCTAATATTCATGATACTTCAATAAGCTATCGCTGTGCAAAGTCTGGTGCTTTTGTCAACTCTGTAACAATCCTGACCTTAAGAGACCTGACTATATATCGTTATGAGAAATGTGCATGGTCATGGCAAAAAACGAAAGGTACCCAGTTACATTGTTACGTAAAAAATAACATCGCCTAACTCGTTGAAACAGATAATGGTCTTGCTGTGCACGGGAAATTTAAAATTGAGCCGACCGAGTGGCTAATAAGAAACTGTTCCCCTATGTTGATGCCGGCGTATAATCAAAGTTAAACAAGCGTTTAGAGAATAAGAGAAGAGAGGAGGTTCCCTTATAAAATCACTTACATTTAAGACACTGAGCAGCTGGAGGTGATTGTTATTCAAGGAGGCTCTTATTTGTCAGTTTGGCAGTCGAATATTTAGGGGAAGACACTTAATTAACGCGAAAGCCCTTTTATTTTTTACATTTAAAGGGTAATCGCGTATAAATCTGAGATGATAAGAAACTCTGACCCGGGACTCTGACTTCGTTTACTGTTTATAAATTATGTTTCGAGTCCATTGCGGTTACCCTGCGAACAGAGTCTCCTTCGATCTTCCTAGATACGTCGGGAAGAGGAAGGAACCTCTGCCGATATCCTCAACAATTCATTTTGAGCATGCTCCAAATTCAAATTTTTCTGCGACGTCAGTCAAACCGTGACCGTAGCATCCACTGTGTTTGTCAGCAAATGTAAATGTCAGCGGGAACGTACCGGTTCGTTTTCACCCTTCCGTAGCTGTGTTTCCTCTGGATTTGGAAGCTCTATAGGAACAATTTCACTTTTGGAATCTAAACTTGCCATGTTGTTTTCATCAAGTCGAAGTGCATCACTTTAATCGCCCAAAACTCAGCAATAATTCATTGATTCGAGATCAAAAATCCGACAAACACATCGCAAACGGATACAAAAAGCTAGTTCATACCTTTAAACGCGAGGCTGTACAATTTTTTGTGGCAAAAAACCTTGCCGTAAATCACTTACCGCTGGAAGCCCTTCCTGCGGTTCGAACGTGAACTGCAAACTGCAGACGTGACCGCAAGGCCTTGGTCACGTGACATTTTGCGGTTTGCCGTTTCCCACGAAAAACCTGATGCTAAAGGTCCCTAATGTGAGCAAATTAAGGTGTGGAAAGTGAAAGTCATGCATCGCGTATCGTATCAGCAATACAAATTTACGATACCTTGGAAAGTCTGCCCTAAAATTTCGTCGGAGTGTTTGTTTCTTGTAGCCGTGCTAAAGGTTGCAATTTTGCGGGTTGTTAACATTTTGTTCTGAAACTTTCGTCGAGAAACTTTCCCAGTTGAACGCGCTACGCAACTATGGCGATCGATGAGGAAAACTACGTCGTGTAATAAAACACGAGAGTCACCCAGCAGCTTCTCTTCGCTGATTGGCCAGAAAAATTTTTTTTCTGGCCAATCAGAAGCAGGCAATTCAAACGCTTCTGGAACTGGTTCGGTAAGAGTAAGTGCCCAGGGGGTCGTTTCGATCTTACAGTAAACTTTCACCACGAACATTTTATCGACCCGACTAACTGCCCCTGGGTCTCCGAGGATGCTCAGGGATTGGAATATGGCTCAATTTGTGAGTCAGTGCCAGTAATGAATTAGGTAAGCCGTACTTTTCACAAAATCTGTTTAAGGTAGATCCCGTACGCTAAATCTGAAAACACCGTATTAGCTCGCATACGCGTTGATACAAACTGTCATAACTTTTAAAATACTGAAATCGTACATGGGGTTTTTTATATTATTACTAACAAATGGTCTATCTTTGCGTCTATTTAGTCTAGAGCTTTCAACTATGTCCCAAAAGTCAGAAATAAGCTTCTAAAACAGGGTAACTTTTGGCCTTTTGCTTCAAGGCAATCAGTTGGGGTCATATTTTGCTTGATTTCGTCTTTCCAGCTAAATTTAGCGGATAACTATTACTTTCAGGAAAAACTAGAGATGTTTACCTATAAATAGGTATAAAATTCATTGGTAGATGGTGCAAATCAAACTTTTTACAGCGCCGCAAAAAAATGCCAAATTTTCAGTTTTCAAGACGTGCAAAATGGCCGTGACGGGACAAAATACTCGGCGCCCCCAGCGCGGCCAGAAAATTATTGTGAATCAAAGCAAACCTATTTTAGTTATAGTCTCGATAAAGCCTTTCACTCGCCAGAGTTTCAGGCAAAATAATTTTTCACGCGAAATTGAGTGGGCGGTTTTTACTGAGACAGCCTCTTAAATATTATTATTTTTATTCAAAACCCATTTGTTTACCCTTCCAAAAACTTTGCGTAACACTTACTGAATTGTGAATCCGTTCACCCAATAAAATCGGCTAAGTACATGGTTAAATCCAAAATAAAATCCATCTCGAATCTGGGTACATTTTCCAATTTTCTAAAACTGAACGTTCAATCTATAATTTTCTCAAAATTCCTGCATGAAATAAAAGCGGCAGCTATTTGTTTTTCCAGAATATGCGTGCGTGCACAGGTAAAACTGGTTTATCTAGTATAAAACTTGTCTGACTCATCAAAAAAGCTGGATGATCGGCAGATCAAAGGAACTTGAAGATGTCGGCAGAGTCGCTTCCTCTTTCCCGACTTATCTAGGAAAGATCGAGGCGACTCTGCTAGCAGGGTAATTGCGGTTGGCATCAAGATTTGAAATGCAAGTAATAGTAATAAAAGAAAACATTGCGATCTTGTATCACAGAATTATCCGCTCGTCGTAAAATGTTTTAGTGTGATTCTCGTTGCCTTCTGTAATTCGTCCCATATAAGGGAATCCGGATTCCGGAACCCAATAAATTTTTGCTTGTGAAATCCAGAACCTGAGAAAATTTTGCTTGTGGAATCCAGAACCTGAGAAATTTTGCTTGTGGAAGCCGGAACCCAAGAAATTTTTGCTTGTGGAATCCAGAATCTGGGAATATTTTGCTTGTGGAATCCAGAACCTGAGAAATTTTGCTTGTGGAATCCGGAACCCAAGATATTTTTGCTTGTGGAATCCAGAATCTGGGAAAGTTTTCTCGTGGAATCCGAAATCCTGAGCTTTGGAATCCGGAATACAGCTTAAGGAATCCGCAAACCCTCTAAAGATTGGCATCCAGATTCCAAGTCCCACTGACAAAGACTGGAATCCAGTACCTGGGAATCCGGAATCCACTGCGTGGAATCCAGAATCCAAGACTGTCTTGGATTCCCTTACATGGGGCAAATATAATCGTGCGCAGGATCTAAAATGTATGGTCAATTTTATGGCAACCTAATATGGCTGACAGCGTTGTTTTCTTCTTATAGGCGATCAAGTGAAAATATTGCAAACAATCACTTGCCTCCATTACCAGGTGACACGGAGGATCGATTTGATCTGGAATCAGAGGAGAGACAACAGGTGCCTTAACCAGAAATTTACGGTGGCTCGTCGGGGGATGAGGGCGGCATAGAACTAAAAGAATATGGTAATGAGCAGGCTGTGGCCTTGGAACTGACGCCTATTGCTCACTCTACAGAAAAGGCCGGAAATTCAAAGCAGGAAAATACACTCGTCTGAGACTTGCGTTAGAGACATTTTTAAAGGTCTTTAAAGAATAGTCCCTACCTGTCTGTGGATAAAATGCTGTAGTGTTAGTGACCATTCAAATGAAATTTTTTCTCTAGCATGTTTACATGACTGTATTGTTCATGTTTCTGTTTAGCTCGAAATCTTAGTTCACTGACTAGTCCGTCGAAAAATCCAATAGTTTGACCATTTAAACTATTCACGTGAAACTGGCTATTTAGCATGTAGTTCTAACTGTTGGTCTCTGGACAAAATCAGATGATGTGACCATCAAAATCGAACCTTTCTAGTAGTACGTTCACATGTATAGTTTATGTTTGACGTGGTTTTATTGAGTCTTTCGACGAAATTCTATATGTGACTATCCAAATTAATCCTCTTCATGAGTACCACGTTCATATGATGCTATTTGTATAGGAAATAGCATTATTTGTAGTGATATTTGGCATAAATACCACGAGTGATATTTCGAAATTGTTATACGTAATTTCACTAGCCGTTAGGCGAATGAAATTTGAGACAATTTTGAAATATCACGAGTGGTATTTATGCCAAATATCACGTACAAATCATGCTATTATTTGCTTATATATACTACTGCCCACAAAAGGTGTGTAATTTTAACTTGTAGGTATTTCAAATTAAGCTAAAATGCCACTGCTCTAAGCCAATCAAATTGCAGAAATTTCTCTTGTAGTAGTATAAATGATAAATGGTGTAATTTTTAAATGAAACCTCTTCAGCAATAACTCGTTCAGAAAAAATACTCATATGAATGACAAATTAAATTAATTTGTGTGTGTAAGAGATTCAGTCTAGACGGAGAAAATAGGGAACACAAAATAAGATTGATGAATTAAGAAATAAAACGTAAGTTAAAACCTGTTTACAAGAAAGCTGCATATAATTTAAAATTACTACAATAAAAAAAGGATATAGATATAGATGTAAAATGATTAAAAATCGCAAAGACAGCAGTTGTGGCGTGCATTTTTTAAGAGCCTACAATCGCATTTACGTGTCCCAAAAAACAAAAGCCATTATCGGGAGTACCCCCCACCCTGTCCTCAGGGCTTCCCACTAAGACTTGACAAAGCTAGCCTGTATCGGAATCGTGGCTGAGCCTTTCAGTAGCTTTCAGTTCCTTGTGACCAGAGTCAAAATCTATAAATGACAATCTTAGTGACTGAGTTGGACTCTGATTGTGGTTCAGATCTTCTAAATAGTCCATAACGTCGTCCTTGCAGTCTTGAATATCTTCAAGGGCTCCAGTGAAACACCAATGTTTACACTGTTTATCAACTTATGAAAAGACCGGCCGAAGTACCGTAGTTTCTCGAATAATGGCCGTCCCTCGATTAATCACCCCCCTTGGACCGAAATATTTAAAGTAATCGCCTCTCCCGAAAAATCGTCCCTCCCCCGCTCCCCTCGCTATCTTCGGCTTCCTTTTATCCCCTCCCTGTCAAGTGTAAAGTACAATGTGACAGAAACAAGAATAGCGACGACCCATGACAAACAGAAAAGACTGGGTCTGGATTGGCGGGGGGTGGGGGTGGGGGGGTACAAATGTCTGTTGCCAGTTAAAATTTTGGCCATTTGTCAGTTTTCAGTTAAATTTTAGGATTTTTGTCAGTTGTCAGTTAAATGATTATTAATAATTAACTATGAACTAATTTGTACATTTTTTATGCAAAATTAAGGTAAATATAATGTGAACTAGACGTTTAATTCGAAAACTGATGAAAAAGTGCTTTAATTTTTATCAGGTCTGCTATTGTAAGCATTTCAAGTGGCCCTCCATTTCTCAAGTCTTGTGTTACTCTCCTCCACTGGAGCGTTTTTGCTGGCCAGAGTCCATTATTTATACGTTCAGAATATTGTATACCTGCCAACTCTCATCCATTATGCGTGAGAATGTCCTTTTTTTTTGTGTTCTAACGAAATCAAAGCACGCAAAAACTGTCTTCTTTTAAGTAGCTCGGAAGTGCTCAAAGGTCTGCGGATATTTTCGCCAACGTTCGGAAGTCTTCGAAAAGTCGCTGGGACGTTTCCGGAAATCCCGGTCATGATGTCCAAGGTGAAAATCTCACGCATTTGACTTAGAAAAAGTTGGCAGATATAAGAGAGTTTTGGATCCGAGTTTATCGCGAACCTCTAACCGCGGTTTGCGGTTACCCGTTTGCGGTTCGACGTTCAAACGTATTTCGATTTAGAGTGGCGGTGGATTAAAGAAGTGGATTCTGGCTCATTTTTCCATTAAGAAATAGAAGAAATATCAATCAGTGGAAATAAAAGAAATTTACGGTAACACTGGGTTATCTAGCAGCAAAGAGCTGTAAATTCTTTCATTAGTTCTTCTTGCAAATTTACGGCCGCCACTTTGAATCAGCAGCCATGAATGGCAATTTGTTTTCAAGATCGAATAGAATTTACCAGATTTAGCATTTCGCCCGAATTTTTGCCTCTGTTAATGGAAAAAGACTTGCTCCACAAGATTTTTGTATCATTACGTGGGATAAAACAAGAATGATACGCTAAAAGCTTTCAGGTAAATGACATACGTGTAAACCAACCCCACGTTGAAAACGCACGTCGTAAACCTCAAACGTGGCGCGAAAGACTTGTCACGTGACCTCCAGCGGTAAGAGGTTCGCGGTAAACTCGGATCTAAAACTCTCTATAATATCGGGACATACATCGTAAGAAAGATCAAGAAAGACCGTATCTGAATCTTCTTAGTAAAGACTTTCAACTGCTTTTGTAACACCCTCATTAAAAGCCATCGTATGCTGGTTCGTTCTCAGGAGCAAAAATTTGAGATCATAGGTCAATAACGAAGTATGACACTTAAGGATCTTGCTGCTAAGATTACCAATAAAAACGCACATTTGATCCGCATTGTCTGACACCTGAGGAAAAAAAAAAGAGTGGAAGACTGCTATTTAAGGCCTCACAAACAGGTTTTGTAGAAGACAAGAGACAATCAGGTCCTTTGTCAGTTGTCAGTAAAACCCAAGGCAAATGTCAGTTGTCAGTTAAATTTTAGGCCATTTGTCAGCTGTCAGTTAAAATTTTGGCCATTTGTCTCTAATCAGTTAACCCCATCCAGACCCTCAGAAAACGATAACAGTTAAAAAGCCAAGAAGAGAATCAGGGACGTTAGATAGAGAAACAACCTGATATCAAGCTCTATTTTTCTCATTTGCTTGGCAATCGAGATTCCGGCCACTTAAGGGAACGGTAATAGTGAATATGTGAGAACTGCTTCCGCGGCAGCACTATAGCTCAGTCGATGGAGCACTCGACTTCATCCGCAGAGCGGGGGGTTGCGGGTTCGATTACTTGGACCGAACCGATACTCTTAGTGAGAAATGAGAAATGGCTCGAGGTAACGCCTTTGCCTTACAATGGCCAGACTTTCACGTGGCTCGGATGACCACCTAAATTGGTGGTCCCACCTCCAGTAATTTAGTTAAATTTCTTGCTCATTACATTGACACTCAAGTTATTTTTTCGGGTTTTTCAGCCAGTCGCGCATGTCTGGAGCTCCTCGCTCGCCGCGCGCTTGCCTTCGCGCGACTGAAAAACTCGAAGAAATAACGCCGTTATGCGGGCTAGATCTTAAGTAACCAGAGAACTAGGAAAACAAGGAAGACAAGAGAACCAAGGGCCGGATTCAAGACGCGATCCTAAGTTTCGTTATCTTCGAAGTTGTAGTTTACATGTGCATGAACCCTCACCAAAAGAGAAAAAAAAAGAATGACTAACGTGTTATGTTAACCTTTCCCGCGGCCAATCTAGAGTCAAAGTTTTGAGTTACTCAGTGTATGATTATGTTCAGTGAACCAACTGTAGTGTGGAGAAAGTTCCCACAGTGAGACTAAGAGAATGAAGATGATTGAGTTTCTCGTTCTTATGGCACTCTTTGTTATGCTGTAAAAATTGGCTCGACCTTTCGTGACTGTGGATCATGAAATCCTAAAGTGTGACCATTCAAGTGAAAGCTACCGTGACTGTCGAACAATGAGCAGGGAAGGAAAAAGTGAGAAAACAGTTCTGAGCCAGTGTTACTTCTCTGTGGTTTATTAGTATCTTTTGTCTAAATTTCTTGTTAATTATTTCATACTTTAACTAAAAACGTAATTTTAATAACAACCTCACTGAAATTCTCACCTGCAGTTGGTGTGCTACCACATTTTGACGTCACCTGTGATATAATAGAGACTAGAATTACGTTTAAGTGACGGCTAATAGTCCATGGGCCAGCCCTGCTTTTGGTACCAATTCAAGCTGCAAAGAATGCGAATTGATAGGACATTAGGTGAAAATTTAAAATTTGTGTGATACCCCTTCTGTGGGAGTAGCTTTAAAAGTATTTTTTAATGTAAAAGAGAAAGAAATGACCATTCAGAATATCAACAAGGCCAACTAGTATGCGCTAAAAATATCTTTTATAGTTTAATTCATGATGGGAGAAATGAGAAAATTTTATGCCAAAATATAATTATTGTGCCGAGAGAGGAAAATTCAAAAGTAGCGTTCGAATCGCATTATGCGAAAAATGCTTATCGTACGACAGAAAAAAACAAAAAACAAAAAGCAAACAGACAAACAAACAAATAAACAAACAAAACAAACAAAGGCCCAAGAAAAAAGATCTCCAATTTTCAGAAAGCTGCGGGTAGCATCCGCTTTCTCATTCGAAACAAAGAAAGGAAAATGGCTTGGTCATGCATACCGCGCCCTTCAGAGCTGAATGACAGTGCCATACATGCCCCTAAAGAGCTAAGTGGGTTTGTGTATACATTGCTGACTGGCAGGTGTATAGATTCGTCGGAGAGAGAATGTTGTCAGAGAGTCGAACAGTTGATAAAGTCGTTTTCGCAAGACCTCTAGAGTATTTGGAGTAACCAGAGGAAGGATTTATTAACAACAATCCAACAAGTAAACAGTTCTTCCCTAGTGCGCTGTTAAAACTCTCACAAATGACGTGGAGCTAGTGTCTATACAAAATCGTTATGGTTATGGCATTTCTTTTTTCAAGCTTGCTATAGTGCGTGTAAGAGAATCAATCAGATGGGCATTAATTGGGAACTACGTTTATCTGCAATTAAATTGTGACAGCCTTGGTGCTTAGCCTACGATAACGTAAATTATGCCTGCTATTTACCACATCAGGGAGACCCATCCGGAGGCCTATGAGTATATATGAGTATCAACCAGAAGGGTTGCCACACAAAAGATACAGGGAGACTTGTTGAAGGCCAATGCTTTCGGGAAAAAGGCGTACGGAGAATTTCGTGGGCAGCACTTGGAGGCAAATCCGCCGAATGTCGGATTTAACGACTTTGAAGAAATCAGAGTTGAAGAGAGTCTCTGAACATTTGAGTTGAAGGGAAAATCAAGAGCAAAAGAGAAATAAAGATTATTCTAAAAGCTGAAAGAGCCCATTTTTGTAAAATGGTTATATAGCAAAAAACAGACAGCTTCATATGAGATAGGCCCTCTGTCGTCCGCTGGGACCACTTCATTATGGGCGCTATCCACAGCAGATAGCTACAACCCCGGACAAAACCTGTCGAGACAAATCGCGAAAATGCCTATTTTGCTATCTTCGTGGCGAAAACTGAAACCTCCGCCAAATGAATGCCCGATTTCCACCCTCCCCTTATCCAAAGTTGTTTAGGATAGCATGGCAATTATACACTTTGGTTTTTAGACCAAGACAACTTTGGGTAGGGGGTGGGGACGGGGCTTACTTTTTCTGTTTAGAGGAGACAGGAGTAGGGCGCAAAAGTTAGAAAATAGATGGAATTGCGTCAACTGTTTTGGGCGGGGTTGTAGGTCACAGCGGTAAACTAGCGAGGCAGCACTAGCAAATGAGCTGCAAAAGAACGCACCTGCTGCGGGAGAAATTTTCCAGCCATCTGCACGCGTCATTGACGGCATGGTTCTAGTGCTAAGGTTGAAAAGTGACCGTAAGAAGTTTTCAGATATTGGTGAATGTTTGTCTACAAGAGATTTGATGT
>NC_133209.1:24218694-24313694 GCF_958299795.1 Porites lutea | reverse complement strand
ACATGCGAAGAACAATTTTTCAGTAAAAAAAAAAATGAGTCCAAGAATACTTACAAAACATTGTTTTAAGCATAAAGGCAATCATTTTGCATAGTTCGGCATCAAAATAGCACAAAAGTAAGCTAAAAGGGATCAAAACAAAAGATTAAGTACTCACGTTTTCGTCGCGACGTGAAAGCCCACGTTCTCACGTTCTCGACTTTGGGACAACTTCATGTTACAACGTGTTGTACATGCGCAGTGACATCTCCAAAGAAATGTCACGTTTCCGGTTGCCGTCGTGAGGCTAGCGACGTCTGTTGCTTAATTTGCCTATTATTACTGTAGTTCTTATCGGCCTTCTGGTCCAAAAGGCTACTTTTCTACGTTACCATGGCAACCATCACCAAAAAAACCATCTAATTTGTTACAAAAGCCTCGAAAATCACTTGGAAGACATTGGTACCATGCAATCATTTAAACCCTTTGTTAAAACATGGCTTTGAGTAAACACGATTAAAAACTTACCTTTTTACAATGTATGTATGTATATTTATTCAACACGGTAGAATGGTGAGTGACTTCTCTTTATCAGGTGATAAACCTCGTAAAAATACTCATTTCGCACAGTTATCATTCATTAAAATAAACTAGAAGATTCATGTCTTTAAAAAGGGAACTCTTTATGCCTCTTTTGATACCAAATCGTCAAATTTAGGGTCCTGTTCCATTTCCTTAACGGCTAATGTCAGTCGAGTTGACAGTTTTTCGAATTAGAAATGTGCAAGACTTTCCGGAATAAAATTCTTACGAATTAAACTGGCATGAGAATACTGATTTCTGCATAGACATAATGAAAAGCAAATTACAAGAAAAGGTGAAATTTGATAATGTGGCACAGAGTCATGTTTAGCGTTTGCCCGATTACTGAATAGAAGCAACGCAACATGCAATCTATCTGTTGAATATTAAACTTTGCTAAATTAAGGAGTTAAACAACGCCGAAACTAAAATTGTCTCAATTTAAGTAAAACATGTGCAATTAGGACTTACATGTATGAGCTTGACGTAACGAGCGTTAGATTTCAAATGGATCCTGATTGGTTGTGCTTAATGCACTTGTTTCATCGTCTTCTTTAGCAGATACACTTTCGCTGAGACTCGACAAAAAAGTAACGTACTTTATTGTGAAAATTAAACAGGTAAAACTAATTCGAAGAATGCAGAAACAAAGACTGTGACACCGGTTGAGGGCGTCAACAAAAACATTTTTTCAATATGGCATCACAGCCGGATAGAAGATTTGTTTGGCACGATTTAGTTTGGAGCGCCTTCTTTTATTCATCTTTCCTCTTAACAGCTCCGGGTATGTTAAACTTAACTTCAAACAGCTTACTTTTATTTCTAGTTAAACTCGTTTTTAATTTGATGGGGTGACAATAATAGAGGACCATAAAACCGAGAGACAAATGGTAAAATTTAAAAGTTTAGCCAGCAGAGTTAGCTACTGGGAATTCGTGGATACTTTGTTTCGAAAACTTCCGGCTGCCGTAAAGTGAATTTTAATGCTCATCCAAACGACCTGTCAAAAAGAGGAAACCTTTTAAATAAAGGGTTTATTAAAGAATTCAACGCCAGAGAAGTGTGCCCATATTTGACTAATTGAGAGAATAACAATAACATAAACTCATTTTTTTTGTGACGACTTCATTGCCGTTGTCGTGGAGGTTCCTTAAGCTTCCTATGCTACTGACGAATTGGTGTCTTTATGAAATTTCGCATTTTCACATAATATTTCCCGAACTGGTTTAGATAGATTAATTTCTTTGTCATAACTATCGGTCAGAAAATGCAAACACAGATGTCACTTTAATTTACAAACAGTCAGTTATAAAGTCGCAAATTTGCATTAATTCAAAACATCTGTTATCTTTGGCGACGAAGCCTCTGGGCGCGAAGAGCGCAAAGAAGCCACATTGCTAAAAAAAATTAACCTATCGATGGTAGAATTTTTGGTTGCCACGCGTCATTGTACGGTTGTTCGACGGCATTCCCGTTTCAGCCGTTTGGACTCTGGGGGCGAAGAAAATGCTCTAGAACGAAGAGGAAGAGAGTCCTAGTGTAAGACTAACCTGAAATCAAGCTTTATTTTCGTTTCACTAGGTAAATAAAACTCCGATGGGCAAGGCGAAATGAAAACTGAACCTGATACAAATCTTTTACGAAACTTCTACTGCCCATCTCTTTTGATCGTTTGACTTTTGCCGAAACAGCTTATCAAAATTACTTCCTCTGCACGGATCATGTAGTACGTAAACGAATAGAAATATTCACGTTTTTCAAACGAAACCGCATTAGTGTGGACGGGGCCTTACTCTTTTTCCACGCTCACTGACCAGTTATCATAGCCCTACAAGTTTTTTTAGGCCATGATAACAGGGTGCGTCTTGGTTCATGTGGGCCCTCTAGGGATTTTTACCTTCAAAATAATTTTGGCTCACGACACAAGCTTAAAGGGGAAAGGGGCTATGTCAGCTGGAGAGCATGCGCTCTGAGGTTATGCAAATTACTTTCAACTGTCAAAATTCTATTGTTTTTAACGCGTGACTTTCTCCATGTTTTCTGTCACGTCTAAGGCTCCGAATTTAGAGAGGTTAACAAGCGAATGGGTTTAGATAAGGGATATTTCGATAGAATTTACGGAACGTTTCTTCTCTGGTTATGCTAGATCAAGAATAAAATTGTGACGACAATTTTACTTGCAGTTTTGGAGTAAAAACGCATGCCATTCATAAAATAGTGCGCAAACAAAAATTCAACAACAACATATTGTCTTATTCAACAAAATAAATCGAAGTTGTATTTTACAAACGAGCTACAAAAGACGCTAGACCGACGATAAAGACCAAGACTGTTTCAAATCATTAACAATTAGACTTGTCTGTCGCTAGTGATTTTATAATTTAGATGCTGATAGAACAAGAGACATCAAGTCTTTGTTTTGATCTTAGGGAAACATACATTATCGCGCAAAATTGTTCGATCGTGCCGAATCACTGCGACGTCGAGAAAAACAGAACCAAGCATCATTGGTATACTACTCCACTATAAGCAGTCCGTTGATAAAAAGGGAAAGTAAACTCTGCTATTTTCCAAATATATGCTCGAACACAAACAGTTCAAAAACATGGCATTTACAGGATGTAACTCGTACTAAGGTGCCTCTCTAAGTCCGATGAGAACAATCTGGACGAGCAAACGGTCGTGTTTATCTTTGCGGTGAATCCAGATAAATACAAGAAGGAATCTAGCCGAATTTTATAATGTTTCCTTCGCCAGGAGTTTAGTTTGGTCACGAAACCCATGGCCTGATGCTCTTGTAATCGTTTACCAAAAACGGCCGCCGCCAACTCGGTAGCCGCTTGATTATATGTCCACATACTTTGAGCACAAGAAAAATCCAAGAGCCAGCAACCTCTAAAATAACTCAATAGAAAGGTTCTGTGAACTATAGGGAAGATTCCATCAAAGAGTCCATCACTCATTGTGGAGTAGCCGCCATTAACTCTGCCATTACAACGGCCGCTGATAAGAGGACACAGTTAATCCACGTAAAAACATTCCACAGGCAAACAATTTCAAAATAACGCCAAAAAATTATTCTGTTATCACCATAGAACGATTCTTAATACAAAACTTCGCTAACTATCGAACGATGGCTGAGATTTAGACAGATAAAAACAGCCTTCCAAAATCTCCGACAGAACTTGAAAAAGGCGGCCCGACTTTTTAAAGTTTGTTTTCATTGGCTCGCGCATGCGTGTGGGGTGACATAGCCCCTTTAAGTCATCCGAGGATTGAACCAGGAGCCTCCCGCTTGGCAGGTAACTGATTTACGCTTTGGGCTAACCTAAAAGCGGTGATTCTTCTAACGAAAAACTAGCTCGACTGGATTTTTCCGGGGGATAGCTCCTAAGTTTGTACTTCGTCGCCATTAACAAGGACCTGCCACATTAGCAAAAAAAGTATCGGAAAAATTAGAGCATAACATCATCATCCCTATAATGTGGCTCCCAGGGCAATGTTTCAAGACATCTATAATAATATAATATATAGATTTAGTAAGGGCTAAAAGCGAAGCTGTCGATGATATTTATGGTTTGCTCAAACAAAATATAAAATCGTGTAATGCTAAGCGGCGAAAGCAGCGAGAACTGTGAAAAAACAGCAATAGGTATAATTAGCAAAAAAGCAACTTTGCACGTGCAGCACACTTTTTTTGTACGTTTCTTTGCCGTTGTTTTGCACGACCACAACGTAAAAACTTCCAGAAACTTTTTAGTTACACGTTTTATGGAGGAAATGCCGTACGTGTGCTTGTTCACTTTTTTCTTTCACTGCCGCTCATTTTACCTTGGTGGCCGCTAGCATTTCTCATTTTCTCACCGCCGCCACAAAATTTTCATGTTGCTCTTCCAACAAAATGTCTCCTTTGCTTTTTACCCTCGCGTTACCTCTGTCGCTCTTTTTCTCGTTGAGCTTCGCTGGTCTGTTGCCTACTTTCCCTTTATCTCTGTCTTTCTCATTCTCTATATTCCATATTTGTGGACATGACAATGTGAGCTTAATACTTTAGACAACACGGATATGGAAACAATTTCCGCCTTCCGTTTTTGTCTTTATTGACTCTTTAGTTGTCTCTGCTTAACAAGACGCGGGTGGCTATGCGATTTCCCCCCAAAATAACCTCGAGTTGCATTTGGGTTGCCATATCCGTTGATTGAGTTACTTTACATTGGTATGCCTGTCGTGCGGACGGACGGCGGGTGGGCGGACGGGCGTACGGTCACGTGAGTACAAAAATCTCTCGGACCGGTAGATTACCACATTTTCTTAGGTACGGGACTACGCTCGCGCGCGCGTAGAGCTCTGTTACAAAAAAAATACAACTTACTCTTCTATCCCGATGTTTGAGTAGCCATTTTGATCGAGTAAATAATATCAATAAAAAAGGGAGTCAACGTGCTCGTTTTTCCGCAGAAAAAATGACAGAGGAGTGATCACTTTACACAAAGGGACTGGGATGAGTTTCAAGGCCAATATTTTTTAACCGGACGGAGTAATTATAATCAGGTTGCTGGCAAAAAACGCTGCTTACTTTGTTGCCACATGTTAACCGCAGTAGGCGATGTGCTCTGCAATACAGATTGTCAGTCTTTCAATTAGTAATAAAAATATAGTTCTAATGAGGCCTTAAAATTACTGTTTACAAAATAAAATTGAGATCTAGTTTCGCGGATGAACGGCATCATCAAGGATGGCTGATGACGATAATGATGCCGTTGATCGGCTAAAACTTGGAAGTCAATTTTATTTTTTAAACAGCAGCTTAAAGCCTCATTAGATTGATATTTCTATTTTTAATCATACTGCTGAAGGAAAACATGAACAGATTACGTTCAATTTGTGTTGATTGTAAGTCTCAGATACGTGATCTTTCAATTCAAAGTCATGAATGGATATTAATCTCATTTGCTTCTTTTTTCTGTGTAGGAGCTCTGAAGTTTCTCCAGGATCCTCCACGACTCCAGGTATATTTTGTCGGCTGGAGTGTTGACTACAATTGCACAACAGATGACCCAAATGCCACAGTGTCACTTCTGTATTCTAAACATTTGGGAGTTCCTTATAATGTGATTCCAGTTAGACTAAACAGACTTCTTTTGAGGAAACAAGTGTTTACCTTAGTAAAGCTTCTTGCTTCGGACCATGGATACTATAAATGCAATGCAACGGACCAGTCGGGTCAAACGATTTATTGGAACCATTCTTCGCTGCTACATGTACTCCGAGGTCTGTAAGAACATTCTGAGTAAATTGGTACTCGATAGTAAAACGTACATATACAGTGTATGGGGCGAAAGTATCCTTTTCAGCACCAAACTTTGGATTTTTTTTTCTCATGCTTTTGAGGTCTTTTTTTTTCTGTTCATAAAAATAGGGTAAAATAAATAAGTTTTCCAGTGAGCCTGTATCAACAGGCTTTCGGATTTAAGCAAGTGGCAAAAATTTTGGGTTTAGCGGTTGGTTGACGGGCATGCTCCCCTGTAAAAAAATGTTAAAATCCGGGCCTCTTGTCAAGCAAGAATTCGAGTAGAGACAGACGTCATTAAATCATTTTAGCTTTTTTAGTCCATATGATAAAACATTGAATGGACTAGAGAGTTAAAACATGGATGGATAAAAACGTCACCAGGAATATTTTATTTTATTCCAGACGATGCCATGCAATCAAAATCAATAATAAATAGCACAATAATAGTCAATAAAAATCAATACCAATTAATTGATTGATATTGAAAATCAATAGAAATCAAAGCCGCAGTCTTCAGTGATTTTCGTTTTTCCTTAATTTTCGTTGGAAACTAACATGTGATTTCTTTATGTTTTAAACACGTCCCACGGCTAAGAAAATATACCCAATTAAGTTTTCATCACTCCGGTTCGATCTAGTCTGCGATAAATTAAGAAATGAAAAAAATACAGCAGTAGAAACAACAAATTATTATCTTCACTGTTTATATTGACAAAAGGCAAAAACCGTCACTGAAATGTAATAGATGCATATGTGCGCTTCTTAATGTTTGACTGAGCATGATGTTATACATGTCCTTGAGCCAGCCTTTAATTTTGTTTGGCACATTTATCGAAATTTTCTTAGCTGAATGTATCAGAAAAATCTTTTAAAAAGTCACACCAAATTGGGCTGACAAGCTCCGCTTGGAGATGGCCAGGCTGGAATCTTTCACAAAAACTGCGATCTCCCCTCTTCTTGGAAACGGAAAACACTTTCCCTTCCTTTACTTTAAAGGGACAGTGGTGATACCCCTTGATAACACAGGATATAGAAATTTCCACAGACATAGCAGCATTAATGTGCTTGCGACCACGTTTAAACAAATGCCTTATCAACTATTGACTACCAATAACAATCAATGAAAATCAATAACATTTAGACGCATTGGTGAGGGATTCTCGATTTTTATTGATTGGCTAACCAAATCAATATTAATTAATAGATTTTCGTTGATAATATTGATTGAAATCAGTGATTGTTGTCGTCTGTTTTTTTGGTCTAACTTCTAAAACCATTAAAGTTACGGTTATCTTTTGCTTGACGCCAGACTTTGCAAAATCTTTGCAGTTGAAGAGAATTAGCCTCCAGTCCATTTTTTACCTCTCCAGTCCATTCCACGTTTTATCATATGCCCTCACTGCCGTATTTTTTTTTGGCCAAAACACCCCAGTTTTTTATTTTCTTTCTGACAAAAGCGTTCCAGCCATGTTTTCATATTAAATTTCTACTTAAAAGGGCGAGCTTTCTTGAAAAATGAATATGAAAGGGATGCAACAATACCAGACAACTTTGTTGGAATAAATTTGGGAACGAATGTGGCTGATTTAAATTGAAAAATTAGCAGCTTAAAACACAGCAATCCCATGTAAACATTAACGTGCTTAATGTCTTGGTGCGAAAAAATGGGGCGACAGCGGAATACCGCCACTAGCCACACTTGGTGGCTGGATAATTTCAATATCGGTTTTAAATCACTTGGAAAATTTTCTTTTTTCTTTTTCTTTTGACTTTAACCATCGGACGTACACGCAAAGCCATACCTCCACCGTTGTACAAGGGGGGAGGGGGGAGGGGAGGGATGAAACCCCTCCTTTGGTTTTTCCATATGTTGCAGTATATTGGAAAGGTTTTGCCTTCCGTGGAAAGCCTATCATCTTCTTGACAAAATGAGGTATATTCTATGGATAATGGCGCTGCTGGAGGCCTGTGACGTCATCACTCATGGTTGCCACCTTGGACTTTGCCTAGAATTATAAATCATGTAACAGAGAGAATTGGCAGTTTTTTTGTGCTTGACATGTAAAATAATACATAAACAAGCAGGTTGCCTCATTTTATCCACACGCTTTGCTTCTATCGTTGAAACAAGTTGAAAAACATGCATTTTTACTCAAAAATGGCTCAACCCCCTGCTACTTATGACGTCATATCTCCTAAGTATAGAAACTGATCATCACTAAACTTGTCTCGAGATGCGTATGAAAGATAAACAAACACCAAACGGCAGGTGCTGATGTTTAATCGTCTAGAAATAAACTCAGAAAAACCTCAGAGGAGGAGTGTGGCACTCACCTCCTCCCCCCCCTCCGCCCCCCCCCCCCCCCCCCACACCACCGGTACGTCCGACGGTTAAGTTGCGTTAACTTGAGGGCTTATGTGAAACCAGGGACAGGCTCGGAAGACGGCGGAAAACCCCGGAACGCCCTCAGGACACCCCAGAATATCCCGGACCCCCCCCCCCCCCCCCCGACCTGAAGCAACCTCCCAAGAACACCCTTCATTACAAATATTATGCAAAAAAATACAAAACCAAAAAAAACCTAAAATGTCATCAGTGAATCAATAAACATGTTTTGTCTGTAACTGGAAAACGGCGATTGGGTCAGATTAACGAACGAAAAAAAAATTGGTGGTAAGGTCTATTACATGTATTTCTTCGGCAAAGAGTGTATGTTTTAACGTCAAAAAATTTTCTAATCCTCAAATAAGTATAAAATTTCATTTTTTCGTTATTCATGGTTCCTTTGCTGGCTATAAAGATTCGGAAGATTATGGTAAGATGTTATAGTCAAGCCAAGCCAGTCTGTTTTTCAAAAGCCAACACATCTAAAGCTTTTTGCTCGCAAATATTGTGCTAGATGCAATCTGTCGTCAAACCACGCAGCTCAGTATCGATCAGTTAAAACACCCGGGACAGGGATAACAAAAGAAGAAAAAGACATTGCCTGTTCCAGGCGTTTAGATAGTGGGGAGCAAGTTAAATCGTACGTGTAACGAACAACAAAGTTCTTCTAATAGTTAGGAGGGAAGAGACTTATGTGCAAAAGAAAAAACAAAAACAAAAACAAAATATGGCAGATTGAGAATTAATCATAAATTAAGCCGAGCCGAGATTTGATTCCAGACATAAAAGGGTTTGTAAATACTGAGAGAAGGACAACATTGTTTTTGTTTTGGTGAAACTTTGCAAATCTCTAGTCTTTTGTCTAAGTAGGTCTAGAGTTTATGTTCTTAAAGTTTCTTTAAGAAATAAAGTTCGATTTGTATCACAGACACACTGGCTTCTAAAGTTTTATTCAAAAGTTTTATTCTCAGTGGATACATTCGAAATTTTTATAGGGACTATTAAAACGTACCATGTACTACTCTTTTAAGACTATTAAGCTTTATTGCCAACTCTGTTGATTGCTATTTTTTAGACATTTTTTAGACATTTTTTTTATGGTTTGATTTGGTCACTCTTCGCCGTTTGAAGTTGTCAGATAAGTGCCAGAGATTTTTTTCTAGGCATTTCCAGGGTAATTTTTTTCGGGGGGTCCTTTTGCCGCATATTGATTGCAATTGCTTGGTGATCTTGCAGGTAATTCGTGGTGGGGTATATGGTTATATAATATTTCTCTGCTTTATCCAACAGCTACTTTTTTATGACTTGCAGTATTCAAACAGCCCTATTTTTGACAAATCTTATTTCCATATAAGGATAAAGTGTAAAAACAGCACTCGCAGTTCCTTATAATATTAATGGTAAAATAGAGATTCCAAAAACCATACCTCGGATAAAAACAGGCCGGTACCTTTTTCTAGTCAGTTTTACGTTAATTTATTTCCAGGGGCGCTTTTGCCGCATATTGATTGCTTGGTGATCACGCATGTGATTCCTGGTGGAGTATATGGAGATATAATATTTTTTCCCGTTTATAACAAAAGGCGCGTTTTTATGGATGGCAGTATTTAAACACACGTTTTTTTTCTTTTGTAAATCTTATTTCCATGCAAGGATAAAGGGTAAAACAGCACCCCTACAAATGGTACTAAAATCAAGAATCCAATAAGGTCAGCTTAGCTCTCAGTATCAAAAGTGCTTTGCAAGAGATAGGAGGGGGAGGGTGGTTCTAATAAGAGAAGTTTATATGTATGGAAATGTCCTATTTTCCCAACAACCTGTAACATTCTTAATGAATGTATCAAAATTGAGTGTCTCACCTGCAAAGGGCAGTGCGTCCATCTTCAGCAGAATGTTTGTGTTTTTTCCAATTTACACTCCCCATTGCTATGATGCATTAAGGTACTGGCCGTACTACAAAGTTGTGTAGGAAGCGCTAGGCCTTCTTGGAGATCCGAAAACGTGTTGTGTTCTTGTAGCCATCTTGATGATCTGTAAACCTTTAGTGAATCTATGGAACCTTAAGCAATCCTTGAGAAGTTGGACCCTTTGGAGTGTTGTGACCTTTAGAAATCGAGCCTGACAATCCTTGGAATAAAATACAGTTCAAATTGGTCTACACAGACTGCCCAACAAAAAGAGCCTCTTATTTCCCGTGAAGTACCACGTCGCCCCTGGGAAAAGACTGGCTGTGACATATTCGCCTTCAATAATCGTCACTATCAAAACAAGGGACCGTTGGCGAAAGATAATTGAACTGGGTCGTCTATAAAAAAACTAAGAAATGACGTTAAGAGAGAAATAAGATCAACAGAGCCCTTTTTTGCCGCGGACCAGATCATGAGCAATCCTAACAACTTAAGCCAGTTGTGGAAGACTATTCGATCTTTTATTCCAAAGAAGTCTGCTAGTTTCGTTGCGAATGATTTTAATCGTTCCTTTACGTGTGTTGGTCAAGTTGCTGTTGACCAGATTAATTCACTTGCTAATGAATGCAATTTCGACCTTTCGGCACCTGCTTTTGATCCAAGAATGTTTCCTTTGACTGATCAATTCAATTTCAAGCACGTGCATTGTGACGAAGTCGCTAAGATTATTAGGCCAATGCCAGCAAATAATTTCTCCGAGATTGACAATGCAATGGAAGGTAGCCTTCCCGTTTTTCCTTGCTCTTGGAAATTAGCTGAGTTGTAGCCTATTCTAAAAGATGGTAATCACGATGAACCTAACAACAATAGTCCTATCTCTCTCCTGCCCATCTTCCGAAATTGTGCAAAGGGGTTTCTCTTAATTAATCAAATTATTCTTTACCTAGTGTCAAATCAGAGGTTATCTACACGAAAAACTGATTGACGCTATCTTAAATGCGATCGATGAGAAGAAATTACCGCTGTTGTTTTACTTGATATGAGCAAGGCTTTCGATACAATAAATCATGGCATTTTGGTCTGTAAACCTTTGTATATTGGAGTTTCGCCTTCAAGCGTTGCTTGGTTCGCCAGCAATCTATAGGACAGAGGACAAGTTATGCGCATAAATTCTAAGTTGTCTAAACCTTTACCCGTTATATCAGGCGTGTCATAACGAAGCATTCTCGGGCCCATTTTAATTAGTCTTTATGTCAACGATTTACCGCATGCCCCCCGGTCCTGTCTTACTGAAAGTTACGTGGATGACTCTAAACTTCACATTTTCCTCCCAGCCCACGACTGGGCTAAGGCTGTCGCTGATCTGAACGTTGACCTCCAATTTATTCGAAACTGGTGTTTCGGAAATCGTCTTCTCCTGAATCCTGATAAACTAAGCTTGCTTTTTATGTAAGTTGGCAAAGGTTACAAAATCTCCCGGGTATCCGTCATTCCCTTTCAGGAAAAGAACTGATACCGGCGTACGTCGCGTTATTAAAGACCTAGGCATGACTTTTGACTCGATCCTCACTTTCCATGAGCATATCGTTAAGACTGTTTCTTCCTGTTTCTCAAGTACCTCAAATGAATCGTATTTAGCACGTGTTATACACATCGACTTCAACCACAATAATTAACCCTTTGGTGTTTAGTAAGTTGTTTTATTGCTTTTCTGTCTGGTCCAATGCAGCGGTAACTCATCTCCTCAAGCTACAAGCGGTCCAGAACTTTGCCCGGATAATCCGTTACTCCGCTGCTAAAAGAATTGCTCTGGCTCCCTGATAAATCACAGCTATATCTCAGTAACGCCGTGCTTGTTTTCAAGTGTATGACTCGCTCTGCTCCCACTTACCTCTGATCAAAGTTTCTAACACGTAGTGAAGTAAGCGGGCGCATGACTAGAAGCTCTCAACTTTTGCACATTCCCTTACTTAAATCGAGATCTGGACAGAGGACATTCTATTACCCTATAATAAGCCTGTGGAACAGTTTGGACAATTCCTTTATTCGCCGCTTGTCTTTCTTGCTGGTCTTAGCTTATATTCTTAGGGTCTGTTTTAATTTTGGCTCACAAACTTTCCATTCCATTTTTAATGTAAAGTTTTCACCTTATAATTCTAGCGACCATATTTTTAGCTTACTCTTTTTATATAAACCATTGTATCATTGCAATTTTACATTTACTATCGTTTTGATGTTCTATCTTAATTATTTGTCACTGAAAAGCCCTTTTTACGGAGTGTCATCAAAGTTGTATTGTGTTGTAATATCTGTGTACAGTTGACTGCTACTCATATTTAACTTGGAGGTTGACGAGCTACACAAGGTAAGGACAGGAGCTGCTTGTCGGGAATCGTTAACACCGACAAAAGAACTCGCAATTGGTTGAATTGAAACAGTTTAATCTTACTCGCACACACCCTGATCTTGGTTCCCCTTTAATCTCGTACCCAAATCTCCCGCGGTTTACTTTTCAGTGTAAAACAGAGTGAGATCTGGGTACGAAATTAGGTTCTCTTATGATTACCAAAAAAACATACAGTCTTTTCTAAACTATATCAAATTTCCGATTGGTTAAAGTTCAAAACCTAATCCCAGATAAAATTGTCAACACCGGAAGGTAAGTTACAAACATGTAACCCAAGTCACCACACTCTCCCCCTATTTGATACTGGGGGTGTCAAATACTCTGACTGAAAATTAGAATCAAACATCACTCAAATGTTCAAATCATTTCCTTTTCCCGCTCTGCAATGTCTCTAATGTCCTTTACTGCTGTAATAGCAGCTGTCCGTCGTGTAGTCACTCTGGTGCGTGGATTAGGTACTGGAACTTGATAGCTCCATAGGACACAACTGTTGAATAGCGCGTTCCAGGAAGGATTTCCCTGCCCCCAATCTCGCTCCTCGGACGATTCCGTCTCTTTCTTTGATCAACTTTACCACAACGCCAATATTCCACTTGTCCCTGTTACCCTAATCACTCCGTATTAGAACAACGTCTCCTTGCTCAGTGGGCGGTCCACCTTTGTTATGGCTGAGATTATGCCTTTCTCTCAAACTCTTGATGTACTCCCCTGTCCATCCGGACCATATAACATCTTTGCAACGCTGGAGATATCTAGCACGTTTCCTGAGATCCTTGTCTTCCACTGAATCAACTTCTTCCTCGGGTAATAGGTTGGACTAACCAAACATCATGCTCTGAGGTGTCAGCACAGGCAGTTGTATATCTTCTTCAACGTAAGATAAAGAGCGCTTATTAAGAGCAATTTCGGCGTCTAGAATAACTTCTTCGAGTTCCCACCAGGTAGGATTAGCTCCTCCAATCGACTTGTATAATTCCTGTTTTTTTACCAACCCCACCAGCCTCTCGAACTGACCATCCCACCAAGGGGCTCTACTGCGGTTAAACTGCCAGGTGATATGATTTCTGGATACGAAGTCATGTATCCTCTCATCTTTCATAATACCTCGTAACCATCTCGAATCGGCTACAAAACTTCTACCGATGTCAGAATACACCTTTTGGGTCCTCCTCGTTCTCGCTTTGAAGCGCTTGAAACTCTTGATAAACCCCTCTGTCGTTTGATCACTCAACAACGCAAGGTGTATGAATCTTGTCCGGCTACATGAAAACAGCATGATGTAGGCTTTTCCGGTTTTCGCTCTTTGAACTGGTCTTGTATGAAATTGGGCCAGCAAAGTCCACACCCACGACTTGGAAGGGAACTTAACAGGTGGTGCGTTCAACTGGAAGATTTCCTGGTGGTGGCTTTTCCGTTTTCGCTCTTGGAACTGGTCTTGTATGAAATTGGACCAGCAAATCCACACCCACGACTTGGAAGGGAACTTAACAGGTGGTGCGTTCAACTGGAAGATTTCCTGGTGGAGGGTTTTGAAAGGTTGCAGCCTGAAACCTTTTACATCCAAAACAACTACAAATTACATTCTTTGTTAAGCGTCTCGGGCTAGGTATCCAGTAATCGAGTCTGATATAGGTCATGGTAAGGCCCACTCCCCCGTGTAATGTTGACACGGGCATGTTGTATTAACTTCTCTGATAGCACTGCATCTGGTGGCAGGTAAACTGGATAATTTCCTTGTATTCTTCCACGACATTCATACAGCCCCTCGCTGTTCCTTTGTAAATTTAGGCTCAACTGGTCCCGCTTGAACTTCTCTGTCCCCATGTTGTTTTCTTGTGCTTTTTTCACCCACCAATGGTCAAAGGGCCTGCAAGTCGGACTGATTTCTTCTGCTTATAGTTTCGTACAAAGCGCATTATCCATGCCGTCACTCGTATTGCCTTCCAGAAGCTGTATTTGTTCAAAGTCTCGTCTAGATCATCCTTGGTCTCTACAGTAGTGCCGAGGACTTCCTTAGTCGATTTAGCTTCCACCTCAGTTTCTTAGCTTGGCTCAGTTGGAATTTCTGGTGGCCAGCTTTCAGGATCTGCCAACCATTCAGGTCCTTTCCGCCATAAGTTGGTCAACTTGGCTCCGTCACAGCCTCTGCTCCCTACATCTGCGGAGTTCTGGTCGGTGCTCACATATCTCCAGGAAATGTAGCTCCTTTCATTTATCTTGATTACTCTGTTAGCTACAAACTGCTTGTAGATACTGCCTCCGCCCTTAATCCAATGTAGGACCACTTTGCTATCCAACCATCCATAAAGTGATCTTATGGGCTGGCCTTGAAGGGCGTCTTTCATGTTTGCTACTAGATTTGAGGCCAAGTGCGCTGATACCAGCTCTATTCTTGGTATAGTTAAACCCCTTTTTGTCAGATGGGACCTCGCTGCGAGTAAACCTTCTTTTGTCCCGGAGGGTTGCTAAACGACTGCATACGCTGCGGCAGCTGTTTCTACACCACTGGTGTCTCCGAACGCGAGTAAATCTTCTAGGCGTGGGTAACCGAGCCGCTTTTAGAAAGTAAAAACTTCCTGGCAGATTATGGCTGATATAAGAGAAGAACAATTAAAGGCAAGAATTGTACGCCTTCAGGTGAAACTGGTTCTTCTTGCTGATATTGCTGTAAATTCATGGCAAGCACTATTCAAGGCGTTATTCTTTGCAGGAGACAGGGCGGCTGATCTCTTACAGTTACAAACTAGAGGTATCTTGCGTTTTCCTGATAGCTCGGGCTTCCTGCTCAATCATGTCTGGACCAAACGTTGAGGTTAGGAGTCAGGAACGTCTTCGTTGTCAAAAAGATAAAAAAGAAAAAAATGTATTATGTCAAATTAGAGAAAAACTCCCAGATCGTTAGGAGTGTTAAGTTGGTAACGAATAAACATAACGTAGCATCTAAAGGATGTTCACGTTGGAATTAGAGATTTGGTATAAGGAGTAGGAAGAGAGGCTGTTTCCGGAGAGCGCTGGAGGCGTAATTGGGTTCTCATACAATGATTTGGAAGCTTGGGGAAGGTCATATTGACTCCCCATACGTACCTTATTATAATGTCATGATTAACAATATCCAGGGATGAATATGATACTGTTTTTTCGAAAACTTAAGCTGTCACTCGGATAATTGAAATGGGCAATAATTGTTCACGTCCCTACGTTCACCTTTGTTTGAACAAAGGAATAACTTTCGCGCATTTCCATTCCTCAAGAAAAATGCCTGGACTGATTAAGCAGTTGAGGATCACGCACAAGGATTCCACTATCAATTCGGGACAAATACGGAGAAGCCTAGCGAGATTTTGTCTAAGGGCCTATCTGCACTTGCGAAAAAGCTGCTTATTAGACAAATTTTCTATCCTTACCAACACTTGACAACTGCGGATGGTTTGTCGCGCTTTTTCAAATTTTGTCCCAGACGGGAAAGCCTTAAAAGGCGCCGGAGACAATGTGCCAGTGTAAAAACTGGACAAAATCGACTAAATAAACAAAAATGTGCTTTTCTTGTCAATCATTCGCTTGTAAAGCCATTATTCTTTCCATTACCAAATGTAAGTGTTATCACATTTAGCGGCATATCCTAAAACCTGGACTGAGCCCTGAACTCTGGACCCCCCCCCCCGAAAAATTCATCCCCCCCACGCCATCTTTTAAAATTTTGTAGAAAAATAAAGAGAAATAATGTTTTTTTTATCGTCGCACACTTATCAGGGACATAGACAAATCTAAAAACTATTTCAACCCCCCCCCTCCACCATCACCACAAAATAAACCGTCCCCGAATCTTATTGTAAAGAAAAAGAAAAGACAAATTATGTTTTTTAGGGCTGTACACGTATCAGGGACTTTGAGAAGTGTAAAAAGTATCCACCCAGAAAAAAATGTCCTCCCATTTCAAAAAAAAAAAAAAATTATTCACCGACATGAGAGAGCCCTTATCAGCCGTTAATTCTATTTGTCATCAGTCCTACATAACTACAAAGTGCCATGAGAAGCACGCATGCTTGCTTATTGAGCCATTGTGCGGTCGCCTTCGTTGCCTAACAAACTATTTTAATCCAGAGGCATCAATCTTTCACTCTTGGTTTCGTGAGTATTTCTTCACCGAGTTTTTTGCGCTTGTTATCTCTTTTTGTTTTGTTATTCGTTGTTTTCTATCTAGCTTTCTATAAGATCATGATGAATCCCACCTACGCATGTCCCGAAACTTCTCAGGCTAATCTCCAACCTGAAACATCCGAGAGCCAACATCTGTTAGCCAACCTGGCAATCATAGTCGACCCGACACTTTCGATCAACCTCCAGCTACAAACACTAGCCAACCTGGCCTTGATTGGAGTAGAAGCTAGCGTCGCCGACCTTACTTCCAACCTGGGTACGATGAGCTCCTTTTGGAAGCAACCCATGAGAGTCAGGGCGTTCACGATACGCAACCTGCCCCCTTGCTCTGCGGAAGAAAATGATCACGCAGAGATCAACTCTCGGAGTCCAGTGACTCTGAAGAGGATAAAGACCTCTCCACGAGAGAGAAAAGGCCCAGGCAGACGACAAGATAAGAGGGTGACGAAAGTCACAGGAGTGCCTAAGAAGGTGGCTATGACCGACTTCGATGAAGAGAAGCCTGTTGGGCCGAAAGTTCAGCAGAATTTGGCAAACATTGCCAGAAAAAGGTGGGGAGCAGCCCTCGCTAACGATGAGCTCAAAGCTATGCTTGCCAAGCATGCCAAGTCTGAAAATTGCGCAGGAATGACGGTGACAAAGGTAAACCATGAGATCTGGACCCAGTTAAATAATTTTAAGCGAAAAGCTGACTTAAGATTGAGTAATGTCCACCAATCCTTACAAAAGGCCTCCTTCGGTGTACTTAAATCCTGAGATTTTCTGGTGACCGACACCCCCACCAGTGTGGACAAGACAGGCATTTTACAGCCTAGTGTTGATGCTATCGCACTTACTGTCTATGCATGCAGTTAGTGAACTGTCCCGTTTACGCGGGGAGCAAAAACAAAAAAACAAAAAAAACAACGGCCTTAAAACCTAAATTTGTAACAGTGCAAACGAAAGTAGAAAACATTCTACGCTGCTTTTTGGCCATGACTTGGCCAAGACAATTCGCGGTGCCAAAGATGCTAGCAACATTAGCAAAAAGTTAAGCTCGGGCGACAAAAAAAAAAAAAAAAAAGAAGCTAGACATTCGCGCCACTCTTATCGCTTCTTTGATAAGAGAAAATCCGTCAAAGATCACAGCTCTGCTGGAAGTTACAAACAGCCTTTTTTTGGGAAGCATCAGAAAAAGCCCCAGTACAAAAAAATACCAAGCCCACAAGAAATAATGCGACAATTGGATAAAATCAGACAATCAGTGAGTGATTTTCCATGACTTTTACGTGACCTTATACTCCCTACAGAATAAAAATGTCTATTTTCGTGCTGGATGCGTCTTTCACTGGCATTTCCTGGATAATTGGCAGAAAATTACCTCGAACTGGGAAACTTTGACAACTGCCAAAGGGGGGGGGGGGGGGACGATTCAATTTGACGCGCCACCCCAATATGTATTACAACACAATGCTGTTTTTTTCCCCTCAGGAAACTGATATCATCAACAATAAAATAGTCAATCTGCTGGCTGAGGGAATAACTGAACCGTGCATTCCTAACCAGGGCCATGTACTGTCCAATACTTTTCTTAGACCTAAGAAAGACGGTCGCCATCGGCTCATTCTTAATCTCAAAGGCCTTAACAAATTTGTTACATATCATCACTTTCAAATGGACACTCTCCATATCAGTTTACATGCTTGCCTGACGGGCTTTCCTCCTGCCCAAATAAATTTACCAAACTGTTAAAATCGCCCTTGGCTTCCATGCATATGAAAGGCAATATTATCTCAAGCGATATAGATGACCTATTCCTTCTAGGAAAAACCTACAACTTTTGTGTCACTAACGTAATGGACACCTTTACGCAGTGTGACTCCCTGGGGTTTTCAATTACCCAGAAAAATCGGTTAATACCTTCCCAAAGACTACAATCATGGACAAACGTCTTGGGGTGTTTTCCAATTCATACAGGTCCAACCCCTCCCATCACACCAAAAAAAAATGTTGGACGCGTGTATCCAGAATTTTTTCCGAGTCTCAACTTTTTATAGGGTGGGGGGAGGGAGAACTGCAAGAACATTTCGAAAATGATGCACGGTTTTAAGAGGGTACCGAGAAATGACAGAAAAATATAAATATTGCAGTACTGCCCCAAATACTTTTCGTAGGCTTTTTTCTCATTTAAGTTCCTGTAAAGGTAAGAAAATTGCATTATTTTGTTATTTGGCATGATTTTTTCCGATTTGCAATGGCTTAAGAACGAAGTTTCCATATAGAAACATTATTTTCATCGTTTCACTTAGTCTTCGCATCACAAAGTGTTCAGTGACCCACAACAAGGTCATAAATATTCACGATTTTTTGGATTATATGTTGAAGTCTTCTAAATGTGGACCTCACGCCGGCAAAATAAAGTCCTGGATATTGTACAGGTTAAGAAGTACCCAAAGGTACCCACATTTTGAAGACTTTTTTATCGACCAAAAATGGCTGAAATTTTTATTATATCATATTTCAACGCAATGTGTGATAATATATGTGTAAAGCCTGCTGAAGGCTACAATCTTTTCGGCGCTATCGAGAGCGCTATATGCCGAGGCAATCACTTTGAATTTTCAAAGTGGTTCTTTTTAAAATGAATTTGACTATAATTATTTTAATTAGAACAAAGAGCGGTGAATAATGCCGTGTGTTGCATTGTGATAGGAACCCAAACAAAAGTGCCATGCAGCATGCAAGCGGCACAACGTTAAACAAGCCCGCTCAGAATTTGAAAAAGAAATATCAGGGACTTTATTTATTCAAAATAACAGATCAGTATTCTGGCCGGGAAATTTCCTTGAAGATTGCTCGAGTCAATACCGGGTAGACTGTGCTTCAGAGGATTGTTTGTCAAATCGATAGGTTAATTTTTTTTGTAGCTGCCGCTGTAAACTGAGCTCCTTTGAGCGCGATGCTGTAATAAATCCTTTTTTAATAATTAGCTTCACATCGTAGCGGCTGTTTTGTTGGAGCTACTTTTTAGATCAGTCAAGGCTTCGGTTCTCCTAGTGAACCTTACCAGTTGCCGAGTCCCATTCTTTGTTCGTGTTTGTAGTTGCAACCGAGCGCACAAGTAGTTCTCTACAGATTAGTGAAACACATGTAAAACCCTTCAAAGTAACGCTGAAATTCTCCTTTAAAGCACAATAAATATAAGGTAACTCGATATTCTTAAAAGGAGAAGCTGCTGAACCGAAACATGTTCGGAAACCACATCGATCGAGAACGGCAATGTTCACTTCGCGCGCGCTGAAGAATACTGATCATGATATGTCACGTTCGCAGTGATAATATAACATGAAACGAGGTGCATCATGGGATACTATTCGATCGTCGTAAACCTCCTTTCAGTGTGATCTCCTCATTACCACAAAAAATTCAGTAGGACAGTGCGACCGGGATTTGCGTACTCTCGGACTGGCCAACGCAGGCTTGGTACCCCAAAGCAATGTAGCTGTGTCCCTTACCACCAATAAAACTGGGACAGGGAAAGAACCTCTTGATGCTTCCAGGGTAACCAACAACGCTACACCCGTTTCGAAAGTCCCTAACCCTGCTAGTCTGCCACTTATCCCGGAGCAGCTGGAACACTCAGATCTACCATCGGACGCTGCCAACATCCTTCTTGCCTCCTGGCGGAAAAATACCGGGAAAAAAATATAATACTTATCTCTTTAGGTGGTTAACATATTGTCAACAGAAACACTTGCACGTGAGCCAGGCCACCGTTTATTATGGTCTGGAATTTCTCACGTCCCTCTTCAGACAGGGTTTGGGATATAGTGCTATGAACACTGCCTGCTCTGCACTCTCTGCTATTAGGGAGCTTTAGCAACGACGACGGCAACGGCAAAGAGGACGTCAAAAAAGCAATAGGTTTATTACGCAAAACGACAGCTTTGCAGGTGCATCACGCTTTTTTGTACATTTCTTTATCGCCCTTGCACGAGTACGACGTGAAAATGCCTAATTGCCGGTTTTATCTCACAAGCGACGACGAATCTCTTTTTCTTTCTCTAATCTTGAGTGCGGTCCTCAAGAAATCAACTCCAGGGAAATTCGCCTACACCTGCCATTTTCAGCAAATTGGAATAAACGCGAAAAAGATTGAAAAAAACGGGAATTCATTTTAAAACTGGCGTTTTCGCTGCAGTTGCCGTCGTCGATGCTAAAGCTCCCTATTATCACACTCGGTGAAAAGACGACATTTCAAAAGCACTCTCTAGTTACCCGGTTTATGAAAGGCATCTTTTGAACTTAAACCCTCTCTTCCTCGGTATACGGTCATTTGGGACATAAGCATTGTACTCCGTTTTCTTCAGGATTTCCCCCATCTCAAAGAACTAACATTACAACGACTCACTAAGAAAGTAACTATGCTACTCGCACTTGTTACTTCACAACGAACCCAGACAATCGCGAAACTTAACACGTCTTTTATGCAAGAACTACCAGACAAATTGGTTTTTACGATTAGAGATACACTCAAAACTAGTCGCCGTGGTAAACACCTAGAACCTATCCATATCCTAGCCTATGATCGAGATCCCAGGCTTTGCCCGGTGACACACATAAAAGAATGCCTTGCTCAGATGATCAGCTACACAACAGCTGTCACCAATTCGACCGTCGCTAAGGTAGGTAAAATCTATCCTTAAGGACGGTGGAATTGACATTGGCACTTTATCCGCTCACAGTAGCCGCACAGCCGCACCTTCTTATGGATTATCGTCTGCGCTACCCCTCAAAGAGATCTTCAAGGCTGGTGGGTGGTCCAATGGAGAGGTATTTACTCGCCACTACAACAAACCCATTGCTCAGATCTTTGAGAACCCCATCTTAGAACATTTTTCTACTAGTGCAAACAGTGACAGCTCTTACGTCACGCAACTTGTCAGATCAGTCGTTACGACCGGATATCACTTTCTTTTTGTAATCAAGGATTCATTAGCAGTTTTTAAAACCTTTACTCACTTGCCCGTTCTTTTCGTTCTGTGAATCATTCTGGACTTTGCAACTTTTTGACCTTCGTGCACTCTGTGACCCGCCAAAGCTCACACTCTTTAAAATCTCATGGTACTCCGTAGTGACGTAGGTTGATGACAGATAGAATTCTACAATTAAACGAGACTTACCTGTAAGTTAAACTTTGATTTGGATTCAATCCTGTCCACAATCCAGAACGAGGGTAAATCCCCTTCCCTTCTCCTTCGTTCCTGTGACCTCTAGCTAGTCGCTCTTTAAATTATGGCTAGCGTGCGCGATTGCTTCTCATGTTACTCCTTCTCTCCGGACTGATGACAGGATAGAATCCAAATCAAACTTCAACCTACAGGTACGTCTCGTTTAATTTTACAATGATGAAGTGGGGGGAGGGGGGGAGGTAAAATACTTTTTAGATTTGAAACTAAACCTATTTCTGTCCTATTTCTATTTCTGGTTCACTGAATTTTTGGCAGGCAAATCGTGCATATTAATGAGGGCAAAGGCAAACTAGCTCTTTTTAACGCGAAAGACAATGCTTTACCTACCCATCTCCCTTTTCATTTTTATTTTCCTCCCCCTCCACAATTTTGTTAATTTCCCTCCTCAATGTTTTTATTCCCTCTTCGCAATATTAATCTTTCACCACCCCCTCCTCATTCTTTTTTATCCTTCTCCTTCACAATTTTTATTATTTTCCCTCCTCCACCTCCACCTCCTCATTTATTCTATATACATTTTCCATCCACAAATACATCGACCTCCTATCAACCCTACATCGACCCCACATCGACCCTACATCGACCTCCTATCAACCCTACATCGACCCTACATCGACCCTACATCGACCCTACATCGACCCCACGTCGACCCCACATCGACCCAACATCGGCTTAACATCGAACCTAGACTCAACTTTTTTTTCAACACAGCTTGGTGAATAGTGAAACTGTTTACAACCACCACCACATTTTTCCCTCCTCAATGTTTTTATTTCCTCCACCACATTACTATTGTTTTCCCTCCTCCTCCTCCTCATTTTTATTGTTTCCCCCCTCATCCTCCTCCCCCTCATTTCTATTGTTCCCCCTCCTTCTTCACATTTCAATTGTTTTCCCTCCACCACCACCACCACCACATTTCTATTGCTTCCCTGCTCCTTCTCCTCCTAATTTGTATTGTCTTTCCCTCCTCCTCATACTCCTCATCATTTCTATTTTTTTGCCCTCCTCCTCCTACTCCTCCTCATTTCTATTGTTTTCCCCTCCTCCTCCTACTCCTCCTCATTTCTAATGTTTTCCCCTTCTCCTCCTACTCCTCCTCATTTCTGTTGTTTTCCCCTCCTCCTCCTCTTCCTAATGTTTTCACTCCTCCTATGATTTTTCTACCAGACGGGCCAGACCCAGGCCAAAAAGGCCCAAGGCAGGCCAAAAAGGCCAAACTCAAATAACCTCTGTCGGTAAAATAATAGGAGGAGTGAAAACAATAGCAGGAGGATGAGAAGGAGGAGGGGAAAACAATAGAAATGTGAAGGAGGAGGGAAAACAATAGTAATGTGGAGGAAGAGGAGGAGGAGGAGGAGGAGGGAATAAAAACATTTAGGAGGGAAAATGATAAAATTGCGGAGGAGGGAATAAATAAAATTCAGGAGGGAAAAATGTGGTGGTGGTTGTATATAGTTTCACCATCACCAAGCTGTGTTGAAAAAAAGTTGAGTCTAGGGTCGATGATGGGTCGATGTGGGGTCGATGTAGGGTCGATAGGAGGTCGATGTATTTGTTGATGGAAAAATATATAGAATAAATGAAGAGGTGGGGGTGGAGGAGGGAAATAATGAAAAATGTGAAGGAGGAGGATAAAAATAGAATGAGGAGGAGGTGGGGAAAGATTAATATTGTGAAGAGGGAAAAATATTTAGGAGGGAAATTGTGGAGGGGGAGGAAAATAAAAAAAAAATGATAATGGAGATGGGTAGGTAAAGCATTGTCTTTCGCGTTGAAAAGAGCTAGTTTGCCTTTGCCCTCATTAATATGCACGATTTGCCCGCCAAAAATCAGTGAACCGGAACTAGGACAATCACAACGGCAGGAAATAGGACTTGCATAGTTACGTGACGTCTCAGTGATTATGAGTCACAGAAAAGTTTGACTTTACTCCTCAGAAACTATGAATTAACCGATGAAAACGTTTATCTTCTAACTAACCAATCGAAAAAGAGGACGTTTATCGGCCTTAAAGTAACTAGAAAACCTAAACCAGCTAAAAATAGCACACGACCTTATCTTAATAAGATTCCTGCGCATTTTGCTCATGAGATAAAGACAAAAGGTTATGACGTCATCGGCGGTAATTTATTCCTGCCCAAGTTAATGAAATTCCTGCCTAAAAAAGTGGAGTAAGACATCCCTCCTATACAATTTCCGTGGCGATGTTTTTTTTTTCAAAGACAAGCCCAACCAAAATCAATTTGTCTGTGGAGTTGAGCTGATTTGTCTTCATTTCACTTCAGATCTGATACAGAATTTTTACCAAATGCTGAAGTAAGTTATCATCGTTTTGCAGAGACTGCGTATCAAATACAGTATGTTTACTGTATATATCTATTTATACGTTTTTGCAGTTATGTTTCCAAGCCATTTTTTTTTAAAACCGGCAAGCAAATCAATCTATGTGCTGCAAGGGCAGAGTGGACAAGTCACATGTGAAGCTGGTGAGGGCCCTTCAGTTTCTACCCTGAAGTGGGAAAAGCAACAGGATGATCAATCATATGCAGCCGTCCCCAACAGCCAAGTTAACATCACTAAAGAAGCAAATTATGTGAGAGCGACCCTGAAGATTACAAATGCCCAGTTCGGGGACACTGGTAGATATAAATGCACAGTATCAGTTCCACCAAATAAATCAATAAATTATAAGCTGACAAAGATAGAAGTCAAGGGTATGTTTGTCAGTACGTATTTCATTGATCTGGGCCGGGTTGTTCAAACGTTGGATAGCGCTATCCATCGGATATATCACTCTCTGGTGGATAACTGATTATTAGGGAAACCAATTGCACTATCCACTGGATAGCGATTTATCCGGTGGATAGCGCTATTCATCTTTTGGACAACTGAGGCCTGGTTACCTTTGTATTAATGCTGTTTTCAAACGTGATTTCATAATATCCTTTTGTGTCCTTCCCTTTCTATCCCTTTCGACTTTAATGTCTTATGTAGTTTCTTTTCTTTCCCATTATAAAAACAACTCCTAACTGTATTGTTTTTATAACAAAAGCTTTTTTTCTTTTTTTTCTCACAAGAAGGAGCAAAATATTAATAATGATTTTTTTAGTGCAGATTTCATCTTTATGATGAAATTTTTTGTATATCATTTTTGGGACCTAAAAATTCTGTCTGCCTTCATGATATGATGCTATGGCAGTTTTCAATAATAGTAGGTGTAAATAATATGATTATTCAATTTCAGCACCCACTGCTGCTCCAGCAAACTTCACATTAAGTTCAAGTTCTCGTCTTACACTAACTGCATCATGGGATGCTATATCTGTCGACAAGCAACAACAAGGAAAGCTGCTGGGTTACCAAGTATTCTACAAGAAGGGATCTGGGAGTGAACGGATTGCGAGTGTTGGACCAGATCAGCTCAGTCACACAATTAAAGACCTTGAGTTTGTAACTTACTCCGTTAGGGTTGCTGGGTTTACTGCAGCTGGTATTGGCAATTCCACAGTGGTACTGACAAAAACACCAAGTGAAGGAGGTTAGGAAAAGCCACATATTAGAGCCGTTGTCAGTAACTATCGAGAATCCGTCGCATATATATACAGTACCACAAGTGAAGAGTAAAACAATATGTTTTTCGTCTCCCACGTATACTTCGGCCGTGTTAAACGGCCTTCATCAGGGTGAATGGCCGTTACAAGCATCACACACCATTACATGATAAGGAACAAACCGTGACAAACCTTACAGGACAGCAAGTAGACAACATTACTACTATTACAATTGTATAGCTCTTTACAATTAACTACGAACTGGACTGTAATAGTAGTAATGTTGTCTACTTGCTGTCTTGTAAGGTTTGTCACGCGCATTACGTTGGGTCAACAACAACAAAATTTAGGCTTAGGTTTAACAATCATAAGGCCCGTTTTAGAGCGCATTCAAGTCTTTCTTTTGAGGGTAGAAACAAGGATGATCTTTTGTGTAGACATTTTTTTAGCCCGGGACACCATGGTCTTGAGGATGTCAGTATACAGTTAATTGACAGAGTCAATAAGTGGACCTATAGGTTGAACTGTATTCAGCCTCAGGGCTTGAATATAAGTGACTTTTTTTTACAGCCAGAATAGGGCGACTAGGTCTCGCGTCCGGTAAGAGCGCGCGCGTGTTTATCTTCCTTTGTAGCGCGTGCAAGTTTTCAAATTTGTTCCTTATCATGTAATTATGGTGTGTGATGCTTGTAACGGCCATTCATCCTAATGAAGGCCGTTTAACACGGCCGAAATATAGGTGACAGACGAAAAACATATTGTCTTACTCTTCACTTGTGGTACTGTATTTATTGAGTTGTGAAGGGAGTGTCTTCTAAAAGATGCTTGTGATAGGTTATATATATATATATATATATATATATATATATATCTGTCTGGATTTGCAAAAACATTGCCACAGAAATCTCTCTTATATACCCTCTGACTGAGCCTTGTAGTGGAGCATGTTTCTTTTATTGTTTATTATTATTACTTTTTTTTATACTTACTTTTTATTTATTTAATCGGTACCGGATAGACCACAGTAGATAGACTTTGATGAGTTTCTCGCTGGCTATTAACCCTTTACCCCCCCACCAAAAAATGTCTTTCATAACTTCCCATAATTCTCTTTGTATGTCAGTTTGAAATCAGCGCGCGTTTTAGACTGAACTCGGCTCTCATAGTGGGTTGTCTTAGAGTGTTTTTGGCTGCCTTGAGCAAAGTTTTCCGGAAGGCATCATTAAGCCTTATTAAGGAACAATTCTTACGTCTGGCAAAGTCTGCTGCGTCCAATATCTTCTGGTGTTTCGTCTCATTTCGGGCTACACGGGTGAAAGACTGATCCCAGGCTTGAGACGGAAAGATTGGATATTGCGAGCTTTGTTGTTGGCAGTAACAAGTCTTTGGCGTCACAAAGTAGGTTCTAGGGTTGAAATCTATTAGGCAAGATGGAAATTCATGCTGATTTCTGAGCAGGCCAAAGACTTAGTAAAACATTGTGTGGAAGGCAGGGGCGGTATGTCTCCTTTTCAACCGCTGGTTTACATCCCGGATATTGAATAAATTGATTGTCAATGAGTCAAGAAAAGCTCCATGTGACGATTTATGTGGAGAAAGCGAGAGTTTTACAGAGTAATTGGACGATGTTTCGCCCGTGTTAAGTGTGGAAATATTATGAGTGGTTTTGGGAACTGTTGTGATTGCTGCGAAAATCATTCACTGTGTGATTTACCGAAAGTGTTGAGAGACAAATCTCAGGTATGCGCAGTTGCGCTTGTGTTACTAGAATACTTTGTGTCAAGCATAAAAACGCTTCGTGAGTGTTTAGTTCAGGTGATTTTGTCTTAGAAAGCCTATTCTGTGCTAAGAGATTGTGGATTCTTAATCTGTTTTCGGCCGACACTGAGCTGTGGGCCTCACGGTTTGACTGACTAAAAGATTACAATTTCTCGACGTTGCAAATGTTGTTTATTTCATCGCAAAATCCTGTTACTTCTGCGAGAGAACTTTACCGTCTATTGCCAGTAATATTGCTGTCATTGTTTAGCTTCAGCTAGTGAGTTTTAACTACTTCCCATTGCACTTAGATGTCAAATGTTAAAATGCACTTGAAATTTCTTTAGCCACGTTTTAAAAAACCGAGACAGATATATATCTATATACACTCGTTTTCAAAAAGGTTGACATTTCAACTATATATATATATAACAATTATTCACCGAAGTGGAGGTGGCTAGAATTGGATATTTACCGAGGCCGCAAAGCGGCGAGGTAAATATCCAATATTATTAACCCTATTCAGACTGGCGGGGGGGGGGGGGGGCTTTTCGAACCCCCCCTCCGGCAAAATCGTGATAACTCCTAAACCCAAACAGCTATGACGTTCAAATTTTCTGACTTTTCCTAAAATTTATCTAGGAACATTTTGGTATAATTACCATGTCCATGTGATTAATCATGTTGCCATGGCAACCAGTTTCTGACACATAGGTTTTGGAAAATTTAAAAAATGGTGATTTTTTTTGTTTTAAGATCGCGTTTTTACACTTATAGTGCTTTTTGTTGTTAAAATGGTCTTTGCTTGGGACTAGTTTTTGAATTACATCAAAATGTTTCAACATCGAATATTTGGGGGGGAGGGGTGGGGTAAAATTTGTCACTTTTTTGCTTTGACAAATATGCTGCTCTATTTTCCGAATAACACTTCCAAAGTCATTTGTTTGGGTAATAAACATTAGTTTGATACTTCTTTTATACATTCTGAGCTCTTTCCCCTTTGAAAGTTGCTTTAAATTATAATTTTAACAAAAAAACGGAAATCCAAGATGGCGGATCCTAGATGGCGGACAACCATTTAAAATTTTAAATTTTATGGCTTCCTATTGCTTTTTCTCGCTGTACAAGTGTTTCCTTGTTACTAGTTCAAAAGAAAGGATAACAAAGAGATGACTTTACCAATATTATTGATATTTTACGTATCTAAGTGGAAAAATAATAAGAAACATTGAAAAATCGGAATATGACGTCACTGTGACGTCATCATTGGGCGTGGCAAGTCAAAACTGGGTGTGGGGCTTCTTTGTACGGAGATGATTGTTGTGTGTAAATTTCATGACCCTAGCATTATTGGTTCCAGAGATACAGAGGGGGGTCTGAGGAGCCCCCCCCACTCCCAGTCACAGATTGACCAAAAAAGCCCAGTCTGAATAGGGTTAAAATCTGAATCATTGGATAATGCAATTCTAGCATTTTGATTGGCTTAGCCGTTATGGTATATGAGCTATTATACCATGCTCTCCATGTATGGTCGGTGTACGCGTCAGTTTAAAATTGGAAGCTAGGTAAAAAAAATTTTTCGCGAAGGATAGCCCGAAGCAAATCGTTTTAATTCATTTCTTAGAATACTAGAAATGCAATTTCATCTAAAAAAAAAGACAAAAACAAACAAAAAAGCCACAAGAGCTTGTTTGAAAGTTTGTCGAAAAACACATGAAAACACATGGAACTAAAGTACCTTGACCTGCTACGAAAGAAGACAAGTGTTGTTTCTTCATGATCGCGAAGCCATTCGCCGATCGAGTCACTCGCCGATAGATAACTGCAACTTGTTTATCCGACATCAAGAATATAAATCACAAGTAACCAGCTACAAATACAGGCTATGCAGCCATTCGCTAGAGCAATCGAGGCGGCAGTATAGCTTCTTTTCTCGTTCAGCAAAACCAGCTTGTGGTTTCAAACAACTTCATAACAAGCGACCGAGGTAATAGTTTTTCTTCGTTGTTCTTACTTTTATAACTGCACCGAAAATCCAAATTCACAGTAATTTCGACGGCTGTCACTTAAAAATTCTTTTCCTTCACATTATCTGCCAGGTTTTTTTAGCTGTTCTGCTGTGTAAAATCCTAGAATCCCGATGAGTTTTTAAAAAACTATTGTTCATCGCTACAATGTTTTGATTTTTCATTCATGCAGTCCAGGCGAGTCCGGTCGTTGACAGTTTTGATAGACGTGTAACATGTGAATAGCGGAAGTCCCTTGTCTTTTCCGGTTTGTTCTAGTCGGGGAGATTCAACGAGATTTTGTGGGCGTTTTTAATAAAACAATTATTCCACTCGCGCTTGTTCGATATGAGATGATTATAGCCAACTCGGCGGCTATCTATCATCTCATATCCAACGCGCCCTTGTGGAATAATTGTTAACTAGCCACCGACACTTAGGTGAATAATTGTTTTAGTATATACTAAAACAGTGAGATAATTGAGCACAAAATGATGATTTTTAACTTATTTACTGTTGCCAACGATTACAATTTTGGCGCGCAATGACCGAACGGCCCCGGTCGTCGCTTTTTCTCAGCGACAAATAAAAGGCGTTGAAGGCGTTTGTTAGCTCTTGCAGGGAAGTGTCTTCAAAAGGAGTTGTGAATTCTGTTTGTATTTAAAATAATTCTGTAAAAAAGATTATTAAATTTAGTTTTAAGCTTATTTATGAACAAGTCAACTAAATAAAGTAACGCAAGATTTAAGCTTAATTTGCATTTGTGAACAAACAACTTTTTCACCGGTTTTATCGATAACTATTCAAGTCAAAAAGACAAAGCTTTACCTGTTAAAACTTCCGAGCCGAACTACGTCACCGTCTTCATGTATTTCGGAAATAGCTTGCTTGATTAGTTGTGAAATTTCTTAGTTTTATACGGCAGCAAACCTGGAAAGCATTTTGCTCGCAACCTACGCGATATATATATATATATATATATATATATATATATATATATATAGATAGATAGATAGATAGATAGATAGAAAGTAAACTTCTGTGTCGAATATATATATATATATATATATATATATATATATATATATATATATATATATATATATATATATATATATATATATAGATTGTTCAAAACCAGGACATAAGGAAAAGGCGACTAGACGATCTCAAACAGATCCTGCTAGGAAACAGTATCCAGCTGAGATCATTGATTACGGTGTAAACAAAGCCCTTACCCTGACAACGGAAGAGTTAAGAAGGGTGAGAGAGCAAGCTACCGAAAATAACCTCCTTTGTCTGGTAACAACTTACAATCCCAACAATCCGCAAGTATTCCAGCTGGTCAGGAGAACACTTCCCATGTTAAACCAAAACTTCTCATTAAAATCCATTATGAGCAAGACTAAAGTAATTCACAGTCAGCGACAACCCAGAAACCTCAAACGAATGTTAACTAACTCCTATTTCTCCAGGCTAAAGGACACTGATCCGGAAGTTAAAATTTGTGGAACAAAACGGTGCGGAACATGCCCCTATTTAAAACAGGGTAAAGAATTGACCTTCTCCGCCACGAATGAAACATTTCGGATAAAACACTCGATGAACTGCATCTCAACGAACTTGATTTACGTAATAACATGTGCAGGATGTGGACATAATTATATAGGAGAAACGGGTGATGTCCTGAGAAACAGAGTGACAGTTCATAAACAACAAATCAGAGACCCGCACACACGTATGCTGGGAGTCAGTAAGCATATCGATGAATGTGCGGCGGGATTGACTCCTCAGTTCACTATCCTTCCGTTTTACAAGATTCTCAGCCCCTCCGAGGGCATGAGAAAAAACAAAGAGAGGTTTTTTTTATTTTGAAATATAAACCCGTTCTTAATGATTTGAAATTAAACTAATTGCTCGCGCGTGCTACGAATTACAAGAGCCATTATAATTGTAATTACAATTACGTCTGTGACGTAATAAGTTAATAAAAACACTTTACTATGCCTGAAGAGCCGCAACAGCGGTGAAACGCGTAGCGCAAAAGCAAAGAAGACTTTCGTTTTTCATTATTTTTAGTATATATATATATATATATATATATATATAAATAGGCCATATATATATATATATATATATATATATATATATATATATATATATATATATATATATATATATATATATATATATATATAGACCAGTAGGTGAACTATTCACATCCTGAGTACATGGGTGTTTAATACAAGCCTGTTTCGTAGGCCACCGAGAAGGTGACCCACTCTTCAGTTAAACTCCATTATAACACTGAAGCGTCATGGTCTACATCAAGAAAAGTGATCGCGTGATAAAAAAGGTTACATATAACGTTTGAAATTTAAATTTTTAAGAAATTTTAGAATGAAAAGTGCGCGCTTGCTCTCAATCGCCTACAACTCTTATACGAAACCTAAGTCGCACGAAAGCTCGCGCTACAATCTCTGGCTTTCACATGTTCGATTGTACCTTAGGATGAACTTGCGTCGATGTGTGCATGTAGAGGCAAGTTCGTTGCGCTTGTTCAGTGTTGCCATGTGAGGCCTACAGATTAAAAAGAACTTCTCTGTTGTACATATATATATATATATATATATATATATATATATACACACCCGTTTTCAAAAAGGTTTTCATAAAGAAAGATATATAGATAGATATATATACTTTTATTCTCTTGCACGTGCGCCCGTGTGCATTTTTTCACTTGTTATTGTCCAACTTGTGAAAAACTCGGTTCAACCATAAATTTTTTGTTCGTCAGGTTCTTTGTTTCAATTTGTCAATTGAAAAAATAATGGACGAATATTGTCTGCAATTCTCTTGATTTGCATTCTCTTGAAAATTTAAAAATGAGGAATTCGGTCACTTGTAGGTCATATCATTGGATAGGGGAAAAACGCAGATGAAATGAAAAAAAATGTGTTTTCCAAACTGCTGAGAAGGAAGATGTGACCGTGGATGTCCATATTGGATATGTGGGAAGGAGCAACAATATTGTACCAGTTGATTAAAACGGACTAAGACGTTGACGAGGTTCATAGAAGCAGACTTTATCATAACCATGATGACCGGGTCATATATCTTAATGTATCACCTTTTTTCGTGTAAAATCACGGCCTGTTAAAGGCAACGTCTCATTGAAGAGAGAATACACTCTCGGCCACAAATTCTTTCAAGTTAGTTTACAGTTTCTCTTAAGCACGCCCATGGACAGCGCATTTTTTAATACACTCCATCAATAAAAATGCTTCGTCACTTGCTACAGATGCCATGGCATTTGGCCTACCAATTTGGTGACGCCGTATAACTCGCGGATCGGCTGCTTCGCGGGATGTTTTCCTCATTCCCAAAATCAGCTATATAATTCGCCATTGCAAGTTTGTATCGCAGGGGGGGGGGGGGGGGGGCATGTATTTTTCTAAAAAAAAAAAAACCAAAACGACATTTCAACTTGGAACAAAAACCCCGACGACGAAAAAATTTATCGTCGAACCGAGTTTTTCACAAGTTGGACAATAACAAGTGAAAAATACACACGGGCGCACGTGCAAGAGAACAAAAGTATATATCTATCTATATATCTCTCTGTATGAAAACCTTTTTGAAAACGGGTGTACATATATATTACGCCCAGAACCGCAAGACGCGCGCGGGCGGGCACAGGAGATGATAGTGTCATCTATGACATTTTCCGTTAGACGTTTAAAATAACAGTCATTTCAGTTGTGATGCGCGCGCGTTACCTTCGTAATTCAGCAATTTAAAAGTTTTGTACGTTAACGGCTAGTTAGTCACCCTGAAGAAGATCACTGAATGTGATCGAAATATAGGTGGATTGAAAGGAAACTGTTTTCTGTCTTCATTTGTGATTAAGATATATATATATATATATATATATATATATATATATATATATATATATCCGTTTTCAAGAAGGTTTTCATATAGAGAGAGATATAGATAGATATATACTTTTGTTGTGTTGCACGTGCGCCCGTGTGCATTTTTTCATTTTCTATTGTCCAACTTGGGAAAAAACTCAGTTCAACGATAAATTTTTTCTTCGTCGGGTTGTTTGTTCCAATTTGAAAAGAACATGTTGTTTGAGTTTTTTTAGAAAAAAGCATCCGCCCTGCAAAACAAATTTGCAATGGCGAATTATATGACTGATTTTCGGGATGAGGACAACAGCCCGCGAAGCAGCCGAGTTATGCGGTGTCACTAAATTGATAGGTCAAATGTCATGGCATCTGAAGCAAGTGGCGAAGCATTTTTATTGACGGGGTGTGTTAAAAAATGCGCTGTCCAAGGGCGTGCTTAAGAGAAACTGTTTAACTAACTTGAAAACATTTGTGGCCGAGAGTTTATTCTGTCTTCAGTGAGACGTTGCCTTACAGGCTGTGATTTTACACGAAAAAAGGTGAGACATTAATATCTATGACCCGCTCATCATCTATGACTCGCTCATCATGAACCTAGTCAACGTCTTGGTCCGTTTTAATCAACTGCTATGATATTTTTGCTCCTTCCCATATATCCAATATCGACATCCACCGTCACATCTTCCTTCTCGAGAAAAAAAAAATGAGCGGTCTCGAAAACACTTTTTTTTTCATTTTATCTGCGTTGTTGTAAAAATGAAAATCTTCCCTCCCCACCCATGAAGCTTATGACTAGTCAATCACTCCTCCCAAGCTCTGCTAGTAGTGTTATGATTATGAGTCACCGCATTGATTTGGCTGGCCTAGGCCACAGGAAAAATTATCTGACCTTGCACCGTTTTCTGACATAAAACTCTAACCAAAGTGACAAAATCTCCCCTCCCTACCTCCTGGTTTTCACTAAAAACAAGGAAGCCACCCACCCATGGATAGGTCTGGGCCTGGGCTCTCGGGTGACACCTAGCAAGACGGCAAGCCCCTTGGTTTTTTTCCCACTACACTGGCTTATGCCCGTGTTTAAGCGAAAACTTAGCGGGCACCTATTAGCAAAATCACACAGATATATATATTTGGTAAAACAATATTCAAACGTTCAAGCCAAGCTCCGTTTTGACGAAAAATAGGAAAGTTTAAAATCGGTTTAAACATGGTCGAAGGCCCGATGGAAGTTACGCAAATTGGGCATTTTCAAAACGCTCATACAAAAAGCGAAAGCTAGTCTATACTTCATCTTTACAAGGTTTGTTACACATTCCGCAAAGTTACTTTCAATTAAGCTATATTTTATCTCGATCTAATAGGCTTTCTTTCTATTTCTTACACCCATGCAAAGAAAGTAGTGATTCGTCATTTGTTGAGAATGTCAATTGTACCATATTTTAGAAGGTTATAACATCAAGGGTATATAAATTCAACGGCTGTGAAAGCACGGTGGGCACAGGAGACTCAAAATGTGGCAGGGGTCGGCGATGCGCAATGTCAGCGGTTGCTCAACAAAGTGAAACATATTTCAACATGGCGGCCAAAGGCCAGAGTAATGATCTTTCGACAGATGCAGTTCGAGAAGCAGTTTTAGCTGATAGGGATGAATCTCAAGAATCGGAAGAAATTGATGAAGAAGAATCAGTTAATGGAGAATCCGAAGAAGACGTTATCAGTGAGAAGATTGAATTGTGTCTTCAGGCATTTGACTCGCTTGATTTACCTGATGTAAATATGGAAATGTTTAAGAAATGCGTGCGAAGACAAATTGAAGCATCTTACCGCGTATTTCAAAGTCCTACTGATCCGTTAAAGATTTTATTGAATGCTCCTGTAAACAGTGGAACAATCCTTTATGACGAAACCAAACTGTGGCTGGACAAGATCAAATTCCGTTTGGGAGGAAAAGTCAGCATCAGGCGCCCTTATCAATGCGAAATACTTCGAAACTTACCAAAAGAAATTTTTTTGGCATTTCGAAGTGGAGTTGTACGCTCTCGGTTGCAAGATGTTGTTGATAACATTTCCCTCGCTGAAAATAATAAGTGCTATGCGATATCATTCACAAGGATGGAAGCTGTTGTTGTATTATTCTCTGTGTTGTCAGGAATGCCAGAAGGGACAGTCAGGTCATACTTCACGAGGAGAGTGCAAAATGGAAGAGCTAAAGTTATAGTAAACTTGGAGAAAGACTTTGTCTTCCTTTACAAGATCAAAGCTGGTCAACTCTTGATAACATTCCATTATGGATTATGGAACAAGTCTGGCTTCCCACTCCATAGCTAAGTTACAGTATCATTATTGCTTATTTTCCATACCTGACAATGAAAGACTGCATGATTCTAGTTGGTTTTTGGTAACAGTGTTTTAATGAGTAAATAGCTTAAAATTGAATTCAACTTATTCAATATTGATATTTAATAACATGTCAACAAACTTTGTAACAAGAGTAAATAGTATTGTCTAAAAATCAATACAAAGTTATTTTGAATACAAATTATGCAATTGTAGGCTGTTGTTAAAAATGAGTTGCTTACTGTTGCCCATTTATGTTTTTGAAATTAAACATAACTGTTTAAATGCTAATACATGAACATGTCAATAAACTTTGTAACAAGACTAAATTTTAACCAGCATAATCTAAAAGTTCAGTTTAAATTATTTTGAACAGTGCAATAAAGTTATACAATAAAGTTATAGGCTGGAATGAGAAATGTTGTAGTTGTAGGTTGTTAAAATGCTCTGTTGATTGCTGACTTCTGAGGACTTACAGTAAGCTAATCCTAGTTTTTGCAGCTACTATACAGAACAGAGATTCTTGTCTACAGTGATCTTCCCTAGTTGAACACTCTTCTCAATTTGGGCTCTGTAGTTATGTGAACAATAACAGCACTTGTCTTCTTCAGGCCCTTTGTCAAAGCCACAAAAACAGGCTTGTCCATTTGTTACCCTTAGTGGTATATAGGTTTGCTTAGATCTAGAAATATCTTCTCCCCCATAGCCCCTTTCTCTGAGCCAGATAAGGTGAACAAATTCGTGCTGAAAAATCTGCATCCATCTTGCATGATGATTGGTATTCTGGCTATACCTTCGAATTGCCATATGCTTGGCTTCTCGGCCCTCCATAGACACTGCATTTAAGCCCAAGTTGTATTTCTGAAAAACATCAGATGCATGGGCAGGAATGATATGTCCCACAGTCCAGGTTGTTGGGGTCACTGTGCTAAATAAGCTGCTGCATCTGAAGAAATTGGTACAGCACTGTTTAAGCTCTGCAATGTTTTCCTGAGAAACATTGACAACTCTACAAAACAGGGAGACAATTTGCCTCAATTGCAGTGACATGTAGGCAAATACATGGAGAGAAAAGGTTTGCTTCTCTGAATCATGTGCTTGCTTGATAGAATCAATTGTAAACATGAAATTCTGTAGGAACAAACGAGAATCTTGACCAGTGAATCTGTATTGAAACCGGGCAAGATCTTTGTTTTCATTAAACCACCTAATCACTTTCTTAGCAAGACGACCCATTTTGACCTTTTTTTGAAGGCAGTTGACCAATTTATAAAATGGGGATGTACAAGGCACAGCATCAAAGTCTGAGATGCTTGATGCAAGTGCTGACTTTCCAATGCTTTCATATAGGATCAGGGTAAATAATTGCTGACAAGAATTGTTTTTTGGATGTAATGGTTCGACATGTGTTCTATCAATAAACTTTCCAACCAATGGTTCAAATTCTTGTCTACTGCCTTTCGAGGCAATGAAGTCAGTTACTTTTTTTCGCTTTGTTTTCTCTGAAACTTTCTGTTTACTGACCTGCTTCTTTACCTTTTCAACCTCCCTTGCAACAGCCACCCTTTTGTTGTAGGCCCATGGCTTCCATTTATTGCCAGGACCAGCTCCAAAAGTCCCTTTTACATGACTGCAGTCAGCAGTGCTCACATTGCCAAAGGTTGAGAAATATCTGGCACTTAAAGATAGTTCTCCAGCAAGGAATGCCAGCATTTTGAGATCATTAGGAAACTCTGCAAACTTAAATTTGATGTCTTTCCCATTAATACTGTAGCTTTTGTTTTCGATAGTGGTCATCTCTTGTAAGAGGTGCTTCACATACCTTTGTACGGGAACAGAACTTTCAGAGCAGTTAGCTCCAAAAATGAGGAAGTTCTCATTACTGCTTAAGATATGTTGCCCCCTATTGAGAAAACATTCCAAGCAGTGGCTGTATCATCTTTCCCAAAAGGGGCACCATCTCCCCCAAGAACAACCTGAAATGTGTTAGGTGTGTTAAACCACAACAACCTCTCCTCTGTTTGTTGCTCTAAAGTTAAGTAAAAAGAGGCAAGTGATGGCAGGAAATCTGTTAAGTATCTGAAACAGCCATTCACTTTTTCTTCCTCTTTAAGATCTGCACAAAACACTTCTCCTACATTACCTATTTTGCCAAGGTCGATGGTTTTTACATGCTCCATCAGTTTGTTGTATGGGAGCAGGGATGGAATTTTACAACCCAAAACTTTCAATCTGTAACGTTTAGACCCTTTCTTAACTCCCTTTTTCATAGAGACGGATTGATACACAGACCTGTACTTAGCTTTACCCATCACTCCCTTACAAAAATATGTTGCAATGCTACGCAACACATTTTCTTGTGACTTTTCAAAGTCTTTTCCCTTAGTGTTATAGATTTGAGGGAAAACAGTTTCACACAATTTTCTCTTTCGTGAAACAGTTGTGACTAATTGTTTCTGACTGAATTTAGTACACAGTGTCTCTACTAGTCCTACAGCAGCTGGAAGGTGGTTGTTCGCTTTCCCACCATGAATTTTGAGTGCCCGTTCCAAGGTTTCAGTCTGTCTTTTTCTCATGGTCCTTTTAGATATCCGGACATTTCCCTGTTCATCACTTGTTGCTGACAGCTGCCTATTTTGAATGGCTGCAGGATGCTCACAAATAGTTGCCTGTAGTCGATTTTCCTTGTCAGCTACATCATCCACCTAGTTAAAACAAAACAAAAAAAATTAAAAATTAAAACTTAAAGCTTGAAGAGTATACATGGTATGAAGAGTATACATGGTATAGAACAGCAGCAGATTATTATCAATATTTTCCCTTTGTTTCATTATCAAATTGTTCAAATTTAATGGTGAAAAAACTATTCTGAGGCAAAAATATTTTATGCTGCACATACAGATTCTTCTCATGCAATTACAAACTAAATTACTGACTACAAATTGCAGTTGCCCCTTCGGGCTCGTGCAGTTTTGCTAGCCTTTGAAAAATTTACTAGTGCTTATGCATTCCAAATTACACTCAAAATCATGTGATTAACTATAATAGTGAAAATAAATATTCAATGCAAAACTTTGGCTCTGTGAAAATTTCAGATTTTCTGAGTGTGAAAAATAGCAGTTTAATTGCACCAGTGAATTAAGGGTTTAAGGAGATCCGGTTTGTGGTAGAACGAATCGGTTTTCTAATGACTATTAACAGCTCTATTAAAAAACGTAAAACGTTGATAACCTTTTGCTGAATTCTTCGTACTTTGGCTTGCTTTGCCTGAAGATCTCTTGTTGCGGCCAAAACCTTTTCTTGTTCGAGGGCAGTTCTTTCTCGAACCTCTTTCAGCTGTCTCATCATAGTTCCCACATTAAATCTTGCGTACACTTTTTTCTTCCTAAAAGGCATGCTAAAGTTGGAGTTAATTTACTGAAATCTTTAACGGATCAGCAGGACTTTGAAATCCACGATAAGATGCTTCAATTTGTCTTCGTGCGCATTCTCTCCGCCTGCCAAACAGAAAAAAAATGCCGATTTTAAACGAACTAAAAACATAGGTTTCTTCTTCAGGTATTCTTCTTCCCAGAACATCCAAATTTACGATTGAATAATTGTCCACGCTAAAGCCTTTTGAAGCCAAAAATGCTCAAAAATACGAAAAAACAAGAGGCAAAGAAGTTTTCACAATACCTTGTCGTGCAAAAGCTCGTTTCGTCGAGTAAAAAACACCAAACCAAGCATGTTTGGTACCATCTGAAAGCTGCAGTTTTCAACCATCTTTCTTCGAGGAGCGTTTTTGGCAGTATCCGCTTACTACATAGCACTTTGGGCGCAAAGTTACTGATTAGCATAACAAAAAAGTAATTTGACCCCTACCCCCACGGGGGAAATAACCTCCCGCCATTTTGAAAACGGATTTCGCGGCCACATTTTGAGTCTCTTGTGCCCACCGTGAAGGGTTGTGTTGAAAGAACTACTCTTCGTGTTTGTCATACTAAACTTTCTTTCTTGTCCCGCTAAAAGCGAACGCGCTAGACGAAATTATACACCTATGATTTGACGGATTTCTTCATTTTACCTCCTTTTTCTCGCTGTTGTCTTACTGGGTTGATTCACACTTTTTCACTCAACAAAACTTAGTGTTTGGTGTCCACTGTGACATTTTATTCGAATGAGGATCACGAGGAGCCGCAAGCAGTAAAATTTCTGTCCCGTAATTTAATCAGTTTAATCATCAAAGTTGACAGGTCTTTCTGATGATCAAAGCGGCCGTTCGGTTTACCATTTACACCTTCAGTGCGAAGACTGTCACGGGAACATTATCACCTTCAGGATAATTGCTTACCATAACAATGATAGGCCGCGCGCGTCTGGTCGGTTTCGAAGAACGTGATCGTGACTGTTGTTTTCATTCAGTGTCTGTGCGCGTTGATATGCCAACGTTTAAAACAGACTGCAACATTAAATTTTTGTTATAAAAGCAAAGAAGATGCTGAGTACAAACTAAACCGTCCCAGACTTATTCCGTTTCATTCGTGTACTTTCATTTTGATGGGGTCTGTATGATGAATTTACTTCTGCCTTCCAATCAGGCACGTAAACAACATAGAGATAAAACATCTCATTTTGCTTTTGTGGAGTAAATTCATCTTAAAAAAAGTTAAACTAGTGGACCACTTTCTCCGCGTACTTGTAAAAATAGGCATTTAATATGTCGCGCTACAGTGCGAAAATCTTCTTGTCGTTTGGATTAGATTTCAGTTTGCATATTGTTAATCTTAATTTCGCCCCAGAATAAATTAGTTTGCGCGCAAAGGGCTTCTAAGAAAAAAATCACAAGGTTTGTCCCACTTCGAGTCCACCTTCTGGAGATACGCCGGCATGGTAGCTGGAATACATTGCCGAGGCGAAGATCTGGCATTTTTTCCTCCTCGTCTTTTTTTCCCCGAGACGTTTGTTTATATTTGTAGTGAGAATGCCTTGCATATCGGTGGATTTTACTTCAGTCAAGCGGCTTTAGTTCCTGCGGCTTGCTACTCATCATAAAGAAGAGTGCCGGAATCGCTTTGTTCGCCTTTAACAGATTTGTTGTCGAATGTAAGGTAAAAGAACGGACTACTGTAAGGTAAGAATTGAAGTTCAAATTTGTTTCTCGGCGAAAAATAGTGCATACAACTCCTGAAACCCGTGAGTATTACCTCTTGTTTAATATACCGGATGTCATGCGATGACCCCTCGCTTTTACGATGGATAAGACGGATACAAACAATAATTTCTTTCGCAACGTTTAATATAATTTACTTAATATGAAGATCATCGGAGGACGATTTTTCGTTATATATGCTTCATTTCTTGGCTTATTCCAGCTACGTGCGAAAAATTAGATGGCAATGTTTGTGTGCTATAATTATGCTGATAATTTCTTGCACTTTGAAACTCATGAAAGCCAAACTTGTTTAACCCCTAGCAAAAAACTCTTTTAATGGAGGAACTCAACCTGATAGTTGCACTAAAATCTAATAACTGTTACTGCATTTGCATGCTCTCTGTAACCTCGTGGGTAGAACATACCTGATGGTTACATTAATAATAATCACTGCATTTGCTCTCTGTAACCTCGTGGGTAGAACATACCTGAAGGTTACGTTAATAATAATCATTGCATTTTCTCTTTGAAACCTCGTGGGTAGAACATACCTGATGGTTACATTTATAATAATAATCACTGCATTTGCTCTCTGTAACCTCGTGGGTAGAACATACCTGAAGGTTACGTTAATAATAATCAATGCATTTTCTCTTTGTAACCTCGTGGGTAGAACATACCTGATGGTTACATTAATAATAATCACTGCATTTGCTGTCCGTAAACTCGAGGGTAGAGTATACCTGATGGTTACGTTAATAATAATCATTGCATTTTCTCTTTGTAACCTCGTGGGAAAAAAATTAATGCCTCTCCCCTGGAAATTTTGCCCTGTCCTTTGAGCATAGTGATCTTTGGGTAGCGAATTCACGAAAACAGGTAAAACGCTTTTTTTTAAAAGCAGCATTTATATTATTTGGCTTTTTGAGGAAGGTTAAACATTAATGGAATAGAATATAAAAAAAGCTGATAAAGCGGAAAAAGTTATCTTTAGAAAATGCGCTTTGACAATGTCAAGGAGTGAAATAAGCTGAAGTTTTGTAGTTAGCCCGAAGAAAACCTGTTCCTGCATGAAACGCAGTTCTGATTCCCTTCTCTTAAATAGAAGAGATGCATATTCCTGTGAACCAGTTTTTTAACCAGGAGCGATTCCCTTTCACTTCTGATACTTTATTGACACGAGTTCCTATTTCAATATATGTCTAATTCAAGCTTAGCCGCGTGATAGCTCTTCATTAGCGAAAAGGTCCAAGTGATATTTTGATTGACGTGTTGTTTTGGATCCTGAGGTTTTTTAACACCTTTTCTCTAGCTTAACTGGCGAAGATATTCTAGGAATTTGCCCTTCAATTCCAAATTCTTTGATGTGCCGCCAGATGCCGTGCAAAAATATCACCGCTTGCGGCTCCTCGTGACAGCAGCCCTCGACAAAAAAAATTCTTGAATACACTTACTGAGACAAACATTGGAAGATTAATTTACTCATAATCTCTGTCATCACTAAATTAGACTGCAAAACAGTCCGCATTATGGCGTAGGAGGTCATGCATCTACTAAGATCCTGAACACCCCGAAACACCCAAAAAAAGTCAAATTAATCAGTCACAAAAAGAAGGAACATCTAAGTAATTGGGGCTACTAGGTTTCCATATGTCTTTGTTCTGTACATTTTACCCGTGTATTTTCGTGGTGTTCTTTCGGTGTGCTCCGGGTTTTGGAACATACCAATCACAACCAAATATCGCTCTAGTCTGTTATAAATGCCTTCTGACGCGAGAGCTCATGCTCCGGGGAGTTTCATTACCAAATTTAAGAAAGAGGAGGAGGAGGAAGAGGGAAAACAATAAAAAATGAGGAGGAGGAGGAGAGCATTTTATTCATGAGATGAAGACAATAGCTTATGACGTCACCTAGTTAATTAATCATGCGCACGCTAATGAGATTCCTGCGCAAAAAAACGGAGTAACCGGTGCGCCCTATACTACTTATAAATAAAGAATCTTCGTCAGTATTCCATTTGTGCTTTTTTCTTACTTGAGCGTACTAATGGAAAAATGCTGGGTACGCCTATGGAAAGCTTTGTTTGATGCTTTGCACGCCAGGTGGCCTATGAAAGGGCGGGAAAAGCCTTCTGTTACTGTTCATTGTTTCAGTCTTATGACTCCAGCCTTAAAGACGGGTCAAATCTTAACCATAGCGTAAAAAAGCACAGCTTGTATTTGCCCGTCTCTTTTAGGATGTTTGGGGTGCAAGTGTATCGCATTTCAATTTCGTGTCACGCAACATTGCGTCGCTGGTTGCGCATGAAAGTATTTTTAACTCATCGCATGAATGTGAATCGCTTTAAATTTTTGGTTTGCAAATAAGTAAGTACTTTTCTCTTGTGAATTTAGTGAAGAAGTGATTAGATCGTAAATCACAGCTTATCTGCTTAGGGCAACTGCCCACCGTTGTGAACATCTTTTTTGCCCAGTCAAGTTCCAGTCACTACTAAACGTTTTTCATAAGTAATCCGCAAATGTTTTGTGACAAGCTGAATGCAAAAGCAAGCTAAAATTAATTCGATGATGGAAAACAAGGCTAGCAAGGAAAGCAAAAACATGAAACACTCATGGCCATTTGAAGGTTTTTTTTCGTGTATTATCGTTACCCTGCATTTTAACTTTTCGTTGGCATTTTAGATATTTTTACGATAAACAACGATAACTGATTCTCAGATGGCTATTTCTACCTTACTATCTGATTTTGTGGATTGTTTAGAGGCAGAAAAGCAGAATGTGGGCATGAGCAGGTCCGACAATCGGCACTACATGAGCCGAAATTTTTACCACTCCTTGCTTACATAAGTTTGTCACGTCTTATCTAGAATTTACCAGAACTTTTCATCAGGACACCAAAACCGTGTGAATAAGATGGACTGCTCTGTAAACTGTTCCTTAGGTAAAATCTCTGAATTTCAATGAACAACAAGTAGTGGTACAAACAACAGCAAGGTTCTTGATACATACATGCATACATACATAAAATTTATTTTTCCTCGAATTAAGGGACTGGTCAAAAAGTATAGGCGGGGGTGGGCCGGAGCAGAGAGGGGGTGGGTCATGAGGTTTTGAGCGTTGTCGAAGGGGTTGGTCGTGCAATTTTCAGCTACCCTTAGGGGGTGGGTCACCCTATTTTATTACATAGATAGGCACTAACTACTAACGAGACAGTTGACCACACTTGTTATACAAAACACAGCCAGGTGGAATTATTGCTAATATACTCACAAACCTGTTTTGCGAGAAAAGGCAACGGGTGAAAGGCCGCACATGCATCTATACGAGCGTGAAACCCTTTGTTAACCTTTTTTTTTTTTGGGCTCTAACGACCATGTCCTTTAATGATTTTCCTTTTTTGTAAGGAAATGATTGGTGGTTCCTTAAAAATTTATTGAAGTTATGGTTGGTTTTGTATAAGATTCCATTTTTATTATTCAAGCTTCCTTTATAGTAGACATTGAGGGTTGGTATTGTGTCACAAATGGCAATATTTCTTTTTCCTCCTTGTATGTTTTGTTCTAGGAGTTTAGACTTGTTTTTGTGACTTTTATTTTTGATAGTAGGTCTTCTATCAAAGTTTGTGGGTAGCCTCTGTCCATCAAGCGTTTTTTGTTTTAAATTTTTCCTCAAAGGTTGTTTCTGAGGAGTTTCTTCGTAGGATTCTCAAGGCTTCTCCTTTGACAAATCCTTTTTTAACCCTATTCAGACTGGGCTTTTTTGGTCAATCTGTGACTGGGGGGGGGGCTCCTCGGACCCCCTGTTCTCTGGAACCAATAATGCTAAGGTCATGAAATTTACACACAATGATCATCTCCGTACAAAGAAGCCCCACACCCAGTTTTGACTTGCCACGCCCAATGATGACGTCACAGTGACGTCATATTCCGATTTTTCAATGTTTCTTATTATTTTTCCACTTAGATACGTAAAACATCAACAACATTGGTAAAGTCATCTCTTTGTTATCCTTTCTTATGAACTAGTAACAAGGAAACACTTGTATAGCGAGAAAAAGCAATAGGAAGCAATAAAATTTTAAATTTTAAATGGTTGTCCGCCATCTTGGATCCGCCATCTTGGATCCGCCATCTTGGATTTCCGTTTTTTTGTTAAAATTATAATTTAAAGCAACTTTCAAAGGGGAAAAAGCTCAGAATGTATAAAAGAAGTATCAAACTAATGTTTATTACCCAAACAAATGACTTTGGAAGTGTTATTTGGAAAATAGAGCAGCATATTTGTCAAAGCAAAAAAGTGACAAATTTTACCCCACCCCTCCCCCCCAAATATTCGATGTTGAAACATTTTGATGTAATTCAAAAACTAGTCCCAAGCAAAGACCATTTTAACAACAAAAAGCACTATAAGTGTAAAAACGCGATCTTAAAACAAAAAAAAATCACCACTTTTTAAATTTTCCAAAACCTATGTGTCAGAAACTGGTTGCCATGGCAACATGATTAATCACATGGACATGGTAATTATACCAAAATGTTCCTAGATAAATTTTAGGAAAAGTCAGAAAATTTGAACGTCATAGCTGTTTGGGTTTAGGAGTTATCACGATTTTGCCGGAGGGGGGGTTCGAAAAGCCCCCCCCCCCCGTCTGAATAGGGTTAACACTTGGAGGGTGACACGAGGTGAAATGTGTGTGCAAGAAGGTTTCTGTTTGTTTAAAATGTGTCTTTGCATCAAGGCTAGATATTTTCTTGAATCTTGTGCCTTTGCATACAACCGTGTCTAAAAACGCTGCATCTCAGTGTAAAATGTTTCGGCCGTGAATTTAATAGTTGGGTGATGTAAGTTTGCTTGTTCAATGAAGGCTTCGATGTCTGGTTTACTCATGTCCCATAGGGAAAAGATATCGTGTATGTAGCATTTCCAAACTGTTGCTCTAAAGACAGTTTTGCTTAAAGTTGTTGTTTCAATATGTGTCATGAAAATATTGGTAAAGGAATCAAAACTGCTGTATTTGTGCCCATTGCAGTTCCATGGTTTTGTAGGTAGTGCTTTCCATTGAAGTGGAAGAAATTTTCTTTGAGGATTAATCTATGAATTCCCGGCAAGTAATGTGTAGGAATGGGCTGTCTTTGTAGAAATTTTCATATGCTTTGTGACAGACAATTTCAGTATACCCTCCTTTTGCTGTATATTTGTGTCAAGACTCATAACGTCCATCGAAACAAGAAATGATCGGTTTTTCACATTTGTCTTTTCAGTGAAAGGTATGATTTCTGTGATTTTGATATTGGTTGTAGCAGTGTATCAACAAATTTTGTCAAGCACAGAACAAGGTTAGGCCATCCTCTTTTTCTTTCTCCGTTTACCGTCATCCGACCGACCCAAATATTTGGCATTTTCAAAACAAAAAAAAGTAACGACGTAGTTACACCATTTCTCACTTGAAATAATTCTTTTAATCTGAAAAATGAGCACAGTAACGGCACAAATAAATCATTTCAGGAATATTTTCAGGAATGTGTTAAAAACAAAATTCCCGCTGATACTCCACCATACCTCAAAAAAGCTCTTGAACGCGCTCTGAAAGAAGAGTATCAACTAGGAATCAAGAAATAGAAATCAGCTCTTGTAAATTTTGCTGAGAAATACATTATCGATGGAGAAGCAAAAGTAACTCCAATTCAATATTTTGTAAGCAAATCAACACAATTAAAAGACTTTTTTAGAAATCGCCGCAATATTAAAACCCGTCTTGTATTAATAAGAAAAAAAAAATCTTTCTCATGGAGAAACAAAATAATGAGAAAAGAAAAACTATTATAATTCAAGATAAAGCTTATTTTCAATCTGAGACATATCAATCTTGAAGCAACAGATGTGAAAGAATTACTTTAAAAAATGATTTACGAGATTCTCAACAAAAGTGCCACTTATCAAAAAAATTGAAGGGGTTGGTATTTTAAAGAAGTAGTGAGTCTTGAAATTCATACTGTTGATTATAAACTAATTAAGGGTTCTTCTTATATCCCACTTCCAGATTTTATAATGAAAAGAAAGCGATTGTAAATATTCAAAACGGAGACCAAAAATGTATTTTTTGGTCAGTATTGAGATATCTTCATGAGTGTCAAAATCCCAATCCTCAAAAAATAAATGACTTAAAACAGTATGAAAACGAACTTAATTTTATAGGAATCGATTTTCTAGTTAAATTAAAAGACATTACAAAGTTTGAAAATCAAAACCCATTAGTTCCAGGAATTAATGTATTTTCAGTCAGTGATAACAACAAGTTTTACTCTCTCCGAATGACACAAAAAGATTGTAAAAACCTAATAGATTTATTTCTTTTTGAACAAGATGGAAAATCTAATTCTTCGCTTATAAAAAATTTTACTCGACTGTTTAGGCCTCAAATTACTTCAAGAACCAATGGTGTAACTTCATATTTGCAAAAAATGTTTTACTCATTTTACAAAAAAGAAACTGTTTGAAAAACATATCGCATATTGTTCCACCAATGAAACAGTTGCTGTAAAAATGCAAGCAAGAAACACAACACTTAAATTTAAAAATCACCACAAACATCTTCCAATTCCTTTTATAGTTTACGTAGATTTTGAATGCTTTACCAAATCACTTTTCACTTGCGAACCCCACCCTCATTATTCTTACACTTCCAGTTATCAAAAACACGAACCGAGCGGTTTTTGTCTTTTCCCGCAAAGGTCTTGACGGAATTAACGAACAGTTCAATCCAATAATCCATACAAAACAATCAGATTTAACCTTGTGGCTTTAACAAACGAGATTTACAAAGATTACTACAAGTAACCAAAAGCGTTAAAACTTACGAAACAAGTCAAATTTGTCACTTCTCACTCAAAAAGGTGTTTATCCTTATGATTATGTTTCATCTATCGAAAAAGTCTCTGAGACACAACTTCCTCCAAAATCATAGTTTTATTCAAAATTGAACAATGAAGATTTCCCAGAAAAGGATTATCAACACGCACTCAATGTGTGGAATACATTTAATTGCAAAACTATTCGCGATTATCACGACCTATATCTTAAGTCTGATGTTCTCTTGCTTGTAGATGTGTTTGAGAATTTCCGAAAAACCTGAAGCATTACAAATTAGACCCAGCGCATTACTTTACATCCCCTGGTTTGGCTTGGGATGCGTGTCTAAAAGTTAGAATTACTTCATGATTACGATATGTTAATGATGTTTGAGCGCGGTATTCGTGGTGGAATAACTCATATTTATTATAAAGATACTGATGAAATACCAGGATTTTTCCTTTCACTAAAAAATCATATCTTCATCACGCGCAGTGAAGATACTATTTTTATCTTTCACGTGTGAGGATATTGGTGGCGCCATGGTTACTAAAATGATTAGCCAATTACAAGAGAGCTTCCCGCTCAGGCGCGCAGCCAGTTCTTTAGAAATTTCATTCACAAAATGGCTTCGAGGTGCGAAGACGATACAATTACCGGTGACTTTCTCCCTGAGCTGCCAAATTTTCACATCGATACTTTGTCCGAGCTTGAAGAACATTCAGGAAGATTTGCCGAAGTCTTGGAAAGTGATGCTGAAAATTTCATCGAGGGGGAAGAAAATTAGTCAAAAAGTTTCTGGTAGAAGAGCGCCACGAGATCGGAGAAATAGAGAAGATTCCTCCAACTGAATTAGACAGCTACTTGAGCCAGTTTGTTTTAGATGCAAGGACCAAGGCTGGAAGAGGTTTTGAACCGTCATCTCTCCGTGGAATTTCGGCTAGTGTTAAACGCCATTTGAGTCGTTCCAGTTACGGCAAAACTATCTTTAAAGACACTGATTCAAAAAAAAAAAAGTGACGCGTTGAAAGCGAAACAAAAGCAACTCAAGCGACATGGACTCGGAAACAGACCAAAAGCCACAACGGCTCTTACGGACGACGAAATTGAGATTCTTTTTGAAAAAAAGTTGCTTGGATTAAGTTCACCGCCAGCTCTGTTAAATACTGTGTGGCTAAACAACATGATTCATTTTGGCCTTCGCGGATGTAAGGATCGAACAAAATGAACTCCGCTGGGGAGACATCGTTTTCAAAACTGACAGTGATGGTAAAGAATATCTCGAGTACTTTGAACGCCAGGCAACGTCTCGAACGGGAGAGGATCCACGGAATCAACGGCCGATAAAGTCGCAAATGTATGCCAACAAGGATGCCGTTTCTATCGATCGTGATTCGTTGGACGTTGACAAGATGTGCAAAGAAAAACAACCACCATCCATGCTAGAACCGGATTCAAGTTTCTGTATGTCTGTAAATTACTTTAAAACAGAAACTAATGCATCAGTGGAAGGCAAAAACTGGTTCAAAGCACAACCAATGGGAGTGAACAAGTTAAACAATATCATGAAAGACGTGACACAAGCGGCGGGAATTTCAGGCAAAACAAACTACAGTGGTAGAAAAACTTTAGTGCAAAAACTGCCGCACAGTGGAGTTCCTCCCAACCAGAGAATTTGAATAACGAGGCATAAAATCTTACAGTCAGTTAACAATTACAGTTCTCCGCGACCAAAGCAAATGGAAGGTATTTCACGTATTCTTTCCTCGACAACGAAAGCCAATACAAACGTCGCCATTGAACAGTCCGAAAACAACTTGACAGCGCAAGCCTTGGCTGAGTATCGAATCGCTTTAACGTCTACCACTTCATCTACCTTGGATGTGAATTCTTTCAGTGGGAATAGGCTCCAAACGATGTTTCACGGGAATGACATAACTGGAGGCGTCTTTAACATTAACTTAGCTCCCGCAAAAAATGAAGTAAAGAGTCCAGAAGTTGACCCGAAGCGTAAGAAGTGGCGACTCATTATTGAAAGTGACAGTAGCCAAGAATCCACAACATGATACTATTTTAAGATACGCTTTTGCTGTTACAGAATTTTTCCCTTCTTCATTAGAATTTTGACTTTTTGGAACAGATAAGTATTATTGTCTTTATTTCTCCCTTGTAACTTTATATCCGAGTTTCATAACATTTTTGTGACAGGCATTTTGCGATAGGTGACCGCTTCAATTGCATTATTTTGCTGTTTCCAAAATTAACAACAATAAAAAAGGTTGTGTTCTATATAGGAATTTTATCATGGCCGCTTAGGGATACGAAGTTTATCTTATCGTGCTGAAAGTATCACAGAGGAATAAAGTTTAAACAATCTAATTGAATGGAACCATATATGAGAAAAATACTGAACTTAGAAAGACTGCTTCAAACAGTTTCGAGAAAGATTTTTTTAAACTAATGAATAACTCAGTGTTTGGAAAGGCGATTGAAAATATTAGAAAACGGCAAAACGTAGTATTACTTAATGATAAGCTTGACCGTGTTACAATATTTGACCCAAATTTGATTGCTTGTCATATGAAAAAGACTGAAATCTATTTTAATAAACCAATTTATGTAGGTCAAGCACTTCTTGACCTGTCAAAAATATTAATGTTTGATTTTCTTTACAATTACATCAGAGAAAAGAATGGAAACAAAGCTGAGTTACTTTTTACTGATAACTCAAAGATGAGGCCTCTGGAGAACAAATAACACACTTTGTTAGTCTAAGAGCAAAACTTTAAAATTATAAAATTGAGGACCACGTTGTAAAAAAAATTCATACGAAAGCTCTGAGACAGATTTTAAGGTTTTAATTCATAAATAAATGAATTACACTGAGGACGAAATTGACCGTTATATCGAAATTCTTAAATTTGCTGACTTACCACCGAAATCGAAAAAAAGTCTCATGTAGGTATTGTCATTGTACAAGTTTTTTTTATTCAATCTGGATACTACTATTGCTTAAATTGTTTTTTAGTTTTAGTCATGTTCTTAGTTATTAAGATAAAATTGATTACGAACTATTTAACTTTCGAAAAAAAATATTTATCAAAGAAAGTATCACTATCAAAATAAGATTAAAGAAGGGAGGAACAAGTTTAAATTAGTTTTATCAGAGGAAGAACAGTGTAAATTATGCAAAAAATTGATGGAAATAAACGATGAGAAACTATTCATATTAAACAAAAAATTATTATCTTATTAAACAAATTTTAAAGTCTCAAGGAAACAAACAGCACCAAAAAATTGAGTTCAATCTCTCTCCAGAAACTTTGAAGTTTTAAAAGAAATGGCTCAAATTTTATCAAACAATTTAGCAAAATCCTTTGTGAAGAAAACAGTAAGTAACTCGGTAGAAAATCCAATCAGTGATGATTTTTTTTAATCGTGTGTCTGCAAGGTAAACTTTACCCCTTCCTTGTTTATATCTATCGTAAAGCTCACTAAAGTCGTTGGAAAAAATGACATGTTTTTTAAGACATATGAATTTGTTTGAAACAATAAATGCCCATCGTTTAATCTATAAAAATCAAATTTATATCCAGCGTTTTTTTAAAATATTTTTCGTGCAAATATCTGTAAACCAAAGAGGATTTAATAAAAGAATCGTTTTACTCGTTTGTTTGATAGTTTGGAAAGTGAAAGTTAACATAAGCAATAAAGTTTTGTAACATCTTTTATCTTAAAATAGATAAAAGATGAAAATTATTTTTCAACAATTTTTTTGTTGTACCTTTTTGAAAATTTATCAGCTGGTGGGGTTTGGTCAATTATCATTTCATCAATTATTTTTTATTTTGTCAATAAACTCATCCTTATTGAATTCATCCCCTCTCAAAGCAGACCTCAATTCAACCAAAACTTTTTCATAGGTTGTAAATGCAATTTTTGTCATTTCTATCTCTTTCTTGTAATTTTTCATTTTTCCAAAATTGGTGATAAGAATACCAGCTACATTCACAACTCCCAAAATAATTGGATTTAAAGTTATTCCACCAGTTATTGTACCAATAATCATCAAACAAATTCAAGAGATTGTAATTGATTCGTCAAAAATTTCAAATCGTTTGTAAGATTTTTTAAAACACCAGTATTTCCTATAGTAATGCTCGTAAAAATCTTTCAGAGTTTTAATCTCAGATTCTAACTTTCTGTTTATCCAAAATTGCATAACAAGACAAATTGTAAAATTTGCACTGTGAGGAATTGTTAGGGTTAACACATCGTTTTTTGTTCTTAATCCATCAGTGTTAATGTTGGTGACATCATTTTGAAGAAATGTTAAATTACGATTTACACCTGTAAAAACAATTCCTGAAACTCCTTTTGTAATTTTATAATTGCTTGGGTCACTAAAGTCGTAAAATTCTTCGAAAAGTTCTCTGTATAAATTATTTTTTTGTAAAGGGAAATAGTTATTTTACCATTTTAACCGTTGCTGCACTATTCTCACTATTTTTATCCAGGGCAATGTTTAAGTCTTTTTTTGATTTGCATTGATGTGAACATTGAATAAAACTTGTGTTGGTCCAATATCAAATGCTGTGTGATAGTCGTAAACTTTATCAGCATCAATATCACTCACACTTCCCAAGATTCCATAGGCAATTATGTAAGTTCCTGTCCAGATTTTTGGATAGATTCCTAAATCACCTCCAACTTGAGGAATATCAACGAGACGATGAAGAAAATACGGATGTGACGCCGCTGTTTTTTTTTTTATTATTATTAAATATTGGTCTGTTATAGTACATAAACTCCGGTTGGTTTTTTGAATCGACGTATCTATGAGAGAATGTTCTCACTGAAACATTTCAAATTGTTAATCATTGAGATGTTGTTTTATCAATAGAAACTTAGAAACTTTTGACTTATGCCAAAGCTGATAATCAGTGTTTAGTATCTCAATACAAAAGGTATAATCAACGTTCAATAGTAGAGAGTAACATTGTATTTCCATTTTGTACTTATAACCACCTTCAGAAGTTTTTATGATTGTTGTGTAGATTACTTTATGATTGTAAGAGTGAAAATTACCTTGAGAACTTGATAAACCAGTTATATTTGCAATATTAAAACTATTTCCACCATCAATTAAGTCAGTCCATTGTGACACATTTGACATCAAATAACCAAATTGGTCTTTTGATGACTTAGTTTAACATAAGAGTGAGAGATTGCAGAATCAGCGAAGTTTTTATTGACCCCATCAGTTCCATTTGTTGGCTCATCATTTAAGTTTTTTTATTTTGTATTTTTGTAATTTATGTCTAAATCCCCAATCATTTTCTTTGTTCCATCAAGCTTTACATAATTTCTTGTACCAACTTTACTATCATCAACATACTTTTTGTTTGCAGCATCTGTGTCGGATGTTGGTTGTACTAAATGAATCATTTTTTAATAATTCATAGTTAAATCCCCACTCCTTTGGGATGTTCCATCAAGGTGAAGATATTTGAGGTCTGTGAAAACCTGTGTTGCTGGTTGATTTGGTCCGTTTGGAAGTGGAAGATTAAATATTCGGTAGTTGTTGACCCTGCATAAACTCATTTCCATCAACTTTGCGAAAATGAGTTCTCAGTGTAAGAATTTGTTGCTGGTCGATTTCCTGCACTTGGACTAGGAAGGTTGTTTATCCGGTTGTTGTTCATGTTTAAATCTCCTGTCATTGGATGACTTCCATCTCTGAAAAAAAAGTGAGCATCAGCGTATTGTTTTGTGGCTGGTTCAGCTGCACCAGTTGGTATTGCTAGATTTAAAATACGATGTTTATCCATATCCAAATTATCTTTCATGACTGATTTTTCATTTAAACCAACAAAGTTTTCGTTGACTTCTTCAAAACTCACAAGTGACCCATCATTTGCTTTTAGTTGATTATAACTTCTTTCTTGGTTGTTGATAACGCTGTAAGAATTTTTCAAATCAATGTTTTGTGTTATATCACCACCACCAATTTAATCAAGTTGCTTTTTTGTAACAGCATCATTTGGGCTGGCCCATCAGCGACATTTGTTAGTTTTTTACCCATCATATCATAATTTCCATCCGCAGTGAAATTACTCAGGTAAATTAAGGCATGGGTCCCCAATGATTCTTCATCTAAAGCTCTTAGATATAGACAACCCCTCACTTTTGAAGACAGCAAATTAAGGCAAATTGAGGCCCATGCCTTAATTTACCTGAGTAAATCTGACTCCAGGCGCGCCTTGAATTCCTTTCGCAAAATGTTTATTGAAGAATCTTCGTTGAATGTTCCCATTTTATTTATTGTTTATATATTACAAAATTTTTTTTTTGGCATCGGTTTATCAACACAAAAAAATGAATACGGCTCTTTTGCTGCTGTTTTAAATTTTTCCTTACTTACGCCAAGTTCAGCTGGTATACTATTGGACTCTCTTGAAGATGCAAATTCATAAATGCAGTAATGAGAACAGGTTAGTCGAATATCTTTCGCTGTCTTGTAAAAACGTTGACTGAGGTAAACTACTGAGCAATTTTTATGTCGACCTTGAATAAAATAATCAATAAATTGTCTCTGATTTTTTCACATACGTAAACATCAAATATTACAACTTTTTGATTATCCTCACAATCCATTTCTGACACCGGAGTAATTTTATCATTACTCACATTCAAGATATCATAATCGACTTGAATGCTCATTTCACGCATCTGTCTCATTAATTTTTGATACTTTTCTTGCTCGAGATTTTTGGCGTAAAGATAAATCTCATCGTAATATATCAGCGGTTGGATTAGCATGTGATAAATGAGATTAGTTTTACCACTTCCACTGTTTCCACAGATTAACATTCGGAATGTATCTGATGGCATATATGAATAGAGTTGTTTAAATTTCATTTCACAGACATCGTTATCGTAGTTTGGTATTTCCATTTTATTATCACTGTTAAATAAAAATGGATGTTCAAGAAAACAAAAAACTTGCACGAAATAAAATTGAAGCTGAAGCTCTTACAAAACAGGTGAGAGAATAAAAACAACGATTTAGAAAAAACAAAATCTCCGAGAAGGTTTAAGAGAGACATTTAAACCTTTGATTTCACAGTTTGAAAAACCTGAAGATTCTGATGAAAAATCTAAGAAGGAAGAGGATAAAACAGAAAATCGTTTTACGCAAAACGCGAAATTAATTAAAAATAAGTTAGCTATTACAGAGGAACTTAAAGCAAATCAAAAATCAATTACCGATGGTCTTGAAAAAATCAATGAAACTAATGAAAGATTGGCTGATAAGGGAGAATTACCAAGATTTCAAGCTAGTGACGCTCCCGAACCATTACCACTACCGGCTATTGAAGAACCAGAGGCATCATCATCAAAGGAAACAGAAACATTCATTTATGACCCATCAACAGGATTTAATAATGAAGAAATTAATTATCTTCAAAGTAATAGCCTTCCATTACCTCAAGATTTGGTAAAAACATCTGATTATGAAGGAGTATTAGATGATGTAAAAATTCTTGGTGACAAATCTTATCGATATTTATACAATCTCGGTTGTCGAAAAAAAAAAACAACAAGATTTATTTCATAAAGAAATTTTTAATAATGAAACTAAAAAAAAAATGATGAAAATTTATTTGCTTATGATACATTGGAAAAGTACAAGAATGAGGTAAAATTATTTGAAAAAGCTATGATTAAAGCAAAACAGGGTAAAGGCATTTTCTACTTTAACAACCCTCACCAACTTCTTGACAGACTTGAATTACTGGGTGGTTCAATTCTTGCTGGAAATAATGGAGTAATTCCCGAGTTCTCTCAAATAGCTCATCTTCTCAACCAAATGACAGTTATCTGAAAGAAATAACTTAATAATTTGTTAAAAAAGTTACACAACCATTAAATAAAAATGGAAGAACGAGCTACTCATATTTCCTGAGTAAAAAGAGAAAAAAGAGGAACAAGCAAACCCAGTGATTTTACAATCAAGTTTAATCCACCTCTGAAACTTGACCCTGAAAAGAAACACGAACTTGCTCTTAACCGATTATCAATGTCTTACTCTTGGTACTACATTAGAAACGATTATAAAAACAAGACGATAAAATACACTCTTGACAAAGGCGTCTCGTGGCAAACAATAACTTCTATAGATGGAATGTATTCCTACTCAGATATCAACGATTATATTCATCAGTACATGGCTCAAAAAATCATTACTCAACCGACTCAAGTGTAAACAAACAGTTTTACATTAATCTCTCTTTTATTTTATCAACCTATCGAGTGTTACTTTCCTTTGATGACAGTGATAACTATCAACTTGATTTGAGAAATACCAACTTTAGAGACCTCATTGGGTTTGAAAAGAAACTTGTTACAAAGATGGTGTATGGTACAAAACTACCAAATATCACAAATTCAATTGATGATAGCATTGTAAACGAAATAAAAATACAAATACCATTGCTGTGATACCAACAGACAATCTCACAAGGTCCTATCCCTTCAAATTTGAACCGCGACGACCACTGTTTTGCCCCGTTTCATCACATAACATCTCTGAAATGAGAATCTATGTAAAAGACTCACTTGGAGGACCGGTAAATTTTAACGGTATTGAGTGGTTTATGACTTTGATACTTCACTCAATATAGTATAATTCTTAAAATAAAATGATGAGACAATCAGAGTTTAAAATAAAGGAATGATAGATGTTTTTAAGTCGTTTGGTTCAAAGTTATTTGGAAAAACAATGAAAACAGTTGCTAAAAAGGCGCTGAAAAAGCAGTGACAGCAGCTGCTGGTGATAAAATAGTGAAAATGTTACTTTTAACGATGATGTCACTGTTAAGCCAGTTCCAAAGAAAATGACTCAACAAGAGATAAATCAAAGAGTGAATCAAATACTGAGCGGAGGTACAATACACAAGAGAAAAATTATATAATTATTAAAATAAAATGAAATCCTTTAGAAATCCAAAATATCTTGAAAGATATGAAGATGTTGATTTTTTTGACCTCGAAGAGGCTCTTGATGTAGCGCCAGCAGTTACTGCTTATCAAAACAGAACCGGTCTTAGATTTGTTGCTGATACCACAGGAGAAATAACTCCGTTTGATTGGTATAATGCGAGATTACCAGTTGATTTTAAAGTGGATAAATTAGCAGACCATTCAGCACTTATTGCTACTAACCATAATGGAATTGTAAATGGTTCTAATACTTTTATACAAAGCTGAGTATCACAGCAAATGGAACAGAAGTTTACAGTTTTAACTACGCAAACCATAGTGTAAATATCAAACATTTACTTGAGTATTATCCCTCATATGCTAAGAGTATTAGCACAAATTAATTTTACTTTCTTGATTAAACAATAAACTGCGGAGGAGATTAAATATACGACAAGTAATTTTGAACACGGTAGAAACGATACTAATACTGCTACTGAAGCAAGAGCTTTTGTGGATGGAGTTAATGCAACTTATAATAAAGGTTTTGCTATAAGAAAAGCACTATTGGGTTTATCAACTAAAGTAAATTGTGAAATTCCTCTTAACAGATATTCCTTCTTTGAAGCATTCGAAGATAAATTACTTCCCAATACCAAAAGTTGAGTTGAATGTTGAATTTGATAAAGATGAAAATTTGATTTTGCGAAAAGGATGAGATGATGGAGAAGGAAATAATTACAAATTAATTATACTACGACTTTAACTTTTTGTCCCACGATTAACATTTAATGCTGAAGGACAAAAGTTATACATGGAAACTTATCTTAAACCATACAAATGGACTCATTTAAATGAAAACATTGAGAGGCGAAATAACTCCAAGGAAAAGACAGGTCATTTCAGAATCAGTAATGGTATTTCAAAACCAAGACATGTTTTTGTATTTATGGTAAATACTTTTAATATTAACAATCAGGTAAAAAATTCGTTTTTATATAACACTTTTTCAGTTGGTAAGAATCATACAGTTAATCCTCCAACAAATGCAAGAACATTAAATAGATGTTATCTTGAAGTTGGAAATGGGAATGAATACGCCGACATCCATTACAAACCAAAGGATGATTTATTTTTCACTTGAAAACAAAACTCTTGAAAGAGTGGGATTAGTTTTTCTTTCAATTTCAAACTCATATCTCTTCTTTTTGTTGGGAGTTCTTTTTTCAAAGTCGTTTAATGTTTTTAAACTCATTTTCTTCTGTATCTATTTAAAAAAACTTGGCTTCCGTTTTATTATGGGATTAAATACCTTCCCTTCACAACTTGTCTCAATAACTTTGCCTTATCATTTATCTCAAAAAGTAGTTCAAATATGTTCAAAAATGCCATCTTGCAACATTGAAAAAAGACAATACTCATAACTAACGTTTAACACTTGGTAAATCTTTTCAAGTTCACCCTTCACAAAATTCTTATTTGAACTTATTTATTAAATAAATTATACAATCCTAAAAATAAAATGGAAGAAACTTATTGCCTGGTAGATAAAAGAAAAACTCCTTGTGTTGAACCAAGCGAGTATAAAAGAGATAAAAGAAACAGAGTACAATTTTGTTGTCATTGTTCAGTCTGTGGTCGTAAAAAAGTTAGATATGTAAAAGAGCAAGTTGGAACAGGAAGAAAAACTGGAAAAAGATCAAAAAAGTAGGTGGAGACGTTTTTGACACTGTTGTTGGAACTGCAGCAGATGCTTTTGTTCACCATGGTATTCCTTGGATGGCGGAAAAAGTCTGTTGAAATGGGGCCATATGGAGCAAATGAATTGACGAGAAATACAAATCTTCAAAAAAAAGCTGTAAATTACGGACTCAACAAACTTACTCCACTCATTCGAGACTCTGTTGGGACAGCAATGGATAAATTATGAACAAAAGTGAGACCAAATATAAAACTGATAGACCAGAATTAGATGGAAGAGGAATTGATATTCACAAATGGATTGGAAAACTCCCAAGACCAAAACCTGGTTTTACTCCGTCAAAATATAAATACATGGGTCCGTATAATCCTCTCGAACAACCGGCAATTGAGTTACAATCCAGACACTGGAATAGTAACAGAGTGGAAAGTTAAACCATATAACAAAGTTGATGAAATTGCTGCTTATCACGACATTTGTTACGACATGGGAAAAAACAAAGGTGATTGCGACCGAGAAATGATTCAATCATTGGATAATATTCCATACGGTGAAATGCCAAAATGGGGACAAACTGCAAGATTTTTGATAAATACTAAACAAAAACTTTACACACCAAACTGGACAGAAGAAGTATTCGTGATAGATAAAGTTTTAAATACGAAACCTTTTACGTATATAATTGTTGATTTGATGGGAGAAGCGATTGAAGGTTCTTTTTACGAGCAAGAGTTACAAAAACAACCCAAGAAATCTTTAGAATAGATAACAAGAAATAGTTGGCTTTGGTAAAATGGAGCGAATATCCTGAGAAATTTAACTGTGGATTTCTTTCGACCTGCTAAATGATTTGGAAGATTTTTAATACAACAACTTGTATTAAATGTAAATTCACCATGTTGTGTTGTTCAATATCTGAAATATTAAGAGTTTTAATTTCAGATTCTTCTTCACTTTCCTCATCATCACTTTCTTTGATTGATAATAACGCTTCTCTTGGTTTCAGCGGTTTGACCTAAGTCTCGTGAACTTTTATCTGAACAGATGTCACTGTTTTGCTAATAAATACACCTTCAATTATTAAAGCTATTTTTACTCGGCAGTGCTGCTCAAGAAAATCAAAAGGATTAACCGTTTGTTTTTCCTTTGTTGTAAAAAGAAAAAGAATTTTCTTTTATTTTTCAGAGTATATAAGTCTTGCCAAGAGAGGATAAAGGGGACAGAGAAGGCATCCCCCATACACACCCTATTCCATAGGTAATTCGTCTCGAGTTATTTTTAACACCACAGATCTCAAGGGGGATTAGACAACAGCCAATCACATAGCGCGAATGTGTCCCGCGTGGATGACCCACGCTCAGAGGCACGCGTCCTTCACGAATTGACGCAGAACAAAATGGCGGAAGACGCAGAGAGCGATATTCTTATTCGTTTTGTCGACGAAAACGATTACAGAGAGATTTCTGCTAAAGTTGTGTCAGCGAAACGGAAATTAAAAAATAATCGCCCTCCCTCTCTTGTATAGAGCTAACAGTACAGCGGGGAAATCCTTAACACACTGAATATTCTCTCAGGATCATTTATAATTTACAGTTTGAAGAGAGCAATTTCTGGTTTGATATTTATTCTTTTATTAGTCTTTTATTATTGCTTTATTGTACAAACGACCGGTTTCAATAGACCCGCGAAATTTCTCATTTTATTAAAGCACTGAGGTTACGACAACTTAAACGAGTTAAACTGATTTCACGGGTTGTCAAAGAGTCCAGCGATTCCCTTTTCTCAGGTGAGCGCCGACTCATTTCGCGTCAATATTCAGGAATGCTCTCGATCTCTTTGCGCTTTCACTACCTTTCGCCCGACATGTTTTGCACGGCGTTTAGTCATGCGAAACCTCCACGAAACATCCACGCAGCGCGCGAGGTAACTTTTTCCCGATTCTAAAATTAACTCGCGACGAATTACCTATGGAATAGGGTGTGTATGGGGGATGCCTTCTCTGTCCCCCTTACCCTCTCTTGGTTTTGCATAAAGAACTGGAGCAGCTGTTTCATCTCTCTTGGTTTTCTTTTTCCGTTTTTTATCGACATTCTCAACCTGCTTATAATAATACGGTGTATCGAGAGTTGATGCCATATCGGGTTCAAATTCATCCTCGAGATATTGTTGACAGATTTCTGTTATTTTACTTATTGCTTAAAAAAATGCTTTCTCTTCAATATTTGGTTGACTATCTTTTTCCCAAAGACAGACTGGGGTAGAATATCCAATCAATTTCTCTGTCTCTTGAGGATTTTTTTCATTGACTCCAAAACTAATAAAATTTTGTCTTTGGATAGATTTTCGTATCTTGTCAATTGCATTTTTATTTATAGATTATATAATTTTAATTCCAAAGCAAATGTACAGACCAGTAATTCGCTGACTCTGGATTTTCCCAAATTAATTCTTCAGCTTTGTTTTTGATTTTCTTTGCTCGGGCAAGATATTTCTTTCGTTTGTCTACATCGTGATAATCCTCATGATTTGGATTTCCAAAATGTACCTTCTTTCCATTCTTAAGAGTAACAAAATGCTTGCTATTTTTTCGATTGGAATAATCAAGACTGATGGCGCCAAGTTTTAACGCTTTGCAAAATCTTTTCCAGAGATCTTTTATTTAGTTTTATCATTTTTCTCTTTAAAAAAATATCCTCCGCTTTGACATTTGATATTTTATGTTTGCTCTTTTTTAAACCCTCATCTATCTCTTCTACTGTTTGTTCAACAATCACTTCAATTTCTTCCTTTGATGAACTAATTTTATTTAATTGATTAGCTAATTTTACCGAGTGGTTTAACAATATTCTCTATTATAAAAAGATTATTTTCGGTTATATGGTTTTATCGTGAAGAAAACAATTTTAAAAACTCATTTAAATTTATTGCTCTTAGCAACATATTCTTTTTATCCAAAGATTTTTGGCTTTTAAAAACGTTTATCTTAGTATCAAAAACACTTTTGATGTTGGTTTAATATATTTCTTTCCAACTAAAAATTGATAATTGTTGACATAATATAATCCTTCTTTAAGGTTAAAAAAACGTTGTTAGAAACTTCATTAAACACATCACTTGAATTTAAAACATCATAAAGAACATACACACCATCATCATCATAAAAAAAAGGTCTTTTGTACAAAAAGAGACGTCATATCTTGCGTAATTTATTCCATTCTCAAACTCATCATTAAAAAAATTAACAAATTCTTCAGTGATGACATTCTCATCAAATATATTGTTGACATATTTTCTAATTTCAACATGGTCTTTTATTTCAGTTATTTCAAAATAAGTTAAATCAGCCATTGTTATTGTTTGAAAATTATTTTTCTTATCAAAATTTGATAGAAAACTGTTTCAAGCGGCATAAAAAAAGCCCCCTAGGTCTTAAAAATAGTTTATTTCAAGAAAATATTTGATTTACGGTATTCAGTAACTTACATTTTTTATCCAAAGATTTTCTTTTTTGAACATTTTCAACATTGAATCAAAAACACTTATTGGTTTTGGTTTAATGTATTGCTTTTCAACAAAATCGTCTTCACCAACGTGATGAATTCCTTCTACACAACCATAACAATCACCAAATCTATCAACTATTTGGCCACCGTTATATGGTTCGCAGAGAATATACTCACCACCATTATCGTGAAGAAGGTTGTCACTGGAAAACAAAATACCATATTTAATCCAATTGACCTTTTCTTCAAACTCTCTGTTTAAGTTGAAATGAAGTTCTTCATCTGAAATACCAGCGTAATAAAATGGCTCATCTGTTAATATTCTTGGAATTGGTGAAAAACCATCATCCTCGAAATCAATATCAGATGGAAATGTTCGTGATAATAAACTCATTTTGTTAAAAGAATTATTTTCTTTAAGCCTTTATTATTAAATTTAGATTTTATTTTTTCCGCAACAATTTTATTTTTCCGCATCAACAAAAACATCAAAGTAAAACCATATCTCCCCTTTGCAATAACTATTAAACATTGTGATCATGTTTTCAGCAAATGTGTTTTTATCTCGACTTAAAATGCTTATTATGGTATATTTAATTTTATACAAAACGCGTCTGTTTACCTCTTATTGGCGCAACTGTGAGAAGTGGGAAAAACCTCCATTATTCTGTAAATCGTTAAACACTAACAACTCTGTCAAAACAAGATAGCAGGTGAACTGTTCTGTAAATTATAAATATAGAGTGGTTATTAAATGAGGGTTTCTGCACCAAATCCAACCTACTTTTTTACTATTATTTCAGTCATTTTCCCTGTTATCCTATAATCAATTCTCCTAGTCAAATACATCATCAATTTCGTAAATAAGCGTTTTTTTGGTTGATTTTTGAGATTAATTTTTCTTAGTAGGGTATAATGTTTCTGTCTAATTTCTGTTTTTAATTTTTTTTTTTTCTAAAATGGAAATTGGGATTTTAGTACGAAATCGATGGCAGAAATTAAACAGGGAAATCTGATATGACAGATGACTTGGGAAAAGACTGAAATAATGGAAAAAAGTAGGTTGGAGTTGGTGTAGAAAGCATCATTTAATAACTACTAACAGGTTTGGTATACTAATCATCATAACAACAGACAACCTTATAACCATAGCTGCAGTCAGTATAATGTTTCTGGTATGATTCTGTGTATGATTTGGTTTTATCTGGCAAACAGCCTTGCACTTTTTCTGTGATGGCCTCAAAGTCAACATAGATCACGAATGGTAGGCATCTGTTTATGATAATTTTGATACTTTAATTCATTGTTATCCTTACTGGGCATCTTGATAGCTTGCTCACCATTAATAACCATACAATTAGTCTTATGCTTCGTTAAAACATCTTCTGAACTGACACATTGGAGGCAGTGCATACAAAAATGTTTTTTACACTTATGCTTGGTCTGATCAAAAATTAACTTATTGAAGTCTTTAATAAGAATATAATGTTGGTTTTTTTCTTCTGTTATTAATTGAAGGTTCAACACGTCTTGGTTAGTCTCTTTGGATACATAGATTGGATAAAATTGTTTGTTCTCATAGCCAAATACGTTAATACTGATATAATTCCGTTTCTCAATCTTGTTGTACTGTTTGACAGCAACGGGAAGCTCAATACCTTGGTAGTTTAGTTGCTCGACCATTCTCTTGTCTGATTTTTTAATTCTTTGCTGATCTTTATCTTTTACATTTAAAAGTCTAATGTGGCACCATATGCAACACTCATTGTCATTATTTTTGAGGTTGATGAGTCCTTTAGCTAAGTTTCTGAGTTCTTGTGGTAGTTGAATATAACAGGATCGTTTTAACGGGTCATACACAACAGTGTTAATATAGTGCTCATTGATAGTATAAATAGTCCAACCACTATCTTCAGACAGCCAATCACCAATACTTCAGTAGTTGCTGCTGTGAGAATTGCAGATCTTGTTGGAAATCATTTGCGTTGGTTACAATCTGTGCTCTGCTGTTACAAAAGGCAGGATTTTATATATTTTTTTATCATCTTCTCTCTTAACAAAGGCGATTTTGATGGTCTCAACAAACTTAAATCCTTTTGATGGATGGTTTCAAAAAGCCTCTCAGTAGCTTTTCTAGTCTTCTGTAACTGGATCAATGCATCTCTGTTTGACTTCACAGATATTTCATGTGATTTGATAGAACCTTTTAGAGCCTTTCATTTCAAAAGCCTGCGCTTTGTGTCAGCGGAGATAGGTTCTGCTTCTCCACTCAGATCGATGAGGTCGTCAGTCAGATCGATGAGATCGACTTAAACCACTCTAAAAGCTCTTCCGTATTAAAAACGCGCAGATCGATCAAGTAATTCTGTACTGCCATTCGTCTTGGCTACTATGCAGACAGTGTGCCAAAGTCTAACAGGCTGCTCGCGCTCCGACTTGCACCGCGGCCATGGGAAAAATCTGTTCTCTGTGGCCGGACCCGCAGCCCTTCGTACTGTCTATTTTTTTTCCGCCAGGGTGTTTGGCAGCATCTGCGAAGCATTCTCTCTCTTGCTACCCTCAGTAGCACTTTTTCGCTCCTCCCAGTAGAATAGTACGAGTCGCAAATGTGTAGACTTTTTGTGGCAAGCTTGTTGACTACCGAGGGCGAGGGCGAAAAGTGTACACAGTTTGACTCGGACTACACTAATTAATAAATTTCAAAAGTCCAAACTTCATAACACTTTTAGGTGTAAAACGGTTTAAACATTGTCGTGACAGTTATGTTTCTTCCAGTCCCATACTACAGTACTGACATGAAGTTGACTCAACGTTTAAACTGGTTTAACGGAAACCTTAAACAATTTCAGAGCGGGATGTCACACGGCCTCAAAATCGGCTCTCATTAATTGTTAGCGATTGGCTGAACGAATTTTGATACTATAAATAAAAGCCTGTCCCCTCATAATCAAGATATTGGATTCTATTACTTAAGTTACAGATGTAATTGTCTAAAAAGTTGCACTCTAAGAATCTTCCGTTGTAATGTTTGATAAAGGATTTGTAATCTCGGCGATTGGACAATTTGAAAATTTGCGTCAAGGTTCCAATGAAACCTGTACCTACCATTAGACAGGTCCGAAAGCCGCGTGCAAGCAGGCAGCTTATCCTGCCCGACTGGTGTACCAGGACGATTACGTAGGATTTATTGTACAGAATTTAGTGTTCATTTCAATTATAGTTTATTTCTTAGTTCTTACTTTTTAAGCTGCAGTTGTTAGGTCATTTACGTTCTAATAATTGCATAGACGGTCTATTGATCGAAAAGGATACATTATTTTGACCACATGTATTAAAAAAAAAAAAAAATTAGATAGGTACTTGCTAAAGATAAGGTTGAATGTATACTGAAATGTAAACTTTCGATAACCAAAGTATAGAATTCGAATTGTTGAAAATTTCCCTTAAAATATATTCCATATATTGTTTAATCGGAAAAAAATGAATAATGAATATCAAGGAAAAAATTAAAAAGAATAATGAATAATTTGTAGATAAAGGCAAAGAAACATGAATAATCGTGATCCAATTATTCAGCTTCCACCCTCGCTATTATTTTTTTGCCTGCGGCCGACGACTGAACGTTTTCCGTTTTTGTTTCAAAAGCTCAGAATGAGCAGGGAATTTTGTCGTTCGTTTACCGAAAGTTGCCCTGAGAATCAAAAGTTTCAGGCGCCTGTTCTGGCTCCTTGTTTGCAATTTTGGTCGCCCGCGGCCGAATCGTAGGCGCCTCTGGCGAACTGACGCCCGTTAAGCAGCAGCCTCGAGATGGTTTGAGTGAGGGGAAATTGTACTGTTGTGGACTTGTAACCAGAGGGTATAGGTTCGACAAAAACAAATAAACAAACCGAAAAAAAGAAAATAGAGCAAAATAGGTTGAATTATTTAGAAAAACGCGTTCCGAAACTCCCTCTTGCTTTTGATACAATCCATTACACTTCTGTGTCAGTGTACAAAATCCCTTGATGCGACCTTTTAAATCAAACCCCTTTGTTAGCTCGCTTAGAAGGTAATTTTTTTTCGTTCATAGCCATAACTGAAACAAAATCCTCAAATCTGGTTGGGTATCAACTGTCCTGATTTCAGTTCTAACAGGACAGTGTAATAGAACAGTACGCGTCATGCCTATGTAATTGGGCAGTGCGCGCCATCACGCGCGCAATGGCTTTTTTTTTTCACTGCTAGCAAGAAAACTCTCGGAATTTCTTGTGTTTTTGTTTCCTAGAGGAATAAAATTTTAAAATTCTTTTTTATAGTTATGGTTAATAATTGGTAGAAAAACTTCATTTCGTCTAATTCTAACTCGTGATTAAACAACGCGGACTCCCGCTACGCGGTCGTCCTATTTTGTCACTCACTCGACCGATCGCGAATTGGACTCCACTTAGTCATATTACCATTATTAATTATATAGCTGTTAGTTAATCCGATATTGTCAGCAAAGCTATTATGCTATAATTTTTACGAACTGTCCAATTAAGGATTAATTTGGATAGTTTCAGGTAGGGCTGTCCTTTACAAAAAGGCAAACTGTCCAATTTAAGAAAAATAGGAAAGCTGGTCTGAGCCAATCAAATGCCAGAAAATACAATAGGCAATGCTAACTAGCCAATCAGTGCAAAGTCCCTGTGACAACGCGCCAAAAAAAGTTTCGTTGGCTGACGGCGGTTCTTCGGCGAAAACTCTTGGCTTCTTGTTGCTGTAAATGTCGGTTTGTTTTGCTGTTGTTTTGTGCTGTTTTGTTTTGGCTCGTTGTCTGGGCCATTCAAAAGGAAAATGTATAACCAAACTGATGAAAGTTTGTATCGGAAACAATCAACACATAGATTCTTGAAAATGTACAAGCACTGAAACTTTGGACAAGAATAAGAAAACACTGATACTTGGGTTTAGGTGTTGGCATTACAAAAACAAGCGGACAAAGTCTGCGGAAATCGTTTGAGGTAATGAATGATGTGCTTATTTTCAATATTTTTTGTATTTAAAATACGTGTTTGCATTGTTGCTTTGTCTTCTTTGCACTCGAAATTGCAGTTTTCACCTGTAGCACCGTATCATTCAGATCATTGAATGAGCTTTCAAAATTTCAATTGGCAACTAAATGCCAAAGTATGAAAGAGCAATACTAGTTCTACGTTTGTTTAGAATGTTTGCAAAGAATAAGTTGAATATCACCATAAGAAGAAACCGTTTTTAGATCGTTGAAGTGTGTTTTTGTTTCAACTACAATTGGTTCGAGTGTAAAATATTTCGCGTCTGTGACCCGCTAAAAAATCTGGATTAACTAACGTTAACCAGCTATATAATTAATAAGTAAGAGGACTACATGCTTGTCCAATTTGCAAATAATTGAATTCAAAAAATTCCTCTGACAGCCAAATTGGACTCGGCCTACGGCCTTGTCCAATTATGGCTGTCCTCAGAATTTTTTTCATCCAGTTATTTCCAAATTGGACGGCATGTAGTCTTACTACATATAGTTATTATATGCATACTGAGAAATAGTCACCAAAAAGCTTCGTCGTATAATTTTAATTGGCAAATGAGTTATAGCCAATCAGAGGAGCAAACCATGTTTTTCACATGTGAAAAAAAAAATGATACGACCAATCAGAAGCTACAGAGGTGTGTGAGTTCTGTGTCAAAATTCCCGCCTTTTATAGGCACTTGCAGCTTGCAGCGCCTTTACTTTGTGAGTTGCTTCGCAGACATTCAATGAGAAAAGTTTCTCAGGAAGAGTTTTTCTCGTAAAAAAGTGCAAAACATCTCGGAAATTGAGGTAGAATAGTTTCGTTTGTTTCATTGTCGATGAGGAAAATCATAGAGCGCCTACAAAACAACAGGAGAAGGCGAAAAACAGAACAAGACGTAAGCTTAAGTTGCATTTTTTATCGGAGCTACTTTGCCTTCTAATTATGTTTTCATGCCTTTGTGTCAATTTATATATACCTCAATTCAATTTATTCAGTGCTGCATTGGTCGAGCTCGTTTACTGGTCTGGTAACAATCAAATGATCTTACACGTCATGGAGTAAATGGCTATGGGGAATCCCCAGAGCCGCTGTTAATAGAAAATAACAATTCGAATCATTAACAATTTATTTCAGACAAGAAATACTAACTAGACCAGTAAAGGCGAGGCCAAGCAAAACGCCCATGAAAAAATAATAATCATCATCGTCAAATGAAAACGAAGAAAGGCGAGGGAAGGAGGCTGGCGTTACGAGGTGTACTGCGCTTGTCGGACGTCAAGTCAGAATGGCAATGGATCGCTAGCAGGACGAGTCTAAAATACGTGCCCCTCCCTTGGCGACTGAGCGTCGCCCCAGATGGCCGGATAAGATACGAGATAAATTCTATGAAATAATTGTTAATGGCATATTCATATTCTTACATAAGGGATAAGATACAACGAGACCTAAAACTAACAATTACACGAGAATCGGCATGAAACATAAAAATCCTATTTGTGCCAAATATTTCATTTATATTCAAACAGACCATTTTACTTAAATTAATCCATTTCAATTGTGCACGCAGAACAAATAGTGAAGATTCCTTTAGTTCTCGGATTACCTCATATCCTTACCCTCATTTTTGCTCTTTGTTTGTCCCAGTGCGTACCTTGCTGTCCAGCATGGCGGATGTGTATCACTTGAGCGGCTAGCTGCAATGGGTATATTGAATTGTGATTTAACTGAAGAAATAAGTGATAATGTCTTTGAATGTTTTGTAGTGTCAACCAGCTCCAACCGAAATCTATCTCCAGTGGAAGTTCTTAGTAAGGAAGCCACTATTGCCCTTTCTGTTGTTGGAACAATCCTGTTCCTCTGTATCGTCGTGGCGTTCGCCTTCTTTTGCTTTATACGCCATCAGCAGAAGCAGATTGCGGAATATCGTAGTCAGTTTTTTCCAGTAAACACTGGAAAACACCAGGTAAAATGAGCTTAAATTGAAGTTACATAACAACCAGTGCCTGCTTAGATACTGCAACTTATTTGGCTAAAAATGATGTTTCTTGAACTGCGTAAATTTCACTCCCTCCCATTCTAAGGTCATATTCAACACCTACAATGACAACTTTGAACGAGGAAAAACGGGGAAGGGGGATTTCTTAAAGCGGAGCACCATGGGTAACAAAATTTGTAAACTATCCATTCGAGAACAGCAAGTGATAACGTTTGCGCATGCGTCAAGCTTGCTGGGAAGCACTTGTTGACGGGAAATCGTAATGGCCGAAGGCTGTGCTGAAGCACTTTCTAGGGAGTTTTTTTTGCATACCCAATCAACAACAGACATGTATTATAGATTAGATACTTTGGCTAAGCCATGTTGAAGTGTCATGTATGGGAGAAGGACCATTTAGCTGGTTAATTTTCGTCCATTTGGCTCCTCTGATGAAGCAGATAAAGCGTTCACGAGGTCGTTTGTTGTGATATGTTGATTTGTTGACATTCAAGCGGTCACGGATTTCTGGGTTACCGTCCACGATCTGCAGAGCTGCCTAACATTTAGGTAAGATATAACGCTTGATTTACTTTGTGAAATGTGGAGCAGCATCATCGAATGTTATGTGTTAAAATTATAGCAGCCTGAATTCAACGTAATTTATGTGACCCTGGTATTTTTGTAGTATTTGACCCTGACCGTACAGCGAGATCCAGTTATATATCCCACACAAGCGACTAAACAGGTTAAACTTCTCTTTCGGTCACTCCGTATTTTCACTTTTAATGGTTAATTCAAAGGGGGGAAGTTCGAGTATTTTGATACTATTTAGCGGCATGAAATCAACAAGCAAATTTCCTACTCTTACAAGTAAGGCCATAGTCGGATGTTTCCTTCCATTTTCGAAAATTTGCTTTTCTGGTTTACATTGGTGCTCTATGGCGATTACTTATTCTCAGAGATTAAGAGATCGAGGCGGTGGATTGTGAAATATTATTTGCTAAACCTTCGTTAAAGATGGACAAATTTTTTTGGTCCTTTTCAACCTTGTTTTTAGATTTTTTGTTAACATGTAAAAGTATATCCCAACAAAATTTATTTGTAAGAGCATTGTTTCGGAACACTCTGTGATTCTTGAATGTTTGATTTTGCATCGAAGGGGGGGAACACTGATGAATTTGCATTTTAATAATCATGCACTGAAAGCTCTCAGATTCACTGACAAGAATTCTCACCATTTGGAAGATGATTTTATTCTGATAATTATTCAATGATGATTTGTTTATACATACAAAATTGGCGCCTAAAAGAATTTTAATGTTATGCTTAAAATGTTTACATAAGGTCTTGAAACATAACAGAAATCAATATAAAATACGAAAATACACATATGTGCATTCTTTTCCCTGCCCTACTATAAAAGTGATTCCATAAGTGTGATTTAATGCAGTTTCATATGACCATTACAATATTACTCCCACCTTGACATTAGCACAAGTTCAAGCGCAAAACAATTCTTGCCCTTGTTCACCTTTGCACTTGCTGGACTGCCATTCCTGTTTGAAGTACAGACAACACTGGACATGAAATCCCTGTATTTGATTCCTTACATTGGCATCCACATAAGAAGTAGCTTCATCACATACAATGTATTTGTACGCTTACAAAAATCATAAATGTTATTATTCCTTTTCTATCCAAAAGATTTCTTTCCTTCTTGAATATAAATTCTTATCCATGACACTTTAGAAATCCTGAATATCTAAAGAGGTATCGCTAGTTGTGGGCAACAACTAAATGCCATAGGGGTAGCTTTTCACTCTCCGATAGAAATAGATCTTTTGATACTCTGGGTCTCATTCAGAGTTTGTGCACATGAATTTAGGAGCACTTGGCTTGCCAATGTCGGTTTGGCTGTGTATACACTGTAGTAGTGTATATAGTCATATATCATAGGCTGCACAAGTTGCAATTTATGTAAAATTGCCCCTGAAACAAGCTCATTGATGCTCCTCGTGTCGCAAGATGACAAGTTATGAAAAAATTTCATTTGCCTTTTGCCTATTGTAGGAGCTCCCTATGAGATGCTCAGCACTAAACCTTGTTGATTCAGGTGATAGTCATTGAGGACAACTGCATCGTCTCATTTAAACCAGTCGCACTTTTCACTCAAGCCATAGCAAAGCCGTTACGAAATGGCGACTATCCGTTTTTTATTTAACCCTATGCTGTCTGCGGAATGTGAAGGGTTTGTCACTCCATCGTGAACTGCATCAAATAGCCTTGGTGCCCCAGAAGACACACAGACAAGCTTTAATTTTAATGAGTCATACATTGGCTCCATTGAAGCTACCATAAACTGAGACTTTATAAATATCAGGCTTTAAGATCCTTAAGTTCTCCTCATGTTGGAATTGAATGAAAAGGAACAGTTAGAGCTAATTGTCTCTTATTTTCAATTTTTTAATCTTCAAATCATAAGAACTTGGCCGCAAACAGATATGGGCTAGTCAAGGGAGCTAGGCCTTATTAGTTATATCTTAAATAATTAACACATGTGCAGTAGAAAATACCAACAGCAAAATTTATGAAAAGCAAAAATGAGTGTAAGCATGGAAGTACCAGAATCAGAAAATTCACTTCAATATCTCAGAGAGAAAATGCAGTTTTAGATATGACTATGATCTTTACTATTTTAAGTATTTTCACTGTTGTTTGCATATTTGCAATTTTCTAGTATGTAGAAGTGTGGGGAGTAAATGAAGGATTTTTCGTGGTTAGGGTTACCTCAATAAAACACATCTGTAATATGAAACATCTTGTACCACACCTCTGTTTTGGCTCATCTAATTCTTTATTTTAGAAGTATAAGGGGTATCTTGGAGTCAAGAGCCTCCATATTACAAAATTGTGCCTACACCCCTGAATAAGTTAAGGCATCACATAGATTTAATAGATTTCATTTCTAGAATTTGGATCTTTAGTTTTATATCATCTAGTCAAAAAAAGGAAACATACAATTTCATAGCCCTGGGTGGGATATCTTTGAAATTTTATCGGTCGCAGAATTAGGGCACTGCACCAGCTTTGGCCACTGGTGGTTAGGATGGGGTATCTCTGAAAAGTAATCACTGGCAGAATCACTGCACTAAGGTTGCACATCTCTGAAAAACAAGGCATTCCTGAAACATAACTGACGTGAAATCGTATTATTGCAAGGAGATTGTCGTAAGAACTGCAGTTATGACTATATTAATAGACTAGAAATTAGAATGTTTTTTTCACACATTTTATTCAAATCGTAAGCGTCGCACGTTTTGTACTCGGTCACAACTTACACAAAGAGATTTTTTTCCCAATAATCCAGTGTTTAATAGAGCAGTTTTGTAGCTGTTACACTGAACCCTATCGACGTGTCCGCGCGCAAGCCAAAACACGAAACAATAATCACTCATGGACCAAAAACCGCGCAAAATTGTGAATGATCTGCGACTTATTAGCCTTGAGACCAATCTCGCATATTACAAAGAAGACTTTGTCTGATCCGCACTCCACAAAGATAGAACAGATGACGGTGGTAATTTTTAAAAGAGGCGCCATTTTTCTTTGCTGCATTCGCTGTGATCCAGTACCACGACAAACTTCCGTCCAGCGGCTTGCGCATACTCGCAACGTTACCACTTGCTGTTCCATTCGAGAACACTTGGTTATGACGTAGCGTAAGTCCGCCCGCCCGCCCACCCGTACACACACTTCATGTAAGCCGATGTCAAATGTCACAATAGATCTTGCACAACTTGACCAGCCTTTCAGTTATGTAAGCCATCCGTATGAGTACGATTAGATTGACAGCTGTCAAAATCAGACATCCGCTGACAATTATCAAATGACCATCTTGCGGGCTCAGATGAAAGGCCAGTCGTTTTGCCTCTACATATAAGCGGATATAATATGTCACACTTACCAATTCAACATAAAAACAAAACTACGCCGGAAAGGGCTGTCAGTCGGCTGACAGTCGTTTAAAGTTATATTGGCAAGCCAAATTAAGGTCCACTGACAGCTGTCAAAATGGGACATGTGCAGACCACTATCAGAAAACTAATAACGTGGGCTCAGGTTCGCTCAGGTACACGATCTGGCATTTTCCACCATAAGCCGGACGGATATGTCTTACTCACACTCGTAGTCTGTTAATTCGAATATTCGCCATTCTAATGAAGGTTAATTGACAGCTGTCAAACTAGAATATACGCTGACCATCATCACTTGACTGTATCGCGGGCTCATTTTTTCTATCCATTGAGGTCACGTAGTTTTTAAAGTTTTCCGCTGATATTTTATTTGATCACGGCCTCAATTCGAAGCCCCATAGTTTAGAAAATCTATCCTCCTAGAACATTCAGCAATCACGTGACGTACACCGACCACCCGACCTTCCGTTTGTCCGCACCACAGGCATACCAATGTTTAATCTCACACTTTCTAGCTAGTTTGGGAACCTGCAACCTTATATTGTGCGTCCATGTTTTGATTAAATGACAGCTGTCAAAATAGTGTTTCTGCTGACCAGTATCGCCTGACCGTATCGCGGGCTCAGGTATCGGCCCACTGAGTTTGAGTGATTTTTTGAAGTTATCCGCTGACAAGTTGCTACTTTTCAAATGATCGTAGGCTTAAGTTCAATTTTTTAAAAATGCAGATGAAATTAGTTGTGTTCATAAGCCGCACTTTTAAAATTTCGAACTGACCACGGACGCGAAAATTCAACCAGCTTTTACATGCAGGGAAGGCAAACGCTTTTGACTTTTCTTACTGTCACGTGTTGATCAAGCTCTACGTCCAATTTTTAGGTTCTGATTGGTCAAAATTTGACAGGTGAGTTCATGCGGAAAATTTATGCAGCGTCTGGAAACTTGCTTACTGATAGCTGAAGCTGACAGAGTTTTGTGTCATCTTGTGATGTTTTAAACTGTCGTTTTCTACTTGATGTACAAAATGAAATACAGCTGCTATCAAGATTGTTCTGTAATTCAAGGCTGGTTTGTTTCTTGCGCTTTTTGTTGACAAATGCACCTCTTGTCAAAGTCATTGGAAATCCGATTTCGGATGGCATCATTTTTAAAAAATGAGCTTACTTGCCCTAGCTTGAGGCGTAAGAGGGTTGAAAAGTCTCAAGCGATTCTGGAACACTTGATGACCTACAGAAGCAGCATTTCGACTGGTAAGAATGAGCAATTATTGTCTTTGATGTGTGTGTGTGTTTTTTTTTTTACGTTTCCTGAAGTATGGTTTATGCGGCTTAAGTTTATACACGAGCAATGATCTAACCTAAAATAGTATCAGGTTTAAAAATTCTTTAGACATTTTTTGACCGCAAATTCAAAGAAGAGGTTCCGAAGAATATTTAGTTATTAATTTGGCTGTAACAGAAAGCTCTGAGCGATTTTCTTGCCTCGAGTTCATCTTGAAAAAGAGCAAACACCGGGAAGCCGGCTTAAAACATAAATAAGCTTATGCTTACCTGACTCATGATTTTCAGAGACACATTTACTTTCAATACTTGTCTTCATGAATGAAAATTATTGTCTCTGTACATGTTTCATGGAATTATGTTTATTTTATTTATTATTAGTAGTTTCTCTCGCAATTTTTATCGTTGTACCGGTTGTTTCCAGTCGAACATAAACATCGCATGCAGGAATACTCTAGGCGCCGCGCGTAAATATCACTCGGTTTTAAAGATTACACATAAAACCATAAACAGTTTTATAAATAAAGGGAAATAAAACCTAAATATAACAAATTCTCTATCATGTTGAAGCGTACATGGTAACTCTATTAATCTCGCTGCAAATTTGGTGCCTGTCAAAAGTGAGAACCCGTTCGGCTGGCCGAAAAGGTGATTTTGGGAATTTTTTTATCGTTTTCACTAGAAGCCTTTAATTATTACCCTGCATATCACATAGGACCAGATTTTTCTAACTGAAAAGTCCCGGTATTATGGAATTCTCTTCATGAAAACGTTTTATAATGCGGTCAATGCTATAATTTGTTGTGCAAAGGAAGCGAGTGCTTTGATCGTCCTGGATATTGAATGAGTGCAATCTGTCTTGCAAAATTGTGAAAAACTGCAGAATTATAGGTTTAAATAGGGCAAAAAAGAACAAATTCTGTCCGAGGCCTGTATGATAAAAAACATGTCTCATAGTACTGTTTACCTGAGACGTGATGAGAAAAAGTATGTTTAAAAGTCTGGTTTACACGCCACCACATTCGTCGCCAAGATCTACCTGTAAAGTAAACTTGTCGAACACAAAAAGTACCGGCGTGATTTTTTATTTTGGCCTCCCTTTTAGACAGAGGAATGCAATGTGTAAATTGGCTGCCACCAAGGACTATCGTGGCGCGTGTGTTTCTTAAAATTATATTTCGGGGTTGTCCAATTATCCATAGTCTCTCTTAAACGGAGCAATGTTGGAGAGACTGGTGAATGCCACATTATGATGCAACAGCTAATGCAACTACAATACACGAATAGGTGTATTTGTTTACCAGGCCTAATCTACTGTGATCGAACATGATTGCTATTTTTGGGTGTGCAAATAAGACTATTAACTAGATGTGAAATTTGTTTCACTCTTGGACTGTCAAATTATTTTTCTCTAACATCACTTAACCTTTGCCTCAAAAGTCACATGAATGTGCCCTGGTCTGTGGATTACAAGTTTGTTTGATTTAAATTATAAATTTATTAACGGGAGCTTCGCTTTTAGCCCTGGCTAAATCTATATATTATTCGTGAAAATTTTGTGTATAATTACTATAGTGCATTCATCAGCATCTGAGTTGCTTATTCGAGGCCACTCTACAGTGATAATGTGCAAAATTGTAACCATAGATTGCTTCTTGTTCTAAAATACACGTATGCTTACAGATAGCACAGGTGGCGGACATTTTGTTCATTTCATTGAAGGCTACGGACCTGGCTGTTCCGCCAAAATACTCACGACCTTTTTTTCGAAGTTACCATTGCTTAGGTCCATGTTGTATAAGTTGAGTGATAAAATATTCCTTGATTGTTTTAGATTGACCCTAATCGCACACTGCTCGAACAATGTAATGACCTCCCTTATGACCCGGCCTGGGAGTTTCCTCAGAATAAGCTCATTCTTGGGGAGGTGCTAGGATCAGGGGCCTTTGGAAAGGTCATTAAAGCAGAGGCTATAGGAATAGACGACTTTAGTCCCAGAGACAAAAGTCAAAAGAAAAGTCGGCGGCGACCTAAAATGTTTCGTCGATACGGAGCCGGCCATGCATACCATGATCCCAGAGGCAGTGCGTACACGAAGACAACTGTAGCTGTAAAGACTGTTAAAGGTAATGTTTCAAGTCAAGAGATCTCTCTTTCAAGTTGTGTAGCATTTACCATGGAGCAAGGATGGCTGGTACCTGTCGGGGGGAGGCAGAGGGAAGAACGAATTTGGGTCATAGTAGCAGCTCGTAATAGGCAGGGAAGGGGACGTGAGGTGAAAGTGGCTTGAAGGAATAAGACTCGGATTAATTACTAAGGGAATTTATCCATACTGACAAGAAGAAGGGGTAGGGTTGATTTGGAAATCTGTGGGTACCTCTGGAAAGAACGCCAGCCATGCCCCTCTACTAGACCCTGTGGAGACTGCGTTTTTTAACTGACCGAGTACGATATTTTGGCACTTCAGGGGGAGCTACTAAAGAGGAAGTAAGAGACCTGGCATCAGAGCTGAAAATTCTAATTCACGTTGGAGAACATAAAAACATTGTAAACCTACTTGGTGCATGTATCAAGCGCAGTAGTATCAGTATCATTCTGGAATATGCACCACATGGAAATTTACTAAAGTTCTTACGAGGCAAGCGAGATGTTTATGAAGCAACCTGGTCTACGACTGCGAGTGACCCAGAGATACGATTGAATATATTAAATCTTGTGAGTTACGCCTACCAAATATCCCGTGGAATGGAATACCTGGCGTCTAAAAAGGTAAAGTTCTCCCATTTAAGGATTCCCGAATTTTTCAAGAAACTTCACTTGTAACAAGAGCCATAATGGCTCTTCGTTGTAATAAACCTTTTTAGCCTTTATGTTTTATTTTCCCATTCCGAACCAGGTGATGGGAATTTGCCTTTTCATAAAATATATGTATACATATGCACGTGGATGAACGAGCAAAGGACATTTCAAAGGAACGGTTCCCTGGGGTACCATCACGTGATCTAAAATGGGAAGACAAAAAAGAAACAAGCCAAAAAGGACTATTCTCCGGCACTTTCTTATTTTCTCCGCTTCGCCTGAAGGAGTTTTATAGTGATTTAAATCGTTCATTCGACTCTAAATCTGTGCCTATTCGTTTGTTTAACACTGGACGAAAAATGGATTTGCTTCTAATTTGCTCAGCGCAAATATGATGCAGATTTGTGCAAACTGGGGAATAAATCTGAGAAAAGGTGGTAAATGCCGATTTTGCGCACCTTGTACACCTGGGTGTAAATAGGTATGCAAATTCAGCATTTACCACTTTTGCCCAGATTTATTCCCCAGTTTGCACAAATTTGAATCATATTTGCGCTGAGCAAATTTGAAGCAAATCCATTTTTTCGTCCAGTGATTTTTCTCGTTTTTCAGTGCGACTATTTGAGACGGGGAACTTGAAAGAAAACTATCTAATCAAATGTTTTTTTTCCTAGACGGACCAATAAAATTCAATGTTCAACAAGATGAAACTGTTGAAAACTTCAAAACCGTTTGAACTTACCTCACCTCTCAGGAATCAGCCCTCAAATTTATGAGAATCTTTTGTTGTCAAAAACCGCCATTTGTGTCTATTTCCCAAAGCCCAGGTTCGAATATTCGCACTGTAAGAACTTATTATTATTAAACAATTTTATGAAAGATTGGTTAATAGTAAAGTAAATCAGAAAGAGGAGACCTCAGAAGCAAAAAGCTCGAGCAAAGGGTTATAAAACGCAACCTGTAGGATAAAAGGTTACGGGAACTCAGAAGCGTCCGCAACAGCTGTGACGTTAAATTAGCCACAGACCAGCGCGAAAGAAGCGTTGACTTAAGTGTCTGTATGGCGTTGGTTGCCTTCCTTCTTGTTTCTGATTTCTTGCTTTGCTTCTCATTATCTTTCATCATCTAGTGTGTTCACCGGGACTTGGCGGCCAGAAACGTTCTTGTTGGAGGAGACTACGTCATGAAGATCGCTGACTTTGGTTTCGCTCGAGATATTTACAAGAGTGACTTATATGTGATGACGAACAGTGGTGTTTTGCCAATGAAGTGGATGGCTATAGAATCATTGCTTTTGAGGGAGTACTCAGAGAAAAGTGATGTGTAAGTACCAGTAACATAAGACAATGTAGGTCAGGAAGCGCCTAGAGCACGGTGTAAGGGGAAGTACCAGACGTAGTCGAGTTTTTCTCTCTCCTTCTTGAGTAGTACAACAGAATAGAGCACAGCAAGGCTTCTTTAATAAATAAATAAATAAATAACAATTTGGAAGTAGCACATCCACGTATAGTGGTTCTTCATCTACATGATTCCTGGTCGAATTGGAATTGGGAAATGTTGGTTTTTGAGGAGAGGGGAGTTCCCGGAGAAAAACCTCTTGGAGCAAGGGAGAGAACCAACAACCACAGGAAACCCAAGCTCACGTTACGAGTGTGTAAATTACCTTTCTCACAAGATAGTCGGTGTCGCGTTAGAAGCAACCGTTGAGACTTTGTATGAGAAATAACAAGATACTGAGGTCTGCGAACGCTAAATATCATTTTTTTTCCCCACTTATTTTTCCATAACATAAATAAAGGAGACTTACCTCTGATGTATTCCTGTGTTTTTTCGTGTGAATTCATCGAATTAGTCGGGTTTTTTGGCTGTTACTGTTTGACCCCTGTCACTCTTTTCGTAATACGAAGTAAAGGTAGCACAGAAAAACAGCCGGCGGTCCGGACCTTCCCTACTTGAAGGCGGTTTGCGGCCCGAAAATCCATCGAATCGGAGATTTTTTCGTCCAGAGGAAAACTTCTATCATCGCTGCACCGCAGTAAACGTTTAAAAGCGAAATAGCCCTACGCATGTTGCTGGAAAATGAAAATTTCCTCGAGCCATGTCCAAAATACCTTCTTTCTCCAGACGCTGTCATAGGGTAACTGGACACGGGGCGCTGGCTCCTAGGTCAAATTTCCCTTGACCGAGGGTGGCATAACAGGCCAGAGCCCCGATTTTAAGTACTTCGCGACTTTGAAAGAAGCGTGCTTCACATATTTGTGGCGGATTAGAATGCTGGCTTTGTCAGAAGCCCTTTGTTTAAAACGTGGCGGGATACTCGCAGCTTAAGGCAAGCACGTGCCTTGTAGCTGTCAACATAATTCTTTTTAATTACATTCTGTCATCATTAACAAAACCCGATACATGTTTGATTGAAAGTAATTGTACAAATCTGGTACCAGACAAACCGCTTTTAAGAACACAAGTTAGTCTACGGTTATTTCTCATTAATGTCACTTATCAAAACAAATAAGTACTTTTAGTATATACTAAAACAGTGGATAGTGTTTTTCGCGCTCTGATTGGCTACTCAATCAGTGGATATCCTGCACTATTCACTGATTCACCTCCAGTTCCTCCGAGCGAGCGAGCGTTGCCAAACTCGCGTAGGTTGCGAGCAAAATGCCTTCCCGTTTGCTGCCGTAACAAACTAAGAAATTTCACAACTAATCAAGCAAGCTATTTCCGAAATACTTGAAGAAGGTGACGAAGTTCGGTTTGGAAGTTTCAACCGGTAAAGCTTTGTCTTTTTTACTTGAATTTATCGATAGAACCGGTGAAATAGTTTTTTGTTTACAAATGCAAATTAAGCTTATAAGTCTTGCGTTACTTTATTTAGTTGACTTGTTCATAAATAAGCTTAAAACTAAATTTAATAATCATTTTTACAGAATTATTTTAAATACAAAATGAATTCACAACTCCTTTTGAAGAAACTTTCCCGCAAGAGCTAAACAAACGCCTTAAAAAGTTTTATTTGTCGCTAAGAAAAAGCGACGATGACCGTTCGGTCATCGCGCGCCAAAATTTTAATCGTTGGCAACAGTAAATGAGTCAAAAATCATCATTTTTGTGCTCAATTATCTCACTGTTTTAGTATATACTAAAACAATTATTCACCTCAGTGTCGGTGGCTAGTATTGGATATTTACCTCGCCGCTTCGCGGCCTCGGTAAATATCTAATACTAGCCACCTCCACTTCGGTGAATAATTGTTATTTATCAGTTTTCCTGTTTCTTTCAAAACATCCTTCATTTCCGGGCGTTTCACTGTAGTCAATGAAAGACACGTTTTAGTAGTGATTTTTTTGGCGGGAATATCTTAATTTCCATCTTTTAAAACGCGACGAACCAAAGCACGCGGGCTACCAAAACGTCAAAGGCACACGATGCAGTCCCGGTGTTTTGTGAGCACCCGTTCAAAATATTGAACGCCATAACTATCAAGTTTTGGTACAACGAGGGTCAGCTAGTTTCTGTACCCAAAGGTCAGTGTATGGACAGGCTATCGAAGGAATACAAGAGGGATACTTGCCCAATGGTTAGCAGGCCTATCTACGGAAATAAATGTCTCTCTGTCTGCGAAGTTAGCACTAAATTTACTCTCTAGAATACATTACACAACCCAATCAGCAACACTTTGCAAGTAGAATTAGCGGTCAGTGTGGGCAATTTATATTTCTAAGGGACGTCCGTCGCACAAAGGCCGAACGCGCGGGGGGGTTTAGTCAATGACTGACATAAGCACTTCCTCGAAATCGATCCAATTAGAGTGCGATAATGTACGCGTGAACTTTGCCTGCAACTGGCAATAAGCTGAATAAACCGGAAGCTGAACACTATGAATAAGTTACTAAATCACGACGCTCAGGTTTTTAGGTGGATACTAAAAATCGTATTTTGTCAAGTACCGAAGAGGTTTTTCGCCCATTCTCTTGCGCAGTTTGGCAGTGATAACTTGAGCATCAGACAGGTCACGCACCGAAAGCCACCATTTTACTCTTCTTCTACCAAACGGTTTTCCTGCGATGGTATTAGTACTTGTCCCCTTGCCGGAGTCTTGCACGAACAAGATACGGTCAACTTGAAGGAATCGCTATTGTACTCGGGACAAGAAAAGGTCACCGTCGAAGGAACAACTAGGGAACTTAAGATGGAGACGTTTTCGGGGCGACGGCGACCGGACTGGCAGAGAAAGCCTGGAACTAAGGCAGCCGTCGCTTCCCGTCAAAAATAGAACATTAAGATCGCAGTGAACTCAGAAGGACGGCGCCTTTAATTAGAAGAATACCGAAGAGGAAAATATGGCTTCACATAAAGAATTAAGAGAGTAAATATTTGCTATGCAGACAACATGTATCAGATGAAGAGTTTCTCGTTTTGTGGGAAAATTATGAGTCCAAAAATCCCGATTTTCCTCGGGACAGTTACGATCCGTTCACGCTAAAAAACATGCGGTATGTAGCTGAGTTCAAGGCAGAATTTCGTGTTGAAAAAAAAATGATCTCCACAGGCTTTCCGAAGCCTTGCAAATTACAGGAACATTAAAATGCTACCAAGGAACCGTATTCTTAGTTTGGTATTGAAATAATTCCTGGGAAATACTTGCATGCAACAACAACAACAACGGCAACAACTGTATTTCAGTATTCCCACGCCGAGTTAGTACATGGTATTACCTACTATTCTATATAATTTTCAATGCGTTTCATTTATACGATATTCTAACGAAAAGAGCGAACTAAAAACACACAATTGAAATATCGGAGCTCATATTTTTTGTCTGGATACTTTTATTTGGCTCGTAGGAAAACTTTGTCCATGTCAAGCTCACTTACGGTTGGCTGTTTGCCAAGTTGGATCTTGACCTGTGACATGAAAACATAGAAACATTCAAGGATGTAAGTTTAGATAGCAGAGCTTGGAAATCGAGCTTGAAATGTGCCTCAAAGAAAACAACGACAATTTAAGATCGATAATCTGCAAAATGTTGGCTGCTAAACGTAACAAACCTGATTTAAATGAAAGTTAAATACTCACGTTTTCGCCACAACGCCAAACAGACCAGTTTCACGTCGCCGACGGGACCACGACGGCAAGGTGGTGAGCACGAGCATGCGCAATATCCAGCAAATGATGATGTCACGTCCGGTTGAAGTTGCCGTCGCCCCGAAAACGTCCCTATCTTAAGTTCCCTACTGATGCAATGCACGAGCTTCAAGCTCTCGGGTAAATTAAGGCATGGGTCCCCAGTGATTCAGTCAAAAAGTGATGGGGGTGGTCTATCTCTGAGCACTTAAGCAGTAGAAAGATGAGACTTTGCCAGATACATACATGTGTGGTTTCTGTCAATTAGCTGATTTTAAATTATGCAAATGTTGTCACGTGACTCCACACGGCCAGAAAACAATAAAAAGTCTTTAAACAAAAATGGGAACACTTTCTGTTGAGAGTTATTAAACCGGACTGGTTTAGGACAATGTGTAATGCAAGCATCTACAAAACTGTGCTTGGCCTTTTTTTGAATTTTTTACTGTTTTAGAAAATAAACGGCTTTTTCAACTAGACCCAGTCCCCCAAAGCAGTTGTATCCCATCTTAACGCCTTCGTTTTTAAATATCTAAAAAAGGCCAAGCACAGAAGTCATATATTAATTGGCCCTAACATTATGCAAGCGGTAAAATAATTGAAGACACACGAAAAAGTGTTGCCGTTTCAAGAACAAGCTTTTTCAGCCGATGGACGTCACGTGACCAAATTTGCATAATGTTTAAGCATGAAATTGACACAAACTAAAAATGTGGGTAGCTGGCAAAGTTTCATGTCTCTTCATCTAAAGCTGTCAGATATAGACCACCCCCTCACATTTGAAGAGAGCAAATTTAGGCAATTTAAGGTCCATGCCTTAATTTTCCTGAGCTGCCGAGAATCGCCAATTCTGGATTACAACCAGTAAAGGAACTCCTGAGAAGCGTTCAAATTATAAAGGAACATTGGAGGCTAGTCAGCCACGGTGATTATCGCACCACGCATAAAGTACAATAAATTTCTTGGCCTGGTCTTTTCTTTGCCAAAAATCACGGAAAACTATCCAAAATTTTTTCATAAAAAAGGTGCCACTATGACCTCTGGAAACTGAAAACTCAATAATGCTATGGTTGAAAGTAGTAATAGGGGTCTAGCAACCGGGTAACACTTCACGGGTAACAGCGGACAGCATTCGTTGTTAAGGACGCAAACATCCCAACAGCCTTAAAAATTTTTTAACCCTAACCAAGTAAGCAAAAATGTTTCAACCCTAACCAAGTAAGTTAAGTGCTTAACCTAGTAACGGTTGAATAAAGGCAGGCAAGTTTGAACAAGCCCAATGACGTGTTTCTATTTTTAGATCCTAACGTCATCCTCTAGATTTCAGTAGAGTATAAAGAAAGCTAGCAACTACATTTTTTCATTCATTGTCAATTCATTGTACTGATCAGAGCTCTCATCATGCCTATTACTTAACCGAGACCTTGTCCCACTTGTGGAGCGAAACTTAAAAACCGAACTGCATTTTCAAGACATAGGAAATATTGCAAGAGGAAAACAGACCCCGTTCCATGTCCATACTGTGAGTCCACATTTGAAAGGAAAGATGATTTGTCAAAGCATCCTCGAAAATTCCATTCAGAAGTAGCTAAGCGAAATGCTAATGACACAGTTGAATTACATGCTGACAAGGTACCCCGCTTGAGTGATGAACATCAGACTGGTGGTGCAGTGACGTTTCATGGTATGAAACGTGAGACCACTGAAGAAGAATCCAAGCATGTGGTGAAAACTTCTAAACCAGAGGAAGCAGATTCAACTCCCACTACATCAGATGAGTACGGAGGTGGACCAAATCCACTCTTTGCAGCGGATGTTAAGAAATAGGGGCCAGCCAAACGATGGAAGCAAAATGCCGTAGTCAACCAGAAATTTATTCTCACGTTACACCAACAACGTGGTCCTGAAGATGGGGAAGATTTGAATATTGGAGCAACACATGCATTGGCTGTGGCGACGGACAATCTCATTGAGGAAATGAAAATACCTGAGGATTATTGGATGACACTCCAGATTGGAAGCCGTGAACATCGTCAAGAAAGTTTGACAGGAGAGACTTGGAAAGTACCAGTGGGTGATTTTACGAAACGTTCCTGGTGTACTCAATCCGTTTTGCAGAAACTTTCTGCCTCCGTTCTATTCACACGTCCAGAGAGAAAATGAGGTAAACGAGCAGGTGGAGGTACGGGTCAAAAGATGTGGGAACACTTGGCGAAGGAATCCAAGTGTGTGAGCGAAATCCAAAATAAGGATGAATTGTGTTGCGCTCGAGCCATTGTGACGATGCGAGAGTACACGAAGCGCCAAGCCGGTCAACACAACACCATTGGAAATATCAAGAGAGATCGGGGGAAGAATTCGCAGCAGTTGAAAGAAGCCAAGAAGCTTCATGTAGAAGCACGTGTCAGTGAGAGTCCATGTGGACTGGAAGACATTCAAAAATTCCAAGACTACCTTGGCCGTAAAGGTTACAGAATCATTGTAGTAGATGCTGTAGGCGGTGGAGTGATTTTTAAAGGCGACACATTTCAAGAAGCAGCAGAGAAGACAATTGCTCTGGTGAAATCTGTGTACGTGGATAACGAGAACGTGGAAAAAGGACACTACGATGGCTTATACAGTATCCCAGGTTTCATGAACCGCAGCTATTTCTGCGATCGTTACTGTAAGGGGTACAACACAGAAGACAGCGCCCATCATAATTGTCAAGCTAAAAACGGCCCTGCATGCAAACAAAGTTCTTCGAAAAGTGAACAAGGATGTCCCTATTTTACCCTATGGTCGAAACCAACAAGAGAACCACGGTGGGTTTCTTAGGTTTTTTGGGTGTCTTGAGGTGCTGTCCATCTCCCTGTCGTTGTACCTTGAGAGCCTCATAACTTTCTTGATCTTCCATAAGTTTTTTCTCTTCGTCGAGAATCATTTGATCCAAAATCACAAATTGTACTTGATCACACGCGGCATTTCACAACAGCTTGAGCCTCAGGAGAATTCATTTTTGGGTAGGGCTTAATGGATTTCATACGCTTGGGAAACGTACCATGCTTGAGATGTTTTCTGAAGGTTTTGATGGCATGTTCACGGTACTTGATTCTAGCTTTAATCGTCATGAGTTTCTGTCGGTACCCTAGCTCTTAGCATAGCTTAGTTTTTTCCGTAGGTTCAGAGACAACAGAGGGTTCTTCTATAGCGGACATGTTACTTGAAGGTTCAGAGACAACAGTGGATTCTTCTATAGCAGACATAACGTTGATGTTACCTCGACAAGATCAGATGTGGAAATGATGTCTTATGGTGATGATTGATTCCATTTATACCCTACGATGAAGTCACATAGCAATGGTGTTTTCTGTGACACAAGTCCCATCAGAAAACGTATAAAAATGAGGTGAGTGTGAATCTAGCATTCATTTAACACACGTGATCATGTGGGTAGGAGGGTATAGTGATTGGATACCAGCAGAACAGCGAGAATGGAACAGAGATTTAGTAGAATTAGAGGCAGAACGTGAGCAGAGAGAGAGCGTCATGAAGGTTGAGAACGAAGATAAACTCTCATGGTTAGAAATGGCGATAGACTATCAATTGTTTAACGCAACGTATACAAGAGTGAACGGAACAAATTTGTATGTAGTCCACTTGAACAAAGTCTCACCGTCAAAACAGAGGACCCGCAACTTAGATTTTGAAGTCGTGTATCCTCTGTATCACGGTTTGAATGACATCATTGAGACGAGAAAAACACCCAAGACCTCGCTCATTAAAGTTGAAACCTCCTCCAGAGAACATTTTGATGTGACCTATGCGTGTGAATTCTCACCAGACCAATGGTCTTATGCAACCATGGATGAAATCAGAGGTTTTAGCAGATCAGTTAACCATGAAACAAGATTTAAACAGAGGTCTGGTCATGAACCTTTCTTTCTATGAGGAGTAGTGGATTACAGTAAAAGTCAACAACTTAATTTGTAACGAGTAGAAAAAGTCTGCGAATAAAATTGATTTCTTGATCTCGCTGTGATTTTTTCTCCGTCGCGGTTTCACCGGCCTACATCGGCCTCATCGTCCTATACCGGCCTACATCGGCCTACATCGGCCTATATCGGCCCGATCGTCCTATACTGACATACATCAACCTGAATACTATAAATAGAAAACAACCACTCATGTATCACAATCATTTTTGTTAAGACATCATTGAGTTAACATGCCCTACAAGTTTAGAGGAGTGTGTCCTATTTGTCATAGACAAGAATTGCTTTACTTAGCGGATCATTTAGGTCAAGTGCCTAACCTATCAGATAGAACCGGTCTGGATTCCACAAACATCCATTCGTTCTTGAAATCAGTCTCTTCACTTAAATGCTGCAGATGAAGCTGTAAATTGACTTCTTGCTCTCGACAGTTACGTCCATGAACACGTCGCATGTGATGTTGTCTGCTGAAATGTCTTTTAAATCGGGCGTTGTAGTACCACCATCTGCAGCATGATTTTTGATCAGCATGGACTGTTTCTACATGAATTTTCAATTTTTGCGAAGAAAAAATTCTTTATGACAAATGGTACATAGAAAACGCATTGGGTTGTTGGAGTGTTGCTGTATTACGTGCCATTGCATATTGTGTTTCCTCCCAAAGGTTAATGGACACCATGGACATTGCACTCGATGTTCTGTCGTACAACACCGCTTCTTACGTTGACAGAAATAGCCTCTACTTAACTGCTTTCCACATGTAGGGCACGCTCGTGGATACGTTATCTTGGGCATGATCAAAATCTGTAACGGCTCTTGCAAATTCAACTCACGGTTATACTCAGCAGTAACTCCCTCTGGGTTCGACAATGACGTCAGCAGGGCATGTCTGGAAAAGTCTATGACGTCAACTCCATTTCCATGGGAGCAGGCATGTTTAGGCAAGTCACAGCGATGACCTCATTCTTCGTGAATCAATGCGATAACTAATTTAAATTTATTACCGTGTGAATGTAGTTGTGCCAGCAACCAGTTATAACTTAGCCAGTCAAACATTGCTAACATGGTTCGTGATAAAGACACCGTCCAGGGGAAAAACGCAAAGACTGGAACAGGGGGGAAAAGCTATTTCCCATACATTCTCTTAAATGAAATCCAAACGATGTTCTCACAACTTGCAAATCGATCAGCAAGGTTCTTGCCAGCGGACTTGTGTACTGATCATGCGCATTACGTTAAAAACCATAGCTCAAAGGTCTTTAGAAGAAACAAAAGGATGGCGGTCGAAGTCGGGAATGTTTCTCGCTATTATATTTTGGTAATTCGCAATTTTATTGATTTTATGTTGCTTTTCAGACATAGTGTGTGGTTTTCTTTTTCTGTTAAACAATTTCCCTCAGCAGAGTTTGGAATATGCAACATATAGCTCCGTATAGCTGAAAAGAATCGCGGAAGAGTTGAGAGCAGTGTTTTGCTGCAAACCTTAGGAAAGTTAAAGTCGCTTCAAGGTAAAGAGCTTTCAGTAGTAGTTGTGATTTGTTTATAAGGATCGTTTTGAATTTTAACGTTGGATTCAAGGTGTTGACTGATCGTAAAAAACGACGTGAAATGTTATGAAGTGTGATTGTTTATTCAGTTATGATATGTAGAGCTGTAAGCTCGTATTGATAAAGCTCTCTGAATTTACTTGCTTCCGATAAATTTGACACTTTCTCCAGTAATTTTTATCAGCATCAAGTTATCCTTGCCCTACAAAAATGATGTAACCTATAAATCGATCGAGCGCGTTGTTGTTGGTTAAGATCTATTAAAAACGGTTGCGTTTTAGTTTCCCCCGCAATTTCAGCACCGAAAGACAAATACGATATGCAAGAAAAACAAAGATGCATGATATTATTTTTTTTTTCAATTTTTGAAACATTTCTGATTTCCTCTGCCGGTTCGCTTCTTGCTTCTAAAAAGCCTAAAAATATTTACTGTGGGAAAAATACTGCGATTATCCGCTGACCACGACGCAGGGTAACCGCTTTGCAAGTTGTGAGACCATCGTTTCTCGGTCCCAGACCTTGTCCCCCCCCCCGCCCCCCCTGGACTGGAATATTGGTTAACACACCCAAACATCTTGTTAACGGGGAGCACTATACATTCCACTCCTTGAAGGGAAATAAAACAGCGTGTTTTCATCGAATAGCTATGACTTGTAATCCATCGTTGAAGTGCTCGTAATAAAGCATCACTCATAAACATCAACAAACTCTCATTCCATGCGGGGATTCGGTGCTGATGAACCGTGAGATCTAATTGAATTTCCTCTACACCATCATTATTTCCCACCACACGGTCATATAATTCCGTCAGCTCAACTGAAATCACGGAATTATAAATATTATATCAGTGGGAACTCAGCAGGCGTTTTTCCTGCCAATATGAAACTTGTTCCAAATCTTGCATAGAAACAGACTGTATTTTGACTGTCTTGAACACACCACTGTGATGTGTTTTATGATTGAAATGAACGGTGTCAGCAGATTTTGTTCGCACTCGTGCCCAGTCCCTCTCCTAGCTGGGGTTAAACCCCATTCCCTCGGGGCTAGGGTTAGGTGTTAGGGTTAGGTTTTAGAGTTAGGTTAGGGTTAGGGTTAGGGTTAGGGGTTAGGATTTTAACATTGACCTCGACTGATTAGGTTTAAGGGATTTGGAAGGGTTTGGAAGTTTTTACCATCATTGTCATTGAGATCTTTGAGTTTCGTTCTGAGGGGTTAGGGTAATTCACGTCTCAAAACGCAAGCTTTTGTAACTGTAACAAACACTTTTATTGATGGGTTGGCGCCTCCATGCTACCTTACCCTACGTAAAACTTACATCAAATGAAATCGTTAAAGCTATCCTACTGAAAAAATACAGCCATTCTCTTAAAGTCTCACATAGCCATAGGGGTATGTGATGCCTGTGCTTTTTTCTACGACACGTTTGTCCCATTTGACACCGAAGACTTTGACTAAATCTTTTAAGCTGACAGTTTCATAAGTGCTATCTGGCACAAAATGATCTTTAATGTCAATGTTCATTAATCGTCTAAATTGCAAAGGATTTGCCAGTTCCTGTTGGATGTGCTGTATCATTGAATCACAGTTCAAAACTTGATTTATTTCAAAAGAGCTCTTGGTTCCCTTGTTCTTGCATTCCTTTTTATTGCCGTACGTTTTATAGCAATAGGATTTTGGTCCTGCCGATCCAAACACCATAATAGGATCCCCACCGAGTTCGTCTGTCATCTCACCTAAAAAGATTCCTGTAGGAATAAATGGCTCTCCTTGTTTCCAGCGGTAGATGACTGAGTCCGTGTCATAATACAGCACTTGTTCTCCTAACTTTTCCAATTCTGCATACAGCTTTAGACGTGCCAAAGCGGTTGTGAAACACGCAATAAAAATGTTGGTTTTCCCAGCTCTTTCACATGCATCTTTTTTTTTCTTCACCACGCTGGCTTCCATTATATCCTCGTTAAAGATACACACATCCTTTATCACCAATGACTCATCCTGAATCGGTTTTTGCCTCACGTTTTCATCCTAGATGGCTATCGTTTGAACCCTGTGGTCGTTTTCACCAAATTTGCCCCAGAAGCTAGAAAGATATAAAAGGAAAGACAGATTCAATGTGTGTTTACCTAAGACTGTTTCACTGTTGCATTCCTAGGACACTGCAATAACAACTACCTGTTGAGCATAAGCTTTGCCAGTTGTTTTCTCCCTGGATTTTTCTCAATATTTTCCAACTTGATTCCCTCTTGCGCTTCGCAATCTTTGACAAACTGGTCTTTCTTTTCCAGTGTGTCACAATGGTTAGGCCATCCACTTGCCTCGGTCTTACGCTTTAACCATGTGTTGACATACGGTGAAAATAAACCATTTCTCCTTTGGTCCTCTGGGAAATGCCACACCTCATGGATTTTTTGGATCTTGTACCCCTTTTCAACGGCTTTTTCGAATTCTGGTGTACACCAGGTCCCTCTTATTACACGTTCCTCTTCAGCGTGTTAGCAGAAGTTGGTTCGTTCATGCTATGGTCTTTCCAATTGGTCCTCCACACACTTTACACAAAGGGGAAAAATCAGCTTTCCATTCAATTTTACAGGCAGTACCGGATGTAGAATCGTTTCTGGAGCGAGCACATCTACCTTGGCAATTCCAAAGTAATCTTGCATGTTTTGACTCTCTGGGTCGACAATGATCTGTGGATGGCCTATTGGGTAAGTACCGTACTTATTGATCGTTGGCTACAAACTTGTGAAATCTTCATATAGAAACTGCTCGTTTTCTTCCGCTTTGATAGCATTTGCCCATTCCAGTTCGTCCACCATAGAACGCATCTCTTGGGTCCAAGGGGAAAACCCAGGTCATGTTGTTCACTAAATCTTGTAGTTCTTCATTGTGTTTTAATTCTTTCTTAAACGTACACTCCCACATCTCTACCACGGCGTATCCCGCTGCTCGTATCAAGCGAGTTTTCTGCTCTGTGGCTTGATGTATTTCCTCCACAGTTCGATCTGGATGATGGAACGTCTTCACATGTCTGGTGTTAGGTTTACAATTCTCGCAGCCATGAAACTCACAGCCGTGAAATTCGTAGACTGTTTTGGTGATGGGATCATAACCGTCCACTTTCACTTTTCCCCTCTTTACTTGGATCACTTGTTCACCCCCGTTGCGAGCGTGTTTGATTCTGTTTCCACCAAGTTGTTTGTCTTGGTGATACAGCCACTGAAATGCTACTTTACTTTGGTTTGTTTTTAACCCACCCCATCCACGTAATGGTTCCGCTGCAATTGTTTTTGGCTCCATCTGGTGGCCTCGCCAGAAATAGTGTGTGGTAGAAGCAATAGTAATACATTGGGTTAAGGGGTTAAACCCCGCATCCTGCATTGTATCTTCAGCAAATTTCAGACATCCTTCTTTCACGACTTTAACGTCGCTTTTGCAATATTCTAACATTTCTGATTGGAAGTTCCAAATCTCCTTTTACCACCTGCTCTGCATGCCACTTTTCACATTCTTTTTTCTTCTCCTCATCCATATGCTGTAGTTCGTGGAACTTTAGATCTGGAATCTGTCCTTCATACTGCAAATGTTCGAACTTGGAAAACTTGTGTGGGAAGAATCCTTTTTCAGCTCCACCAGTGCAAACGTTTTGGTAAAATTTGCCAGAGGCATGTTCAGGAGGGATAGGGAATCTTTGAAGATGAGGTTCTTGTGTTTGAAATGTAGCATCTTGGTCCCTGTGCCCATGATGTCGGACACTTTAAAGTTCAACTTGTACAAACTGTTCATGATAAAGACGCCATCAAATCCCTTAAGGTTGTGGAAGAAAATATGAAATTCCTGAACCCCTCCGTCTTTTTTTCTCCTTTTTAGCCCATTGCAACAACGTTTGAATAAACAGATCCACACAATTGGTTCCCTAGTGATAAAAAATCGTTTGGCTATACCCACGTGTATAACAGATCAGAATTGGGATGAATGTATTCGTGCTATCAAGGATACACTGAATATCTGCACACACGAGACACCAGGCAATCTTTACACTTACGGTACTGATCACATACGCTCTTCATCTCCACAATGGAGGGTAGTTCCTCCTCCAGGTCTTGCTCCAATTTCCCTTTCATTTTCTCCAAATCTTTGTCGACAGTCTCATATTGTATGAGATGGTTTGCAAAACACGTCTCCCATAAAATTCACGTGTACACACTTTACAGCTTCTGTCTGGTTTCGACCATAGGGTAAAATCGGAACATCCTTGTTCACTCTTCAAAGAACTTTGTTTGCATACAGGGCAGCTTTTACCTTGACAATTATGATGGGTGCTGTCTTCTGTGTTGTACGCCTTACAGCAACGATCGCAGAAACAGCTGCGGTTCATGAAACCTGGGATACTGTATAAGCCATCATAGTGTGCTTTTTTTCACGTTCTCGTCATCCACGTACACAGATTTCACCAGAGTAATTGTCTTCTCTGCCTCTTCAAATGTGTCGCCTTTAAAAATCACTCCACCGCGTACAGCATCTACTACAATGATTCTGTAACCTTTAGGGCCAAGGTAGTCTTGGAATTTTTGTTTTGAATCTCTTCCAATTCACATGGACCCTCACTGACACGTGCTCCTACATGGAGCTTGTTGGCTTCTTTCAACTGCTGCAAATTCTTCCCCCGATCTTTCTTGATATTTCCAAAGGTGTTGCGTTGACCGGCCTGGCGCTTCGTGTACTCTCGCATCGTCACAATGGCTCAAGCGCAACACAATTCATCCTTATATTTGATTTCGCACACACACTTGGATTCCTTCGCCAAGTGTTCCCATATCTTTTGACCCGTACCTTCACCTGCTCGTTTACCTCATTTTCTCTCCGGACTTGTGAATAGAACGGAGGCAGAAAATCCAATATCATTGGTAATAAACTGTCCACTGTTTAACACATTGGAAAGTTTCTGCAAAACGGATTGAGTATACAAGGCACGTTTCGTGAAATCATCCACTGGTACATCCAAGTCTCTCCTGTCAAACCTTCTTGACGATGTTCACGGCTTCCAATCTGGAGTGTCATCCAATAATCCTCAGGTATTTTCATTTCCTCAATGAGATTGTCCGTCGCCACAGCCAAATCATGTGTTTTTTTTTTTTAAATATAATTCTTTATTGAAACAAATTGATATTAATACAACAAATTAGTTACTTACCTACATAATTATAATGTTACAACTAATATTACTAATACTAATAATATAATACAAAAAAAACCAATATCACTAACAATAGATGGTAACCAAAAAAAAAAAAAGAAAAAAAAAACAAAATTCAAACAAACTAGAAATGTGGATGCTTATTAAAACCTTTAAATAGTTAAGCATTTACAAGAGGCGACACTATCCACTTAGCTTCAAAGAAATCCTTTGTTTTTTTACTATGCAGACTTATATATTTTTCCGTTTCATATTTTACAGCAATTTTCTTTTTAAATCCATATATATTCGGAAGAATTTGACTTCTTCTACAATCCCACAAGTACAATTTCCCAATCATAATTAGATAGTTTAGAAGCTTAGCAGAAGGGGAGTTTTGTCGTATCATTCCAACTAAAACATCTGGCAACGAAAGTCGAATGTTTTCCTTTAAAAGTTGGTGCCAGAATACTTCGAAGTCACGCCAGAAATCTACCGAGGAAGGACAGAGATATAGGAAGTGATATAGCGTTTCTGGTTCAGATGAACAAAATGAACACGAGTCATTCAATTTAAAGCCAATTTTGTAAAGTTTAGCATTAGTATAGAGAATGGAGTTAAGAATTTTGTATTGAAATGCCCTAACATATGCTTCAAGAGCAACACTATGCGGGATCATAAAAATTTGTTTAACTTCCTCGGGTGTGAAATGAAATTCATTTTGCAGCTTGTTTACATTAGTTGAAAAAAGAGCCTTTCTGCTTACAAGTAAAGTGTAATAGTCTTTAGATTTCTTCTTTGTGACATCAAATATATTATCGTCAATTTTTAGAGAAAGTTCACCTGTTGTTGATTTACGAGTACAATTTTTTAAAATGGAAGGAATGGAGTGTCGAAGACCTGCCCAAACTAAAAAATTAGTTTTAGAAATCCTGTTAGAAACTAAGGAAAAGGAATCTTTGTTATTTAAGTCAAAGGATAGATCGCTGATGTGAACTACACCAGCTTCGAAATAACTTTTATAATAAACTGTTTTATTATTAATGAGTATTTGTTTGTTATTCCAAAGAATATAACGCCAGTCTTTTTCTGAAGAGAACGTATCTCTAAATTCTGATCACCACTGCAGTAATTCTAGATAGAATAGAGAAATATTCAGTGGAAGGATACTAACATCATAGTTGCAATGAAACAAGAAAAGGCCGCCAAAGCGTTCTAGATGATGTGTCAGATACCTTATCCAGGTGCCATCATTTGAGCTAGCTATTCTTTTTAGCCATGCCAATCTAAGCGATATTATCATGCTATCAAAATCAATCATCTTTAATCCTTCGTTGGAGTATTCATTTATCGCCGATCTGCGTGTGACTTTATCACGACCATTCCATAAGAATTGAAATAATAACTGGTTTAACTGACTTACAAATTCTTTTGGGGTAGGTATTAAAGATGACACATAAACAAATTTCGGGATTAATAGAGATTTGATAAGTGTAATTTTGCCATAAATAGAAAGTCCTCTAGAGGACCAAATTCTAGTCAGGTTTTTAATACTGTCTAATCTTTCTATGAAATTCTTTTCAAGAAGCAATTTTTGATCATACGTGTAATAAATTCCTAAAGCCTTTATCGGTTCGTTAGGCCATTTAATTCCAAAAGGCTGTGCTTTGCAGTTCCTTGAAAAACCTATCCACATAGCTTCCGTTTTGGAACAATTAATCTTTAAGCCAGAGACAATCTTGAAATCATCTAACAGCCTAAAAAGAGCAGTAGCAGAGCTTGTGTCGGCAAGTATTGCTGTCGTATCATCTGCGTATTGAAGAATTTTTGTCTCCTCACTCCCAATAGAGATACCTTTGATATCTTTATTTTGTCGAATCGCAATTGCTAATGTTTCTATAGTAACTACAAAGAGGTAAGGAGAGAGCGCCAAATCATGTGTTGCTCCAATATTCAAATCTTCCGCATCTTCAGGACCACGTTGTTGGTCTAACGTGAGGATAAATTTCTGGTCGACTACGGCATTTTGCTTCCATCGTTTGCCTGGCCCCAGTTTCTTAACATCCGCTACAAAGAATGGATTTGGTCCACCTTCGTACTCATCTGATGTAGTGGGTGTTGAATCTACTTCGTCTGGTTTAGAAGCTTTCACCACATGCTTGGATTCTTCTTCAGTGGTCTCACGTTTCATACCACGAGTCGTCACTGCACCACCAGTCTGATGTTCATCACTCAATGCGGGGTACCTTGTCAGCATGTAATTCAACTGTGTCATTAGCTTTTCGCTTAGCTACTTCTGAATGGAATTTTCGAGTATGTTTTGACAAATCATCGTTCCTTTCAAATGTGGACTCACAGTATGGATATGGAACAGGGTCTGTTTTCCTCCCGCAATATTTCCTGTCTTGAAAATGCAGTTCGGTTTTTAAGTTACGCTCCACAAGTGGGA
>NC_133209.1:24208694-24213694 GCF_958299795.1 Porites lutea | reverse complement strand
CCCGAGTCTTCTCTTGCTTGCTGAATCCTCAAGACCTTTTCATTTCCATACATTCTTGCTTTCTCTAGAATTTGTATTCTGGACTCTGCACTGGACATGCCCACTCCTGGACCAGCATCAGTTAGCTCTGGTAAACGTGGATACACAGGTGGCAGTCTGAGGCGGGCGATTCTTCTCAAGACCTGATCACACTGATCGAGTACGGGATTCAATACCCTCTACAACTGTTCACTAGTTACATGTTTCATATCCGTTTCTGCCTTACTGATACAATCTAGGAGGCAATTAGCAACATTGACTATGTTGTCTCCAATCTCCCTCCGAGAGCCTTCAATGTCCTGATTTTCTTGCCAAAGTTCCCTTGCACTAGTAAGCTGGTACTCTAAAGAATGCAAGGTCAACTGTTCCTACTTCCTGTAAGGGCATTTGTCAACCCTAATCACAGACAGAGTATCAATCTCTGTTGTCGAATCCATGTAATATAACATACAGTCATGCACTCGAGCACATAAGGCACGAAGTTCCTACGAGTATTTCCTATATCTGTGCAACTCTTCCGGTTCGTGGATACCTGGCCTTTCCCACCTAAGACGCATGCTGTTGGACGCCCAAGTTGATGCATGAGTGGGCACGTACGCTTTAGGTTCAACAACCACAATACTGTTATCCGTTTTGGTGACCAGTGTAACCTCTTCTTCAACCACTTCTGTCTCTTTGCGGATAAACCTAAACGCAGATGGGGTAACGTACACTGATGCCTCGGGAAAATCATGTACTGGCAAGGATCTAGCTCTGGTCTCATTTGACGGCTGCAGAATAGTTTGCGGCAGGGCTCCTTTAGCTCCCTCGGATGTTTCTGGACGCAAGTATGCCTTATCAGCCATGCTAATACAAAGGCTCCAGTTGGCATTGTCGCCTGAAAAAAAACTCTTCCTTAGCCAGCTGTACTTGCTTTATCTGATGGTGAGTGCACTCATTTCCACGATCTTCAGTCTTGGATGGTTTTTTGCTACTGCATAATCCTTTCCCTAGATGACGCTTCGCTTGCCGTGACCTCTTATTTGTTGCCCTGGCCCTAGTGTTAATGCTTCTGACTTCAAAAGTCTCTTCCCTTGCTGAAATCGACGGTAATTGGCAATATTTAGAACATCTCCGCATTTAACTCCGTGATGCGTATAAAGAACAGATTCATGCATTCTTCCGTCTTCAATGCACTACACTAGCCACTCCTCATTTTCTGAGTCAAGCTCTCGTTTCCGTCCTGAACCCAATCTTCGTTTCGTGATTCTCTGCTCAGCCATAAGACGACGAGCAGTTATTTTGGCAGCTTCGTTGAGTCGTTGCTCATTCTGTTTGCTTCGACGCTCTAATGTTGCCATTGTACTTTCCACAGATTCTTTTAGGGCTGTCGTTTGTTCTTCGAGGTCTCCAACTAGAGCATCAGTTCATTTGCCCCGCACCAGCTCCATCGTCTTCTTAATTTCGCAAATCTTTCGCTCCAGTTTGACTTTCTTTTCCTTGAGCCTCAGTTCTACCATGTCTTTGGACACGACATTACCATTTTCCCAGGCACAAAACCGTTCCTTCAGTTCTCTTAACAGTTTTACTACTCTGCCAGGTTTAAAACCAAGGTCATAAATTTCTTGACGAGGCTTTCCATTACAAACCAGAAGTTTAGCAACCCACCGGTCATACTCTGATTCCATACTTGCAAGAGCCCTGGATAAATCTTCATCGGAAAGACCAGACTCTGCGGGTTCTGACTCCTCTGCTTTTCTTCCATGGAGAACTTCCACAAATTGACAAATATCGAGTTTGGTGTCATTTAAAATGACGAATCGGCCAAATTTATACGGATGTATGATGACACACAGACCAGACCTTGTCAAGAAGTTTATCACGAAATTCATGTTTTGACATGTAGATAAAAGAGAAATTGAACACTACCGGAAAAAAAAAAACATTTAAAATAAATTTACCTCTGGTTCAAAATTTTAATACCGGGAAAATTTAGAGCTGACTATGGCCCTGCAGCTTTGCACTGGCAAATACCATTCAGTTGGACATTTTTTTATTATATGTAGTCACAAAAATAAAATAGTATAAAAAATAAAATAAACACGGCAAAATTAGTATGCATAGCTCTCGTAAAAATCCTTGTTTCTCTGTCTGACAAACTGTAACTGTATTGTCCATTTTGGTACACTGTAACACTGCAATGCTTTATTCAGCGCGATTATTTATATTCTGCATAGTAGGTCAATTGATCGAAACAAATGACATTGTTGAAAACCTGAAATTCAAATTTTTGAGACAGGACGGACGACCCTTGCGATGATAGAGAAACAGTGCCTAACATTCTACACCTTTGACTTTGAGATAGATAACAAGAACACAAAAGAGCGTTTACTTGACAGTCTACACCTTTGACCTTAAGAAAGATAACAAAAACATAAATAAAAACAAAGCATTTACCTCTCAAACGACATAATGCCACTTGGCAACCCACCGCCGTCTTTCGGAGCAAGCAGGTCTTCTAAAATAGCACGAAGTCCCATCAACTTCTGGCGTCTCCTTTCACTTTTAGTACGCAGAAGGTCACTTATCAGGCTTAGATTATCGGAGCCTGACAGACTCTGGAGGGACTTGAGGGTTGTGTCTTTAATGACTTCGATCTCGTCTCCTTCCTTTTCTCTTTGTAACTCATTGGTTGCAGGCTTTCCGCATGATCCGTGCTGCACAGATTTACGCCAATCGCTTGGAATTTCTATCTGTATTAGCGTCATATTCCAAATTCTCAGAGTCTTTGGCCGAGTCCACTGTTTGAAATGCAGCTCCATTGAATGGACTGCCGCTCACGTACACGGAGACTTTTAGCGGGAATTTTAGTCCACGGGACGCTTTCGTGACACACAAGAGACCATCAAACAACAGAATGATTGTCGGTTGTTATGCACCGAACTAGCAACACACTACATTGCACTTGCCCTGATTATTTTAAGTGGTTCGTGTGGAATAAGGCTTACTAAAAAACTGTTTCTTTTTACAACTATTACTATTTTAAGTTTTCACTACAGGATTGATTGCGTTTTAGCGAAAATTGCCTGAATAGAAGTTACGGTTTCGGACGCCATCTTGACTGGTAGGCAAACGCCGCTTCGGAAATAACAGTGTTTATATGGGAACTCCGATGTCAAGTAACCTTTAAAAGCCTTCAATGTAGAAAAAATTATGAATCGGAAACTGAAGTTACTAGCCAAACGATTATGATGTGAAAATCAGAGGTTCCTAAGTACTCTAAAATCTCGCCCGGTGGGTGTTTTAATTTCTAATACATTTGTCTGTAATTTTTTTCCGTGCGTGTGCATTGATCACCTGCTCGGAGCCTGGCTGTCGCACAAAGCACCACACAGATAAAAGGATTGATATAAATTTGTGCGTTTAGCAATTGTTTAACTGAGATCCAAATGATGGTCTAAATATACATGTAACAAATGACACCCCAAATATCCTATTCCATGCCGAACTATTTAATCATTATCTTCAACAAAGGAGGAACTGTTGTCATCTTCTTCTTCCTCATCCACCTCTTCCATCTCATCTTGATCTTTCTCACCTTCTAGATCTTCTTGTTCAAGTAACACAGCAGCTTTGTTTTCGATTGTTGTACTGTGTTTATCTCCACGGGTTTGTTTCGCATGGCACGCATCCATACCGACCAACTTCGGGAAGCAAGGTTGTGAAAGGCTGGCCCTGATTGTTTGGACAGCTTGAGTGGTTGCTGCGGTGTTGTTCAAAATGGACGACAAGTAGCACATTTCGTGCACCTTTAGTCTAGCAAATGCATCAGGGATAGGGATGTCGTGGTCAATAACGAAGTCTTTATCCAAGGTAAGTTCGGTGTCTACCTGGAGCTGGAGAATTTTTCGTTTAATTGCCCCTTCATTTTCTTTATAGAAAAATTTCATTTTCTTTTCTAGCTCTTGCGGCGGCTCTGCTTTCGCATTCGTGACTTCCGTTTTAGCGCGTTCTCCTCTTTCAATGGGAAAATTGACGCAACTTTGTCTCGAACCTTCTCCAACAGCTCCATGGTTTCGCCGACAGTCTCTTTGATTGAATTCAAACTCTCTAGGAATTCATGACTAAATTCGTGGCTAGATTTAATATGCCGTCCGTTTGAAGCGAACAGCGCATAATCATCTTCAGTTACTTTCGCATTCAGTTCATCGATTTTGACCTTCAGCTTTGACAGGTCATCAATGTTGCTCTTAATCGTGGTAGCGTCATAGCGCTTTGCGCTAAAAATTTCCATGATGAATCTCCCGGCAGCCGCTGAATTATCAGAAGTCACAAAAGCCAATTTGTGATTGCCTTCAAAGCCTCGCGAACTTCCCACTGGCGCTTTCTTTCAGCCACGAAACTGTGGCGAAAGCGTTCCTTGTAGGGAAAAGTGGTCCAAAAGGACGGGTAGAATTTTGACAGAATACTATTTGAGAATTCATTATATTCGCCCTTTGGGTTCGGGAACCACCCTAGGTCTTCATCTTTCCACTTCTCTGGACTTGCGCTTTCTCTTGTTCCAGCAGCCGATGTGCCACCAACAGAGTGACAGGAGTAACGGGCATCCTTTTTAGAATGGCGAGTCGGCAAACAGCCACAATAGCCACAAGTTGCTTTACTGACGTTCTGAAATCCTCGCATTCAACACAAGCACATTTCCGTCTTTCTACTCCTCGTACATCCTTACCCATTTTCAAGTTTTCACCGTACAATCACACGCCACGCAGTTAACTACTTTGCGCGCAGATAAACGCGGCTATATGACTAACACTTCCAGTTTGTTATTTTCATTTCCGGTTATTTTTGTCTTGGATAGGTAGGGGGCGGGAGGGTCAGATGTTTTTGTTTGGGTATTTCTAAAGGGTCTTGCACTAATCCATTCCAGGAAGTGGGAGGGCCACGACTGTTTTTCGCAAAAAAATTCTAAAATACCCCGCCCC